>NC_137075.1:95551958-96131886 GCF_951640355.1 Cnephaeus nilssonii | reverse complement strand
CTCCTGATTGGCTGGTGAGTGTAGAGGAGGGATGGTCAATTTGCATGTTTCTCTTTTATTAGTGTAGATTTTAACTAGAGGGCTGGTGCATGAAATTTGTGCACGGGGTGGCTCCCTCAGCCTGGCCTGCACCCTCTCATAATCCAGAGCCCCTTGGGGGATGTCCAACTGCCAGTTTAGGCCCAATCCCTGCAGTCCTTCTTGTAATTTAGGATTGCTGGCTCCTAACCACTCGCCTGCCTGTCTGATCGCCCCTAACCGCCTCTACCTCTGCTCCCACCATGGCAGCTTCATCTGGAAGGATGTCCGGAATGATATCTGGAAGGTGTCTGGTCTAATTAGCCTATTATGCTTTTATCATTATAGATCATATCTCAATAAAGCTTTAAAAGAAAATGTAGTCAGCAGCATTGTTAGCATAAATGTCTCCAGATTGAAACTATAAAGTTGAAGGAACTTATGAATATCCCCTTTACAGAGAATTACATAATGCACTAATACATTTTGTGTGTGTGTGTAAAGAATATTTGTTAGCTTTACTTAAGTCTGCATCTTAGTAATAAGTCAGATTTTACTTAATACATACCCTCTTGAATTGATCTTCATGTTGTTAGACAAATGCATCACATGGATTATTTTCTTTTCCTTTTCCTTTTTATTGAGTTCATTGAGGTGACACTGGTTAACAAAATTATACAGGTTTCGGATGCACAATTTTACATCATTTGTGCACTGTATTGTATATTCACCACCCCAAGTAAAGTCTCTGTTCATTACCATTTATTGCCCCTATATTCTCCTCCACCTCCCAAACTCCTGCCTGGCAATCACCACATTGTTGTCCATGTCCATGAGTTTTTTCTCTTTTTGTTTTTAGCTCAATCCCTCTTCTCCTTTCCCATATCCATTATCCACAAAGAACCCAATTCTTTTACTTTTAATGATTCTTATGGAATTCAATAAAGGGGACAAATAAAACTCTTCACTTAATATTTTTAATGTCCTAAATCTTTTTAGGCTTTGATAAGGGGGCATATTCACTGCAACCTTTCTTTTATATCCATGGAGTACTAGATCTACTCATTATAAGTATGGCTTTCCTAGGAAATATGGTAGTAAGTAATATAACTGGGTAAAAATACTATATTTATTTCAGCTTAATATTGATCTAAATGATGGAGGCAAAACCTAAGAAACCATGTTATATTTTCAATCATCTGGTTATTCTGTGATCTTTGAAACTTTTGTATAAATAACAATTTGTATTATTAAATCATAATAATATTCTTAATAAATAATTCAACTTCATACATTTTATTCAACAATATTTAGATTGCTTAAGTTTTTATTGCACATTTTTAAATCTAAGAACCAGAGAATATTTTTATATGGGGTTAAGTTTTAAAATAATTAATTTAGTTCACAGGGTTAGTTTTATAAAATAATTTTACCAAAGACAGCATTGTAAAATCTTACTGTGAAGCTATAAAACATCAATAAAATTTAATTTGAAAAGTTAACAAAGTCCATTGAGACTCAACCATGTTTTATGACAATTCATTGTAGTTCCTTTTAATACTGCCAATATATAGAAATATTGTGGCAGATAAGCTTTCTTCATTTTTTTCAGAATTACCACTGCAGTATCTATAAGAACAATAGTATAGCTATCACAGAATGTAGGTGATAACAAAAAAGTGCAGTAGAAAGACCCAGGAGGAAAAATGGTGGGAAAGGAGAAGATG
Source organism: Cnephaeus nilssonii (assembly GCF_951640355.1). NCBI lineage: Eukaryota > Metazoa > Chordata > Mammalia > Chiroptera > Vespertilionidae > Cnephaeus > Cnephaeus nilssonii. The sequence continues at coordinate 96,130,141 of NC_137075.1, read as the reverse complement.
TATAGCATGTACATATTTTTCTTCCCTTTTAACTCCATTGAGATAACTTTAACATACAAAAATTGTATATTCATGATGTATAACTTGATATTTTAATTTACGTGTACATTGTGAAAATATCGCCATCAAGCGAAATAGCTCATCATATCCCTATGTAATTACTATTATGTGTATGTGTGTTTGTGTGCATGGTGAGATTTAAGCCCTATCCTCAGCAAATTTAAATTATATAGTACAGTACTGTTAAATATTATCACCATGCCATACATTAGGTCTCCAGAACTCATTCATCTTGCCTAGGTAAAAGTTTGATCAACATCTTATTTTCCCCCACCCCCACTTCCCTGGGCAACCACCGTTCTATTCTCTGCTTCTATGAATTTGAATATTTTAGATTCCACATATGTAAGAGAGATCATGCAATATTTTTCTTTCTGTGTTTGGCATATTTCACTTTGAATAATGTCCTCCAGGTTCATCCACATTATTACTAATGGCAGGATTCCCTTCTTTTTAAAGGTTGAATAGCATTCCACTGTATATTAGACCACTTATTTTTTCATCCATTCATCTACTGGTGGACATTTAGGTTGTTTCCATACCTTAGTTATTGTGAACAATATTGCAATGAACATGTGAGTTCAGATATCCCTTCAAGATCCAAATTTCATTACTTTTGAATCTATACTCAGATGTGGAATTGTTGGATCATATGGTAGTTCTATTTTTATTTTTTTTTTAGAAACTCTGGACTGTTTTCTGTAAAGGCTATTCCAATTTACATTCCCACCAACCATGTATAAGAAAATATTTTTCTCTGCATTTTCACCAGCACTTGTTATCTTTTATTTTTTATAATGGCCATCCTAACAGGTGTGAGGGGATATCTCATTTTGGTTTTGATTTGCATTACTTACTCCTTGATATCAAAATATGTTACAAATCTTTGTTATTCAAACAGTATGGTGCAGGCATAAAAACAGGCATATGGAACAGGAGAGCCCAGAAATAAACCTACATATTTATGGTCAACTGATCTTTGGCAGGTTACCAAGAACACACAATGAAGGAAGGGTAGTCTCCTCAGTAAATGGTGCTGAGAAAACTGGATATCCACCAGCAGCAGGAGGATAATGTACCTTTATCCCGCACCATGTACAAAACTCAACTCAAATTGGACTAAAGACTTAAATGTAAGACCTGACACTGTAAAACTACTAGAATAAAACATAGGGAAAAACTTCTTGATTTTAGTCTTGGCAATGATGTTTTTGGTCATAACATTAAAAGCGCAGACAACAAAAGCAAAAATAAGTAGTTTCTGCACAGCAAAGGTAGCAGTCAACAGAGTGAAAGGCAACTTATGGAATGGGAGAAAATGTTTGCAAATTGTATATCTGGTAAAAGAGTAACATCCTAAATGTACAAGAAACATATAATTTAATAACGACAAAACAACCCAATTTAAAAAATGGACAAAATACCTTAATAAACATTTATTAAAGACATATAGCCCTGGTAGAATGACTCAATTGGTTGAGCACAATCCTGTGCATCAAGAGGTTGTTGGTTTGATTCCAGATCAGGGCACATACCTGCATTATAGTTTCATCCCCGGGTGGGGCACGTGGGGAAGGCAATCAGGCAATGAATCAGTCTCTCTCTCTCTCTCTCTCTCTCTCTCTCTCTCTCTCTCTCTCCCCCTTCCTCTCTCTCATCATGTCCTCAGTTGAGGATTAAATAAAAGAACACATACAAATGGCCAACAGGTGAACAGGAAATGGGCAACAAAAGGTACTCAGCATTCAAAAACTTTGAACCAGTTTTGGAGATCTATCTTGCAGCTACTTACATACAGGAAAACAAAGTATATGCATAAGACAGGCATAGAGACAGAGCCACATCTATCAGACTGTCAAACCTCAGAGGGAAGGTAGGGGAGGGTGGGGGTAAGAGGGAGAGATCAACCAAGGACTTGTATGCATGCATATAAGCCTAACCAATGGACACAGACAACAGGGGGTGAGGGCATGAGTGGGGGGCTGGGGGAGTAATGGGGGGATAAGGACACATATGTAATACCTTAATCAATAAAGAAATTTTAAAAAAAGTATATGCATAAGTTGTTCCCAAAAAGCCATGTTTGTAATGGCCAGAAGTTGGAATTATGCAGAATATTGATACAGGCCCAGTTTCTCTTCATTGACCAACCTGCATCAGTACTTTCAATGGAATATGACAGGCTGGGAAATAGGCTGATGTGGTGTGTGCCTGCCAAAAACAGTCTGAAAAGAGCTATTTACAAGATGCAGCCCATCCACCAAGTGCTCGCTGTGTTCTGCTCAGATTTGAGAGGCATCATCGAATGTCAAATGGGGCCAGGTGCTCTGGCAGGAACTATCACAGAATCTTATTGGATAAATCACCCAAAAAGCCACAGTTCTAAAAGAGTCAATTAGGGCCCAGTCTTCATTTCAGCAAGAGAAAGATTTTTCACTCCAGAGACCAAGTTTCCAGATAAATGCAGGTTGCTTATGGTGAATGCAGGAAGAAAATAAATTGTCCATAAAGCAGGTTTCTTCAGTTTCTCATCCAGTGGAAGTCACCCACCAAGCACATTTCAATCTTGCCCTCTAAGATTTTTTTCTTTTAAATTATTTATTGTTTAAACTATTACATATAGTATTACATATGTCTCCTTCCCCCCCTCCCCCATTGACCACTCCCCGGCCACCCTCACCACCCAGCACATCCCCTCACCCCACTAGTCTCTGTGTCCATTGGTTATGCTTATATGGATGCATACAAGTCCTTTGGTGGATATCTTACCCCCTCTCCACACAAACACATATATACCCTTCTCTGCCTTCCCTCAGAAGTTTGACAGTCTGTTCGGTGCTTCTCTGTCTCTGGATCTATTTTTGTTCATCGGTTTATGTTGTTCAATATATTCCACAAATGAATGAGATCATGTGATATTTATCTTTCTACAACTGGCTTATTTTGCTTAGCACAATGCTCTCCATGTGCATCCATGATGTTGCAAATGGTAAAATTTCTTTCTTTTTTATAGCAGCATAGTATTCCATTGTGTAGATGTACCACAGTTTTTTAATCCACTCATCTGCTGATGGGCACCTAGGCTGTTTCCAAATCTTAGCTATTGTAAATTGTGCTGCTATGAACATAGGGGTGCATATATCCTTCCTGATTGGTGTCTCTGATTTCTTGGGATATATTCCTAGAAGTGGGACTACTGGATCAAATGGGAGTTCCATTTTAATTTTTTGAGGAAACTCCATACTGTTTTCTACAGTGGCTGCACCAGTCTGCATTCCCACCAGCAGTGCACAAGGGTTCCTTTTTCTTCACACCTTCATATAGACATATAGTTATACCAACATTGATTTAACCATACCAATATTATTAGATACTAAAATATGCAAATCTGCAATAAAGATTCTTATACATATGTCTGAGTGCACATTTTGTTTTTACTACTTCCTTATATCAAATTCTTAGATAAGAATTTTTGGCTCAGGTGTCCTACAGTATTTCTGTAACAAATTCTTGCAGAAAAATATTTACTTGATTTTAACATTCATGACCCACACATGATTTTTTCCTTAATTGTCTCAGTAATAGTGGGTAGCACCACTATTTTCAAATCTTGGTAAATCTGATAGCTAAAAGTAATGTTCTATTGTTTTAATTGTTTATGTTTTTTTTCTATTCACTATTATAATTGAACATCTTTTCATACATGTACATTTTTCTCAGCTTTGATACTGATTAAATTACATAGAAGTATATATTTTCTGATGGTTTACCACAATTTTCTGCAAAGTTTTCTAGGAATGATGGTGATAAAAAGTGTTTTTAACATGGGTTTTATCTTCCATTGTATAATAGTAAGCATTTGTATTTCTCCTTTTTCTATGAATAGCCTTGCCAGTGGTTTATCTTTCAAAACATTTAGTCATCTTTTAATTTTTTAAATGTTAATTTTCTCTTAATACCAATTCTCCTTAGGGGTGGGTGAATATGAGAGTGTGTGTGTGTGCATGTGTGTGCGCACGCACGCACGTTCTCTTGCTTGAATAGTTCATTTATTCTATTTTTTTCTTTAACAATAAAAACACTAAATTATATCATTTTTCTTCTTTATACATCCTGGGATAAATGAAACTATATATTCATTATTGTCATTAAAACTACATATTTTATTTCCTATTTGGCACAGTTTTAGGAAATTTGTTTTAAATATTAGGTATTTGGAAATTTTTATTGATTTATTTGGATAAGGGTAATTTTGTTTTTTTCTTATTGGAGGGAGGTTAACTGTTATTAGTTTAAAGTTCTATTCTATTGCAGTCAAAAAATATAGACTCCAGAAAATATGCTTTGGGAACTCTAATATTTTCCTTAAGTCATAAAGGTCAAATTTTGAAATTGTCCATATACCAGTATATTTCTAAAGAAACTATAGCCTTTGAATGAAAATAACAGAGTTTATAAACAAATATATTACATTAATAAATATGCAAATATATTAAATTAACTAATATAATTATTACCTACATTATCAAAGACAATTATGTTAATACATTATTGTCCATTATATAATTGACTTTAATACATATTTTTAGTTTCTAACTGCTTTATCTGTGGCAATATTCAATATTCTGAGTTCATCAGTTACTTAATTTTATATTATCATGGTGCATTATATCTTTCATTCACAAAACATGCCTGTTTATTCTATGTTTTATTTCATGATACTAATAGTGTGACATGATATGGAGTAGTGATAAGAGCACAGCTCTGAAGTCCAACTCTGCCTCTTCCTTAAGATGGCTAACCATGGACAAGTTAGTGCATAATCTGCCTCAGTTTCTGCAATTGTAAAGTAGGGATACTGATGGTATCTTCTCTATGTGTCTCTAAGGGTTTAGAATTCCAAGTATTAGCTATACTATGCTTTTCTGTTTACATTTTCCTGGAAATATGTGTCTTCTTACCTTTATACTTTTTTCCACTTCACTTTCAGACTGTTTCTTATACTCAAAATCTTTAAAATTTGAGTCTGACATGTCCTTTGTAGGGAATGACATTGCACAAGGGTCAGCTTAGTAGATCTCCTCCTGGGTGCTTGATAAATAGAAGCCGTGCTACCTATTAGGCTTTGGAGCCAGAAGACATGTTCTGACACATTACCACCATTGAGAAAGTCATTTAACCTTTTTAAGACTGATTGTTCTCACTTGTAAAATAGGAATAGCACCCCATATAAAACTATTTGGTGAGGCTTACATGAGATAATCTATAGGAAAGCACTTTAAAAACTAAAATAGTATTATCCCATTGTTAGTTGCTATTGTCATTGCAGAATCACAAGTCCTTTCAGAATTACTTGGGCGAAGATATATTCAGAATATTTTGGATTTTAGAAAAGTAATTCAGTCCACATGCCAATTATTGTATTCAGTGAGGCCTGAGGTAGCAATTCATAATCAAACACATTAATATTTCTAGAGCAGAATAGGTAAATATTACCACCAAGTGGGATAAATCAATACTAAATCTAGCTTCAGGATCATTTAAGACAGATTTAACTCTCAACTGAGTTACACAAACTTTCATTTCAATACCTTTTTGGATTTTGGAATTGGTGATGAGAAATTATTCATCTGTATTTACATGGATTCAATAATAAATACCATTTGTGTTTTTGGGAAGTTCATGCAGATGCCATTTTTAAAGAACATTCATTCATACCTTCACATGTGTTGAGAGAACATGAAACAAAAGAAAAAGGGAAACAAATTGGACTTCATCAGAATTTAAAATGTTTGTGTATCAAAGGACACAATCAAGAGAATGAAAAGATAAAGCGGGGAAAATATTTGCAAACATTTTATTTGATAAGGGTCTAGTAAGTGTATGTGTGTGTGTGTGTGTGTGTGTGTGTGTGTGTGTACATGCCTTTACTCCTGCTATTGATTACATAGTTTATTCTAATAAAAGAACAATTTTCACCCATGTCAATATACTGAAAAAGATATTGACTTTGTTCCTGTACTCTGTCTAATAAGTTGTGTGACTCTCAATACAAAGTTAGAAGATAACAAACATAACACCCTTCATAAGTTTGGATCCAAGCAATCTCTACTATTCTAACATTGTCTATTTCTGACACTACTACTACCTAGTTTTCTGATATTCCTAGCTGTTCAACTTAATGTTAAAGTTATCTGCTGTCAAGAATTGTTTCTTTTGTTCATCTTAGCTGTCAACAATGTCTCTTTATTCACTGGATCTATAAATGTTTTAATGCATGCAAAACTCACACTTTCATTTTACTTCCCGCTGACTACTTTATGTGGTTTATAAAACTCCCTTCATTTTAGTAACATCTTGCTGAGTTTTCAGGGTATATTTAGTGTAGGTAAGGTATAACCAAGGTATAAGGAGACAAAATGGCTCAGAGTCCTTTTGCAACTGGTTCCCAAATCACGAGTCAGTGGACCTGTTCTTATGATGGCAGAAGTGTGAATTTTCTACTTTTTCTCAGATGGCACCTGTCTCAAAAAGGCCAGGTAAAAACCTAGGTCAGTTTTCTTAAAATCCGTAAAGATGTTTTTATGGTTCTGGCAGTAGTCTTTCTGTGTATAACCTCAATATAGTTAGGATTTTCACCTTATTTCTTTGTCCTCATAATGATAAATTATGTAGAAGCTGTATTTTAGAAATGAGGCTAGCTCTATTTTAGCCTAAACACATTTTGAATGGGAAAATATTGTTTTGAATTTATTTTATATTAAATTGTTTAATTAAATTTGAATAATGAAAAATTTTGCTAAGTAAATATTTGGAGAATCATAATGGTTAAGAGAGTATGTCTCACATTTTAAGGGCATGGATTGAATTTCAATTGTATGAATTAACTTACAGACTAATTTATGGTATATGACTTTAAGCAAGTTAAGGTGTCACCAATCTTGTCATCAACAATACTGCCACTTCAACTATTGGCAATTTGAGTTTTTTAAGTTCTATAGATACAGAAAAAATGAAAATGAAAAATCTCATGAATTATTTTTAAGAGATTATTATCCACCATCAGAGAGATAAAGAAGCAATTTGAAAGAGGAATATGCTATCTAAGCCAGGCCCCTCTGAAAGTCTTGACACCATCAAGATGTTGTTTGAAGAATTTCATCACTTATTAGGTAAACATACCATATAGTGATCAAGTGACCACTGGGCACCTCTATTGATTTGGTGTCATTTTGCTTTCTGGGGCCCAGAACCTTGTATTGCCTTAATTACATTTACATTTTCTACTGAGGAGACAGGGAGAAAACACAGAGTGAGGAATGGAAATGTGTCAAGAATCTGCCTTCTGAGCATCAGTCCTGTTGCACATGGGGTAGAAGACCATATGATAACCTATCAGAACAAATTCTACAGACGCTTCTCTTGAGAGCATATTGTTGAAACATAATCTGGAAGACTGGTCAAGTTTTTGTTAGTTTGTTTTTTTATTACTAAAACCTGCCTGAAAGGACATGAAAAGCTGCCAAACAGTTGTGTGTTAACTAATCAAATCATCACAGAACAAGCTACTGGTGGTGCCTATATTGACTCAAGTCCTGTTTTCAATACTCCATATGAAAAACAAGCATCAGAAATTTTACTAATATTCAGAAAAATCTCAATTCCAAGTTTAAATTTCTGTCCTAAAATATCTCCAATTTCTTAAAGGGAGACCTTAAGTTTTCTTAGAAGCAAGCATGTTATTATGTAGTTATTTTAATGGTCAATGTTGGTTGTTAATATCATTTGATGCCCGTGTGGACTTGATGTGATTCATCTTCTTAAAATATCTATAAAAGAGAAAGAAATTGCCAAACAAGAGCACAGATGAATCTTGAGGTGTACCTTTTTGGACACAGACCTGTCATCACACCCTTCCAAAACACATTTTCACCTGCATGCACACACCGGGCATTCATCAAACTCATTTCTTGAAATGTTCTTGATAGTATTCATTCTACCTTAAACCACCTGTCAAAACAACCCTTTAATTAGGTTAAGCTGTCTGGCTTTGTGAAAAGGTTTACTGTACTCAGTTGTCCCTGCCATAAAATTAATAGTTTGACCAACTTCTAAGGAGACGGATTTTGCACTCGTGAAAGTCAAATTAAATCCACCTTTGCCAAACAGGGGAAAAATTGGTGTGTCTGAAACTTTGAAAGCAGCACTTCATTTATTATAATCTTTCGAGTGCCAAAGTACAAATTAGGTAGAACTGCAGCTGCAAGAAAGCCCAAGTTAGAGCGCATTGCTCTTATGACCCTTTTAGTAGGCAGTGCGCCTACAAGATAATGAACAGAGAATGACTGTACCAGAGTCAGCACTGCCAAATTTCCGACCAAATTTGCAATAAGCAACCAATCATTCCGTAGATTAATATTCCACAGACTTAAATATTACATAGGCCAGTCACTGCACATCATTTCTAGACCACAATTCCAGGAACAAGGCTCATTTTATTATTAAAACTTAGAAGAATTGGATCCATTTAAAAATGCTTTATAATTTCACTGGGGACTTGCTAAAACTGCTGTTGGGCCCTCATTCTTTCAGTTGAAGGAGTGAAGTACCATTACTCAAGACTGTTTAAGTCTGAAGACAGAGGGATTTGGAGTTCGGGTTTGGGATTGTGTTTTTGTCTCAACACATTGCATAGCTGAGTCTTCCATTGACTTGGAGATAAACATGATTCATGATTCCAATTATTATGTAAGGTGTGTCAAGTCTTAAGGTCTCTGAGGCAGGACCTACGGTGAGTGGTAGAATTAACTAAAACAAACTGCTCTGTTATTTTTCAGAGTGAAATGGAGTCATCAGAAAAGTTGCAAAAGCACCATGTTTTACCTTAAAGCATAAGAGGATAAGGATTTAAGACAAAGATTCATATATTGATTACTTTCTCCTAACCCTGCATTTTCATTTAGTACATGTCATTTATAAAAATTCAGTATGATAATTATCTTCAACTATAGTTTTATAGAGTTTAGTAGAAGTAAAGAAACCTAATTTCTCATTTCTTCCTAGATGCATAGTTGTAGGTAGTTTCTTAACTCTGAAGAGTTACATCATCTCTCAATATTATCTACAAGCATGATAATAAAAGGCTGGACCAGAAGCTAAGGACTAAGATGCTTTGAAATTTCTTTATATCCTTACACAAAATGTCTCAACCTAATCAAAAACATGTTTATAACAATACTAGACGCCTGGTGCACAAATTCATGCACATTGAAAGGAAATTAATTAGAAGAAATGTTTTAGAGGTTGCAGAGGAGCCACGGGAGGTTGGTTCTGGGGAGTGTCCAGCCCATCTCACCCAGTCCCCATTGGCCAGACCCCAGCAGCAAGCTAACCTACCAGTCCAAACATTTGCCCCCTGGTGGTCGGTATGCATCATAGCGACTAGTCAAGAGATCAACCAAATGGTCAACTGAATGATCTGACACTTAGCATATTAGGCTTCTATATATATACAGACTTTTTAAATGTTTCATTTACTGTCCTGAAGTAAAATGTATATATAACACATATAACAAATACTTTTTCTTAATCGTCAGCCTAAAGTTTTAAGTTTTATATCAAAGAATAACAATAAATAAATTTTTAATGAAATGTTCTATTTTAGTTTGTAAAAGCTCAGGCTGACTGTCATAGAAGACAAAGTCATCAGATTATTTTACTAATTATAATGAGTACGTTTAGAGTAGAAAGGGGGAAGACCATCAAAAGCAATTCTATATAAGTTTTACAGAAAGTAAAAGCAGAGATACCTGCAGACATTGGTCTAAAACTCCATATGAGGATAAATAAATAACAGAATAGACTTATCTGTAAGTGATAAGAGAAAAAAAGAAATGATTTTAATCAATCTATATATATAAAAGCCCAGCAACAGTTATGGCAGAACAACCAGAATGACCAGTCGACCAATCACTTTGATGTGCACTGACCACCAGGGGGCAGATGCTCAATGCAGGAGGAGGGAGAAGGGGGTGCAGCGAGGCCTGGAGGTGCATGCTATGGCCCAGGGATCCCAGGAACTGCAAGCCCAGAGCTTGTTTTCCAATAAAAAATAAATAAATTGAAACAAAAAAAGCGGCTGGATGCCACCACCCTGGGAAGAGCTGCTCCAGGAGGGAAAGACATAAAAACTCCCAGGCACTGCCCGGCCTGGCTGGTGTGCTGCGGGCTTGCAGTGACTCATCAGTGATGTGCAGGAAGCACAGCCCCTTCAACTCCAAAGCCAGTTGCACCAACAGCTGCTTCGCATCCTGCTCCATGGCTGAACACTTCCAGGCCACGCCCTGTCAGCTCTGGCTTCCTGCCCGCCCCTTCATATACTGCTTGCGCTCGGGGGCATTGATTTGGCCCTATGACTGAAGTCCCTGTGCAGTTACACTGCATGTTTACATTTGTAGGGAAGCAGGGCAGCCCTCTCCTGCCACCACATCACCTTCTAGGCTAAGAAAGGCCTGCTGATCTCCATGTTCCTCCTCCTGTCTGGAATCAAAACCTCTTGGAGATGAATGATCCTAACAATGGCCCCAACACACTCGGTGTCACTGTCACAGACATTCCCAGTCATTACAGCCCATTCCTCAGCCCACAGTGCCCTGTTCCGCCCACTGCCACTCCTCACCTGTCACTCCCTGAGGACCACCTTATGTTATCCTATTTGAAATGTGAGCAAGATCTCAAATGTCCCCTTGTCCTTTTATTTTTAATAGCTTCCTTGCCCTACCTTTCTTCCTCTAAAAACCTTGCATTTTAAAAATATATATGTGATTGATTTTAAAGAGGGAAATAGAGATAGAAACATCAATGATGATAGAGAATCATTGATCAGCTGCCTCTTGCACGTTCCAAACTGGGGATTGAAACCTCCTGCGGCCCCTCCTCTATCACTCCCCCAGCCGGCGGGCCCCATCCCTCGCCCTGGCCAGCAGGCAGGCCCCGGTGGCATCATGGCAGAGAGAGAAGGAGGGGGGATGCTGGGAACCGTGGGGTGGTGGGCGCCAAGGGCGGCGTTCCTTCTGCGCCCGGCCCAGTGACCATCACTTTCTCTCCTGAACCCCACTGGGGCCTTTGGGGCCTTGATCCACCTGGCCCTGATCAGCCCTGATTGCCCTCCAGGCCTAGGGACCCCACCCGTGCATGAATTTCAGGCACCGGGCCTCTAGTATAGGTATAAAATGCCACAAAAAAAATCACAGGCTGATGAAATGGATAAAATGAGGAGTCAGTATGATTGTAGATGATTTACACATTATTTGTACATTTATTTATATAGTTCTGTCTGGCTCAGTTCTGTGATTTTTAAATGTATTAACTCATTCACTCCCCATATGAATTACCCTGTGGCACAGGAATCATTAGGAAACTGTGGCACAGAGGGTTTAAGTATGAAGTTACCCAAGAATCCACAGCTTGTAATCACTAGACTGGGTATTATTTAAAACAAGGCATTCTGATTCCAATGTCTATAGTATATAAACTCTATACAGTTGATTGCCATGTTATAATATAGTGTCCTGGGATAGAACAGGATAAAAAAAATCACAAAATATATCTCTGGTTTAAAATCTGGCCATATTTTGAGTCATATAATTTGCTTCTATTATGTAAAAAAAAAATAGGTCTTGGAGACCATATTGATCAAGACAAGACAGGAAAAGTAGGATGTTTGGGAAAAAAGAACAGCAATAAAAATCTACAGAGAAATGATGATTCACATATCTAGGAACATCACAAAAACAGTTTTAAATATAGGAAAAATAAAAATAAATTTTAATATGGTTTTTCAAAATTAGATATTTCATTATGTTGCAGTAATACTCCAAAATAGAAAGTCAAATACATCAATTATGTTTAGAAAACTTTTATTAATAAAATTTAATGAGATGCCTAGATTTTAAATGTCTCCACTAATTTTAATAGTATTTCTATCTGGCTGTGAAAAGGGGTCTCAGATATCCTCTGTAACAAATTTGCATACAAAAACTACAAATTGAGATCCAGATTCAAATTCCATGAGAAATTTGGCCCCATGTAAGACTCAAAATGATATACAATTCTTGGTAAAGTTTATAACAGACTAACCTTCCCTTGACTTAAATAATGGTTACATGTCTTGGTTATTTGACTTCCTTTAAAGTTTAAAAAAATGCTGTTTTGAATTTATATATACAGAGTTTTAATTTATAGGTGTAGTTATAAACATTCATTTGGCTGCGTGAAAGATATTTAAGAGCTCTGCGGGATGTGGACAATACATTTTTGTGGAACAATCCTGATCATTGCAGAATGTCTAACCTTTCTGGCCCCACTCATAAAACTCTAGTAGTGGTCACCCCTCAAATGTGATAACTAAACATAACCCACATAAATTCTCAAAATGTATTCTAAAGGGTGGTGCTTCCCCCTCTGAGATCCATTGATTTAAGGCTTTGCATTCAGAGGTACCTAAGGCAAATTTCACAGCTTGAACGGTGTAAGTATGTAAGCAAATACATTTCTTTCCTTCTTTCTTCTTCTTCTTTTTTTTTTTTTGCAACATACATTAGACCCATAGTGTATTTTTTAAATAAAAATTGTTTTCATTAAAATAAAACATAAATGAGTTTGTATTTTTGCTTCTGGGTCATTTTCTACAATTTTTATTCTATAACAATATGGGAACAATAGGAGCTACATATGGGCAATGTAGAAATTTTCATTCAATCTCCCTATAAATGTATAGGCTTTTTTGTTTAAAATTTTTAAAAATAAATTAATTGGAATGACATTGGTTAATAAAATTATATAGGTTTCAAGTGTGCAATTCTATAATACATCATCAGTATATTGATTGCATTATGTGCCCACTACTCAAAGTCAAATCTTCTATCACCATTTATTTTACCCCACTTTACCCTTTACTACCATCCAATCCCCTTTGTTCTGTTAACCACCATACTGTTGTCTATGTCTATGAGTTTTTGTTTTTCTTGTCTGTTCATTTCTTGCTTTCAATTTTATATCCCACATATGAATGAAGTCATATGGTTATTGACTTTTTCTGTCCAACTTAGTTTTGTTGTTTTGTTGTTGTTAATCCTCACCCAAGTATATCCATTGATTTTTAGAGAGAGTGGGAGGGAAGGACAGAGACACAGAGAGAGAAACATCAATATGAGAAATACACATCAATTGGTTGCCTCCCACACTCACCCCGACCAGGGCTGGGGATCGAGCCTGCAACCCAGGTATGTGCCCTTGACTGGAATTAAAACCGGGGACTCTTCAATCCACAGGTCAATGCTCTATCCAATGAGCCAAACCAGCTAGGCTGTCCAACTTATTTTGTTTGGCATGATATTCTCAAGATCCATCCATTTTATCTCAAATGGCAGTATTCCATATTTTCTTATCACTGATTACTAGTAATATTCAACCATTGAATATATGTACCACCTATTCTTTATTCAAACATCTATTGAAGGACGTGTTAGATGTTTCCATGTTTTTGTCACCATGTATGATACTATAATGAATATAGGGTGCATATATATATTTGTGAATAAATGTTTCCAAAGTTTGGGGTAGATATCCAGAAGAGGTCATATGATAACTCCATTCTTAATTTCTTGAGGAACTGCCATACTGTTTTCCATAGTGGCTGTATTGGTTATAAACACATAGGCTTTAATAAAAGTGTTATATAGTGTCTAACCTAGGAATGAAATCAGAACAGACCATGTGTATTGAGCAACCAGACTGTGTATTGGGAAACCACTCTCAGAAATTTATGCTTTGGTTATAAAATGGAATATAGAAATTCATTTTCAAAATACAAAGATTTAAGGAGTTCAGTAGAGTAGAATGGAAATGAAAGTGCTGAGTCGAAGCAGGATAAGTCCTTGGAAATTATGACCTGTAATTATCGTGGCTATCAAGACACAGTGTTCCTGGAAGGTCATGGTTTTATTTTTAAAAAAATATAGTAAACAACTTTCTAGCCAACTAAATATTTTATCTGAATAAATGAGACTAATTTTATTTGTCATGGTTTTCCATTGGAAATATGTTGTAATATGTTTGGAAGCAAGGCTTATTAAAATAGATTTTAAATTAGTTTAGACGTATGTACATGCATCCATATGTATATAGGTACAAATACACACATATATACATCACATACATGCATATATAATAAAAGAATAAGAACACATGAATTAATTGTGGGTTATTTCACAGTTTCAAACCAATTTACCAAATTATGACAATCATTTTTTGTGAGCATTGTGCAATACACTATTCTAAGCACTCACATACATATAAATTAATGTAAACATCATAATATCTTTATAATAAAGTTACAATTCCAAGATGAAGACTTAAGTGGCAAGATGAAAATCCAAACATTTTGGTCCCAGAGTATCCTCTTAAACACCATATTCTGTGGTCTTCCTGTTCCATCAAACATCAGTTCTGAAAACTGTTCCACAAGTGTGATAAAAAAAACATGTCATGAAATATAAGTTCAAGTTAGAGTGATCCTATTGCCTTTGACCTTAATATTCTAATGTGTATTATGATACCAAATATCATATTCAAAATTTCTTGGGCCACTAAATTCTCTTATTATAAAACATTTTTTTGGGAAAATAGTGTTGCATGAAATGACTTTTGAAACTGCTGCATGATTCTGCTTTGAAATAACACATTTTAAACAAATAATATTAATAGAAATTAATAATTTCATACTTTACTCCTAAAATTTTAGCAAAATTTTAAATTGTATTTTTGAATGCTTTATTATAGTTATTTAAAATATTAATACATAGAAGCATAATATGAGAATGTTAATTGCATATATATATACTTATCATATTAGTCTTCTAAGTATTGAAAATTTAAACAGATTTACTAAAACTCTTTGAATGAAATTTCAGCAGAGGGCATACCCCACAATTCCAAGTAGTATTTATCTTTTTAAAATATTCAATGAATAATTTATGATGATGGGGATTAAATGAATAGATAAAATTAGCCTGTTTTTCTTTCTTTTTTTCTTTTTTAAAAATGTATCTTTATTGTTGAAAGTATAACAGATAATCTCTCCCCCCCATTAATCCGTCCCTGCCCCCCACTCCCACACCAGGCCTTTACCACACTGTTGTCTGTGTAGAAATATCAGCTTTGACTATGTGATACCTACATATGAAGTTAATATGTTCAAAATTCAGAAGTTTCTGTAATCTAGGAAGTGGAATAAAATTTAATGATCTAGGATATGTTTTGATGGATTTAGTTATGGCAAGAAAAAGAGAGAAATAGACCAAGTACTTGATAAAAAAAAAGGTGCTATATTCTCAGTTTTAATACATCTCTCACATAAACTTCAAATATTTTTATGTCTTTGACATAAACTCTGGAAATGTTTAAGTTTTCTGCCTCTAATTTTATGTTTACAAAGCATAAGTCTTAATTTTCAAAAGACAGCTAGTTTTTCCTCATCAACAATTTTGAAAGTAAGAACTATTTTTTAATTTTTTTTCCTAAAAATGACTGATTCCATTTTCTATTACAATACCCTATGGCTCCTTCCTTACCATGTTGATTTTTGCTTTGTAACAGAGAAAAATATATGAAATAAGAGATTCATCAAGGATAAACCGTAGGAAATAGCCAAGTATCGCACATCCAAAAATAAACTATTGGATTCATTAATTTCTTTGGAGATACCTATGAGTACCTATTTATTACATATCTATTTTGCCTTCTGTAGTGAAAAAAAATCAGAGTTGAGTTTTACCATTCACCCCTAGAATCTGGGTGTCACGTAAAAACGGTTTTGAAAAAGAAAACAAGGGTAATACACTGCTAAGACCTCCCTTACCTTTTCCATGGGTCTGACAAATGTGGTGTTAACATGTTGAGTGTAACATTTGGGGTTTGAGATTGACAATGAGCAAGAAAACCAGGTGGAGCTGCTGAAAGGACTCAATGTGAAAATCGCTTCATTCTCCTCGAGCTAATTCTGGCAGAAAGGGAATCTGACATAAGCACTGTGAGCAATGAGGCGAAAATTTCTTTCCATCACCTCTTTCGCGTCTTGGCTCAAACTCCAGTCAAATTCTTTCTTTTTATACATCTCTTTTAGGCACATGTATTTAATAAGTGCTGCCTTAGTTCTTCCTTTCCAATGTGTTATGATCTGTTATTCTGTCACTTGTATGGGTATAAATGTGACCTTAATTGACTAATTTATACCTTTCTTCCTGGCAATGGGTTTATTTTCCACTTATTTCTTTATGAATAATACTAACTTACCTAAATTTCAGTGTTTTATAAATCCTTTTCACAATTTTTGCCCTCTCCACTCACCACTTCTATTTATTCTTTTACTTTACATCGTAGACTTTCTGTTTTGCATTTTTCAACAATGCCTTATGCCAAGGTTGTATAGTGTTTCATGTGCTGTTTTGGGTGTAAAGACCCATCCTAAGATCCAAGGGGAAACATATCACTCAAGGTAGCTAATTAGTACACCCCATCCTCCTGCCCACTGAATTCATTTCAGTGAACCAAGTTAATCTAATTAATTCAACAGATGTATTCCATGCAAATAAAACAATTGTATTGTTTTAGTAGAAAAATTGGGGAACTAAAAATTTTATAGGGAAAAATCATTGAACTAATTGAAAGTAGAAGCTACTTTCTATTGGGCTTGCTAACCCAGTGTACCTTAAGCCAGATTTGTTAGTAACATATTAATAGTCAAAGCCAACAAGTACAAAAGCAGAGCCAGGAGACAGAAAAAGTTTCCAGATGACTTCCTTTCAGCACCTGGGTCCAGCTTCGCTTTAACCTTAAAGATCTGAACATTTCGACCACTTGAATCAATAGAGTCCTGCTGCTTTTGCTTAAATAGATGTGGGATGAGTTTATGTCTCTTGCCACAGAAAGAGTTCAATCATATATTAGCACAGTGTTCCTCAAAGGCCTTCTCTGTGATGACAGCATAAATCAGAATCATTCTGAATTCTTTAAAATATTCAGATCTTTGTGCCCCAGCCTTGACTTACGGAAACAGAATTTGGGGAAAATGAGGCCTGGGAATACACATGTGTTATCATTCCAATGTCTAATAGTCACTGTTCTGGAATCCCTTTGCTCCTTTCTATTTTCTTGAACCACTAGGACTCTAAAATTTATTTCCATGCCTCTTTTAAATTAATCACACAATCCTCTCACCTCTGTCTTTCCACCATTTTAAACAATAACCTGACTGTACCTTGTCTATCCCTGTAGTAATTTCTAACCCCTTGGTATTTTATCAGAGTTCAGGTCTTGATCTGACTTGTCCTTGGAATTTCCCCCAGGAATCTTCCTTAAAGGAGTAGATATTTATAATATTGAAACTTTGCAGAAATAAAAAAAGTGGGTTTTATAGCAATTAGTATTTCTATCAGATATGGGCTCTACAATGCATCCTAAAGGGTATATTTAAGGACTCTGGAGACTTTTTGTGTTTTAAGGTAGGGAAGTTCCAACATTTTTGAAAGACTGCTCAAGTCAGAGCAGAAAGATGCAACAAGCAAATGAAAGGGCAAATGTAATTCAAGTCAATCATGGGCTGTTTTATGGACAGCAAAGAGAAAGAAAGAAATGTGAGCTTTGAGGGCTGCCTTTAGGGAGTGTACATGATTAAACTGGAACTGGATAGACAATCCGGACAGTTTGAATTCGAACTTGCTATGAAGAATTCTCATCTTGGTACCCGGCACTTCCTCCCGGGCTGTGTGTTCTCACTGTAGCTGTTTCCTCCTCTTTGAGCCTGGTGGTCTATTTGTTGGAGGTCTTTTTTCTTTCCATTCAGTACAGTGGTTTACTTTCTCTCCACTCCCCTGTTCAGTTCATTCGCCCTAATTATGATCACCTGATAAAGAGTGGAGGTGACACTTTCAGACCACTCGTCCAAGCAGTCTCATTAGGC
This sequence comes from Cnephaeus nilssonii, assembly GCF_951640355.1. Lineage (NCBI taxonomy): Eukaryota > Metazoa > Chordata > Mammalia > Chiroptera > Vespertilionidae > Cnephaeus > Cnephaeus nilssonii. The sequence continues at coordinate 96,112,062 of NC_137075.1, read as the reverse complement.
AGGAAACCCTGCCATTTGTCTATTTTAAATAAAAAGGTGAGCTTAACACAGAACAAATCCAAGCAGCCAGCCACAGAAATTCCTTTCATCAGATCTATTTGCTTCGCTTTGGTATTCAATGTGATCTTTTAAGCAACAGGCAGTTATAATGAGTTAAATGGTCCTCTAGTTTTCAAGTGGAAGTCAGATTTAGAAGGTGCTCAGTTTTGGCAGACCTGCTAAATTCCTAGCCTCATACATTTCGATGGTTAATCATGAAGTAGCTAAAAAATGTACTCCTTTTTGGAAGTATTAAATAACTACAGAGGATGTTTTGTTATTTAAAAACTTAGAAAATGCAGCAGGCAAAACAGCTCATGAATTTAATTCTGTGGCATCATTTTCAAAAAGACAGGTTAGTCATTGAATGGTGTTGTCAAGAAAGATGGAATATAGAGTAGTTATGAATGTATTTTGTCAAATGAGCATTCACTGTTGATAATTGATACAAAGTGCTGAAACTGGTTGAGTTTAAATGGTTGAGTTAAATGTCTGCATGTGGAGGGATGTAGTGCTTTCAGCCATTTCTCCATCCCGGACCAGAGCTTGGGAGTAAGGGACCAGATCAGTTCCACGCGATAGTGGTGACATGTAGTTTCCCTTCTAAATCGTTTGAATCCTAGGGACACTACAAAAGAGCTTTCTCCCTTTCTGATTTCACAGGATACCTTTCCAAATGGAAAAACTAAAAAACATGAAGAACCTACATATATTCATGCTTTAATGTTCCAAATCACATACTTCGTATGTTTCATCAGAAATAAATCTGATTGATTCTATGAACACATTGGACCACAAATGAAGATCACACTTTTTTATACTTGATGACTTGGTAATATTTAGGATCACCTATGCAGATGTCAACCTGCTGGCCCCTTAGTAACAAGGATGGACCTGAGCAGTTTCATTTCACATATGTTAGGTTTCCATGATGTTGGTCTGTCTATTTCCAGCTAAATTCCTGGTTTGAAGAGAAGTATTGTTTCACCAATCTTTGCCACACAAAGACGTATATGCAGTTAAACTTTCTTGGTAATTTTTCCTGCAGCTCTTGGACTTTTTTGTTTGCATCTTTACTGCTTTGCTGGCAGTAACACCTAGTCTATTGTTCCCCTTTTCTCTTTACATATACCAGCTTTATAATGTCCTCTAACAATAAAAGAGAAATTGGGGTCATCAAGAGGTCATTTCCATAGGAAAAGAAGGGTATTTTTTGATGATTATACTAAGGGATTGACAATGGAAAAATCACAAAGACACATGAAAATTTTCTTGGGAAAATGGGATCCATATTGCTCTATCTCTAATAAAGAATAGACACTGGAGGGCAGAATCCTGTTATGTTGATGGGTTTTGCCCAATTGAAAATGATAAAAATTGATTGTGACCTAACCATATCTCATGAAAATGTTTTTATTCAAACACAGATGAATAAGTATGGCATTGAACCTTTGGGGTCCAGATTTAATATTCAGCATCAATTGTAATTTAAAAAATGCCACACACCCATTGTTGTTCTAAATGCCATGATCGAAAACAAGATGGGTTTGCTTTAAAAAACAAATATTCCCCAAAGTGTCTAATGATCCACAAACTATGAGTGTTTTCCAAAGATTCAAGGGGTGCTTATCCTTATTCTTCTAACGAGGTCTTTGAGGCAGCACCAGGAACATCAGTATCCTTTAAGTACTAGCGTTATCAGGGTCTTGTGACATTCCAACTGCGCTGATGTGGGAAGATTTTGTTGGCATCAGTAGCCCAGAGCACACATCTTCTATTTGTGTCCCTGTTGTCCGTCTTGGAAACCAGTGCCCTTAAAATGAAAGATTAATGAGATCGTCTTCAGCCCTGCTTTAGGCAATCACATTTATCCCTCATCATTCTGCTTCCTCAGCCCTGCCATTTAGCCTCTCCTTACACTCCTGTCTGATATTACAAATTGGGCTGGGTAATTTCCCGCAGCCAAAACAGGAGATTTAGAAGCACCTGGGAGTTCTGGAAATCTATCCTGCCCGTCATGAAATGCTTCCTGTCCTGGCTTAACAGCCCAAGGGAGAGAAGGAATGAGACTACGTCAGGGTATTGGGACCACTACAAATAATAGAATCATAAAGCCCACATATGGAAAAAAAAGTTTTCTTTGTAAGAATTACTATCTTGACACCCTATAACTAATATAAGTGGAGAAATTTCTTAAACATTACTTAACCTACCTACCTTAATATGACAAGATTAGTTTCAGCAGAATTATTTCTTGGAAAATAAAGGGTTTTAGTGGATAATTGATTCTCCGAACCTTGGTATTAAAGAAGTTTTTGTTTTAAAAAAAAGGGAAAAAGAGGCAAGGTGTGGGTGGAAATTAGCTTAATTGAACCACTGCAATGAACATATAGTATATTCTTTATGCACAGGAACCTTCTAGCTCAGTGGTCGGCAAACTCATTAGTCAACAGAGCCAAATATCAACAGTACAACAATTGAAATTTCTTTTGAAAGCCCAATTTTTTAACTTAAACTATATAGGTAGGTATATTGTTATTAACTTAATTAGGGTACCCCTAAGCTGGCCTTTGCTAAAATCTCAGGGGGCCAAAGAGCCACATGTGGCTCACAAGCCACAGTTTGCTGACCACTGTTCTAGCTCCTGTTTCCTCACCAAATACTGGAAGAAAGAAATTTATATTAAAGACTGGCTATGTACCTATGGGAACTAATTATTTTGCTTGAATCAAGGAGAACAAAAAAAAATCCACTCACATTTTATTCACCCACCCTTCCAACCTATTTATATAGTTAAGATTTAAGCTTGTTAGTAGCTTGGAAGAATTATACATTTATTTTCTTTTAACAATTTTTTTGGTAAATTTTGGATTGTAGTGGACTTGCCTGATTCTTTTCTTTAAGTGGATGTAGAAGACGTGGGAAGGGGAGGCATAGGATGGTTCAGAGTCCTGACCACCACTGTCAGTCCCCACCTCGGTTTGACCAAAGTTAAGCACAAGCATGAGTGTTCTGACTTAAGAGAATAATTTCAAAACTTCCAAATGGAATTTCTACTGGAAATATGCTGAGGGCTCTTCAGCCAACCAACCACTCACTATAGCTACCCTCCAAAAGCAGCCCTCCCAAGTATCAGATGCACAAAGTGAGTTCTTAGCCTTCAAAATACTTGCCAGAGGGACTGAGCATCACCAACATTGGGAATTTGGTCAAATGTATATTTCCCTCCAGAAATAAAGAAAATCAATAGTCAAAATTGTTAATGACTTTGAGGACACACAGTTACAAAAGAACATCCCAAAGAATGTGCATGGGCTGGAACTATCAACTTCTTAAGAGCAATTTCAAGTTTCTTTGATGTTCCTTCCCCATATCACATGCAGAGTTCTTGTGCTTTTAGACAAGGATATGAAACTATTATTCACACTGAGGTATAAGAGGTGAAAACATCCCTCTTGGTATGGATTATCATCCCCAAAATGGACCAGGACTAAAACCAATTAAATTTATAAAAATGCAGTGAGCTGACAGGTGAAGAAGGCACAGACTAAAAGGTCACAAAATTCTCTGGGCCCCTAAAATCTCACTAAGTTTATATGCAATATATATATATATATATATATATATATATATATATATATATATATATATTAGGAAGCATCCCATGGAAGAGAAGTCTAGAGGAGGTTAAGTCAAAAGTTTGTTCATCTTTTTTGTTCTATTAATTCCATTTCCCAAATTCACTTTTCCAGGTATTCAGTAATAGAAAATTACAATTCAGTCAAGTCCATAGGATGTATGTTATGGATTAACTCTCTCTCTCTCTCTCTCTCTCTCTCTCTCTCTCTCTCTCTCTCTCCTTCCCTTTCTCTTTCAATGAATTACCTAGGTGTTTTTTGTTTGTTTGTTTGTTTTTTCCCTAGCATCACATAGACACGGTTTGGGCTAAATTTTGCATGGGGTCAACTTATTTTGTAAATCTGCTATATGCTTGGCAAATCAAAGCTGCACTATCCACTGGATTTGAAGCCAGAAGACTTGGAATCCAACCTCTCACTTCTGACACTTCATCGCCTTTGGGAAAGTCATTTGACAAAGATTATTCACTGACAAAGAATACACTTTGGTCAGTTTCCTCTGAGCTCTCTTTCTGACTACTCCTCAGTGTTTGGCTTCAATGCCATTCCTTGTAGAATCCAGTCTCAGCAAGAATCCTGCTAAGTCAGTTTATTGAGAATTCCCTTCCTCGGTATCTGATCACCCTCAGTATCTGATCTATTTCCTCATCCCTCACCCTGGGTATCTGATCACCCTGGCCTACCTTCAGTAAGAATTTGTCAAGGGAAGTAAATTTAGCCAGAATATCCCCTTAACCCGAAAGTTTCTTCTTAGTAATTTTCTATCCACCAAAATCCCCTCCCACATTCCCTGTTCCTTGTCTGTAATTCCCACTTGTTCGTGCTGTTTCTGATTTGAACCCAGTTAAATACTGAGCCCTCGTTCCCCCTATTACACATTTTTTTCTATAAAATGTATCTTCACTGCTTTAACTTCTGTGTTGCTCTGATTTTCTTTAACACACGTACCCTCTTTGAGCATCAGCATTTTTACTTGTGAGTAGAAATAACACCCTCTATAAAAATCTTTGGTTAGGCTCAGGTGAGATAACAGACAGGAAAGCCCTTTTAGAAACTAAAAGGCATCGTTAGCTGCTATTATCATTGCAGGTTCATAAGCCCTTTCAGAAGAGCTTCAAAATTTACAAGACTTTGATTTTTAAAAAATTCAAATTTTTCAGCTGAAATTTGCTAAGGAAATGCATCTTAAGTGTTCTCACCACAAACAAAATGGCAGCTATGTTAAGTGATGGATATGTTAATTGATTGTGATAATCATTTCACAATATATATGTACATTAAATCACGACATAGGTATAACTTAAAAAATAAAGCTAATTAGCATCCTGAGTATATATGCCAATTATTAGATTCAGTGGAGTCTGGGATAGCATCTCATTATTAAACATATATTGATTTGTGAAGCAAAATGGACTACTGTTCCCACTCAGTGGAATGAATAAAGACTATCTCTACTTTTATGGCAGTTTAGGACAGGTTTTACTCACAATTGAATTACAAAAACTTTTCATTTCAGTAGCTTCTCAGATTTTGGAATAGGTGATGAGAAATGGCCAACTTGTATTCTCACAACTTCAATATTTAATGCCGTTCCCCCTTTGGGAAGTCCAAGCAGATTCACTTTTGAAGAACATTTATTAAATGTCTTAATGTGTGTGGCACTGAGGCCTGCCCATCCAGTTGTGTGAAAAATAGAAGAGCAAAAAGAGATAAATTTGACATCAACAAAATAAAAATAAAAAACATTTTGTGCATCAAAGGACATTATCAAGAGGGAGAAAAGGCCACCGGCAGGATGGAAGAAAATAATTGCAAGTCATGTATCTGACACAGATCTAGCATCCAGAATATTAAACATATTCAAAGGAAGCTCCAAAAGCCAGAGACCCGTGGAAAATCTGCAATGTTTGGGGCCCTCAACAAATACTGAGTTACCACAATTGGGTTATTGTGAAAAGTGATAACAACTAGAAGTTGAGAAAAGGGAACTGCTAAATTAGAAATGTTTTTTATAGTTCATAATTTTGAAATGCCTTGTACCCCTGCCCTGAGTTTATGGCAATTCCAGAATAGAGTCGTTCATCTAGCAACAATGGAGATATAATCGAGTTGATAGGCAGCTCTGCTTGCGTTTTCATTGTTCCTCATTTAAGCATCACTCCCACTCTATTTTCCCCCAGCTTTTTGTGTCTATTGTATACTATATGAAGCCTTTCCAAATAACCTTTGAAGGAAGCAGTTTGACATGCTAAATTAAACGGGGCTCCAGAGACGTTTGTTTTAGGCAGCAAAACAAACTCAACTAGACAAAAATAATGCCGAGTCCATCGGATCTGAAATCATATTTCTCCTTGTCTGCATGTTAAAGGGCCATAATGTAAATGAATGTGAATCGCTTGGTGAGCTGCGAGGAAATAAGCTGCAAATTGCAAAGCTGGCGAGTGCATGTTGAAATTGGTGGGAAGTGATGCTAACGCAATGGGTGGGGAGCTGAGCCTTCATTAGAGAGTCTCATTTCTCACTCATTTCATTCCCCGTGATAAAGTCCAGTGAAATGGATCTGGGTAATTGCAAACTTGATTGCTACATCCGTTTAGGACAAATGAAAACTGCTAATACTTTTTTCCTTTCTATCTATTCTTCTTCTCTTGCTCTTTTGTTCCATCCATGGGATTTTCAGAGAGCGTTTCCAAACTATTGGGAGGATGGAACTCTTTAGCAGTTTTGCCAGTTCCATGGCCTGTGGGCACCAGTGCAATTTTCTCCTTTTAAAATGAGATGGGATAGTGTCAGCAGATGATAAAGCAGAGCTGATGCTTTGGGGTCCTAGATATCACAACTCTTTCTACTGCCAAGAAACACACACACACACACACACACACACACACACACACACACACACACCTTAAGATTTTCTCCTTTTATACGGCCCAGTAGTATTCCATTGTGTAAATGTATTGCAGCTTTTTTATCCACTCATCTACTGATGAGGGACTTGGCTACCCATCAGCAGAAGAAAATCTTACCCTTTACAACAACATGGATGGACCTGGAGAGTGTTATGCTAAGTGAAATAAGACAGTCAGAGAAGGACAAGTACCATATGATTTCACTTATATGTGGAATCCAATGAACAAAATAAACTAACAAACAAAATAGAAACAAACTCATAGATGCAGAGAACAGCTGTCAGACGGGAGGGGGTTTAAGGAACTAGGTGAAAAAGGTGAAGGGATTAATGGGGGGCAGGGAAATACACAGACAAGAATATGGTGATTACCAGAGAGAAAGAGGGGTGGGGAAGGTAGAAGAGGGTAAAGGGGGATAAATGGTGAGGGAAGTACACTTGACTTGGGGTGGTGAACACAATACAATATACATATGATGAACTATAGAATAAATTCAATAAAAAAGAAATAAACATTTTTAAAAGCCTCATAAGAAAAAATAAAGAAACAAACTAAAAACAAACAAACAAACAAACAAAAAAAAACCCCTCTACTTATCTAAGTAAAGGCTCCTTAAGGAAAAGAGGGAAGCACAGAAGTTTTAGATATTATTGCAACAGAAAATAGACTTTAAACCTATTCACATCAAAGGTGTTTCTTCAACAGCGTTCAAGGCTTTTTTTAAAGTTAAATATATTACAATTTGATAATCACTCTAAGTAGATTTTGTGGGATTGCTCTAATTGTCAATTTTTCAAATTAAACCAAGGGAGATAGCCCAATTTTAAGCACCTAGCAGTAACTAACCAGTGTAACCCTGATTTATGGTTTTATAAGGTAGGTGTTATTATTAGTCCATTTTCCAGATGACAATCTTGAATCAAGGAGAGGTTAAGTAATATGCCCAAGTCAGTAAGTGGTAGAGCCAAGTCTTGCCCCTTAGTTTTCCAAATCTGAGTTCTCTCACCTCTTGCTATGCTCTAGGCTGCAGACTAAAATCCAGATCACTTGCAACTCACATCTCTCCTCATTGGTTGAGTTCTGACAGGTCTTTTGAAAAGAATGCTGAATTTCACTATCAAGGTCAAAGTCCATAAAAAATATTTATCTTATGCTGATACCAGCACTTCCAGTTGTTGGAGGTAAGATAGGACAACATTTTCTATTGAAAATGAGTTCCAGATTCCCTTTTGCCTCCCTAATTCCTCAACTTTCAGACACTATGTTCCAGACTCTCAAACTCACTCAAAAAGAGCAAAAGAAATCAAAGAGCTAAATCAAGGGGGGGATTTTGTTTGGGCATTTGGACGGGAGAGAGAGAGAGAGAGAGAGAAAGAGAGAGAGAGAGAGAGGAGGGAGAGAGAGAGAGAGAACTCTTTTGAATTCATTCTCTAGATCCTAGAACTTAAAATTCCAAAATTAGTGCCACCCTCGGAAGAGCGCATTGCCTCTCCTCTCAGATGCCAGGAGGGTCACAGGGCTTGTTTCCCCAACACCAGCTGTTTCAGAAGCCCGGGGCCTGCTTCACCTCTAGGGCTGTTCGTTTTAACCTCTCAATCCCTTTGATTTTATCATGTAGCCGTGTAACTAAATTCCAATAGTCAAGTTTCAAGGGCAGGGAGGCAAGGGCTGGGCAGTTGCATTTCGCCCAAGCAGATGGCAGACACTCTCCTGGAACAGTGTGCTCAGATTCCATGTTGCCCAGCAGGTATGTTGAGTCCTCGTTCAACACATGGGGCGAAAAGATAGAGTCAGTCTATCTGCCTAAAGAATGAAAGCCTCTTCACCGACTTCCGGGAGATAAGGGGCAATGTATTTTGAGTGTACACTTTTATCTCTCCTTGGCAGTAAAGATGGTTTCCATGTGATAGCCAAACCATAAGGTAAGCAACGCTAATGGGTCTGATTTGTAGACAGCATCTGGACCCCTGGGTTCAGATAAATGCATCCTTTCTTCTTCTGTCGCCTAAAGCTTTTCAAATGTTGAGGAAGAGCTTTCAGGATTGAGTTTAGAGATGCTTCCTCAATTTGTCTAACTGTTGCTAGTAGCCAGGTGTTATTTCAACATCTGGTGGAAGTCTGCTTTAAGATTTTACTAAGGAGACATCGGCAACATCTCCAGCCTTGTTAAATTAACAGTGTGTTGGGGAGGCTGGAGTAAAATTGGGGTTACCGCCACTGCAGGAAAATCTTTAATTAGTACAGACTGTGGAAAGAATGTGATACTATGAAATAAAAACTTAAATATATTCATACCTTTACCCAATTTTCCCAATTATTGGAAGTGTACAAGCAAGAAGATATATATGTTGCCTTATATATAGTACCAAAAAAATAATTTTATTTTTTTAGATATATTTTATTGTTTTTTTTTTTACAGAGAGGAAGGGAGAGGGATAGAGAGTTAGAAACATCAATGAGAGAGAAACATCAATCAGCTGCCTCCTGCACATCCCCTACTGCAACCAAGGAATGACCGGAATCGAACCTGGGACCCTTCAGTCTGTAGGCCAATGCTCTATCCACTGAGCCAAACCGGTTAGGGCCAAAAAATTAATTTTCATATTCTTTATTGGACTGCTGTTCAAATAAATGTTGGTACATCAATAACATAGAATATTATGTTCTAAAAGTAAATTTCATAAATATAAATTGAATTAATCTAGGATTGAAACCTGTTTAAAAAGATTATCATAAAATTTATTTTTAAAAATAAAGAATATACATACAGATATGAAAAGCATGACATTAGGTAGCTCTGGCTGGTGAGATATACTAGTAGATAATTTTTATTTTGTATTTTATGTGTTCTTTAGGTTTCCAACAATAAGTATATATGATAATTATATACAGAGAGAATGTCATTTACAAATTAATACTCAAATCTATGCCATTATTTATAAAATGATCACAAACAAAAAAGGTCTCTTCATTGCAGTCATTCCATCAGAAATCAATCAAGATAATATTTGGCACAAATATAAATGTCAAGGTTGGTTTTTTTTTACCAGTTTTTATTTTAATGTCCCTTGCATTTAGTGAAAACATTCTGATTTTCATCAGCTGACTTTTAAAAAACATGACAATATATGACACTAAGTCAGTTAATAACAAGTAACATTAGTATGAAATGAAAAATACAATTTGGGGATCATATACTCTTAATATCTTACACAATATCTAATGGTATAGTTTCTTTGTATTTTTTAAAGGCATTTCCCCCACATAAAATTCTTTAAAAACCTGCTACACAGCTCTGTCCCCAGGTCTCCAATACACAGAGACGAATTCATATACATGGACTTATTCTCAAAGCGTCTCTGCAACAGAGGTTAAGTGGCAATCAAAGTAACTCTGTGGCTGAGCTCTTAATAAAGTGCAGGTCTCTGTATCTCAGAGAAGTTCTCTCAGCGCACTTGGAGCTGAATATTTTTCATGTTCTTCTAGGAAAAGGCAAGGAGTTTGAGCAGCACTGCAGAGAATACTAATAGGTCCCCTGGCAGAGGCATTTTTAGCTGTGCTGGAGGTTTTCCTTAAATCTCCAAAGGACACGGTTAAATTGAGATTCTAGAGATCACTTGCTAGGCAGTTTGGTTTAAATGACTTAATGGAGCATCCTCAGTGGCTTGACATAGAACCTCCGGATATTCTTCACCCAAGCGTGACTAGCCAAATGGCACTCTATTGATGCCACCAAAAGATTTGTCATCTAGGATGACCATGTTGGCACCATTCCAAGTTGCATCTGTTCCCTGGCAAAACTATGCTGTGTGTGGCTTTGTAATTTTATTATAGCCTTGTTTAAAACATTTCATTTATATATGCAGGGTGTCCCAAGAATGTATACATACTTTAAATAATTATTAATTCCAATGGGTTAAATCTCAAAAGAAAGAAACATCAATTGAGCTATTAAAAATGTATTTGTATACATTTGGGGGGTATATCATATATGGCTTTGTAAGTCTTCAGCCTATCTATGAAAATCCTCAAGTGAATTATCAATGGAAAATGTTATTTTTTTTAATGTGGTTTGAGTGCAGATGTATCAATGTAAATGTATGGAATTCATTTGCTTTTTCCCTTTATGTAGTTAATGATCTTTATTGCAACCACTGCATATCAGCTGACTTGGGCTCAAACCTTGACTTTCCCCTAATTATTGTCATATAGGTTAAAGGTAAAGGTAACTTATAGTCACAGATTAGAATATGACATTCATCAAGAAGACCAAATCAAAGGGAAAAAAGTTCCACAACTTCAGATTCAAATGATTGTAAGGTGTTATTATGTAAATCAATGGCCAAAAATACTTGAATCTCTTTTCTTTCTTATATTTAAAAGTTTGGACAATTATATACTTTACAAAGTGTTCTCCCTGATATTTCCAGTACCCAACTGGCACCATACACAGTTATTACAATACTAGAGGCCCAGTGCACAAAATTCGTGCATGGAGAGGGGGTGTCCCTCAGCATGGCCTGCATCCTCTCCAATCGGGGACCCCCTTGGGCAATGTCCAACTGCCAGACATCCCTCTCACAATCTGGGACTGCTGGCTCCTAACAGCTCGCCTGCCTGCCTTCCTAATTACCCCCTAATTGATTCCCTGCTGGCCTGATTGACAACTAATTGCTCCCCCGCTGCCCAGATCACCCCCAACTGCCCTCCTCTGCAGGCCTGATCTCGCCCCCAACTGCCCTCGCCTGCCAACCTGATCATCCACAACTGCCATCCCCTGCTGGCCTGTTCACCCCCAACTGCCCTCCCCTGCTGGTCATCTTGTAGTGACCATCTTGTGGTAGCCATCTTGTGGTAATGTGGGGGTGGCCATCTTGTGGCAGCCATCTTGTGGTGGCTATCTTCTGATGACATGGGGGTGGCCATCTTGTGATGACATTGCAGTGAACATCTTGTGATGATGCCACGGCGGTCATCTTGTGACAATGTCATAGCGGTCATCTTGAGACAACGTCGCACGGCACCACCTCACTTTTATTATATAGGATTATTGACTATATTTAATATGGTCTACTTTACTCTCTTGTGACTATTTTGTTACTATCAAAGTATATGATTGTATAACCATTGTGCTGTATACCTGAAACTAATACAAAATAATATTAAATGTAAACTGTTATGGAAAAAAAAATTTAAGTTTGGAAGATTTGGAAAGCAGAAATTGTTCAAAATAATAAGAAACAAAATGCCTTGATAGTTTCTGTGGGGTTTATACACCATTTCAATTATTTTTATGATATTAGTTTAGTTATGTATCCATTTTGAGAAAATTAATTTGATAGAACTTAACACAAACAAAAAATCCAATGTTCAACTCCTGCAATTAGATGAAGATAATATTTCAGTTGAAGCCTAATAAAAGACATGATCACTTCTTTAATTTCAAAAAGGTTTTATACTACTTTCTTAGGAGACTTACCATCTAAAAATAAAGACAGTTTTTGTTTGATTAATCAGATGACAAACATTGCAAGAAGATATTTCTCAGAAAATATTTTCTGCAGCAACAAAGAAAACCTACTTCAAGGTGGAAATGCTCATGGCTTCTAAAATAAAACTTGCTATCTTGGATAATCTTCAATGAAAAGGAAGCATGTCAGGAAATACAAGCCTTCCCCAGACAATTAGAAAAAAAGTTACTCACCAGTATAGATATTACTTCATATCAGAGAATTTAATAGTGCTATTTAAAGATTCTCCAAATATGTCAGCACAAATCATTAAAACATCTTCTGAGCTAAGATCATTAAAAACAGAATTCTAATTGACTTTTAAAAATATTTATGAATCTCCAGTAACATTAAACATATTTCAATAATACTTTGTTTTGCCTCATGTCTAAGGAATATTTGATATCCTTTGTTCATTACTTGTCTTATAAACAGTCAATTTAATGAAAATTATCTAATCTGGATAATGTTCTTGGTGTTTAGAATCTCATATTTAAATAAAAGGGGTTTTTTTGTTTGTTTGTTTTTTTAGCTGTAGTATATGTGAGCTCCTAACTCTACTTGGAAAGTGTGTGTAAATAGACATGCAAAAGAGGAAAATGATTTGTTTGAAATTCCTCTTATTACTAAGGAGAAGTGAGAAGTATTGATTAATTTTAGAGTTAAAGTCAAATATGCATGCTGATATTTTCAGAGAACCACTAAAAGAAATAAAAATAAAACATGTATCTTGCAAACCAATTGCGGTAGAAAATAAACAAACAAAAAAACAACAACAAAACAAACAAACAAAAAAACCTCATAAAAGACACAATTTAAGCATTAGGAATAGATGAGATAAAAGGAAAAGGAAAAAGGAAAGCAAGAAAATAGACAAAACAAAGCTGGTATAACTATATTAATTATAATCACAATAGAGTTTAAGACAATAAAACAAAATATTTCTCTGAGAAAGAAAGTGGGTCATACAGAATTATAAAAGTCATATCTCATCAAAAACATGTAACTATTCTAAAATATGCCTATTTAATAATAGTCAAAATATGACACAAGTGACAGAAATTGAGACATGTCCAATTATTTAACACACTATCCCAATTATTGATAGAAAAAAACAGGCAAGAAAAAGTGGCAAAAGATAAAATGGAGACAACTTTAGCTCAATCTGATGGAGTTATATAGAATTCTGTAGAGAACAATTAGGAAAAACAAAAACAACAATACTTGTTTAAAACAATTAACCCAATTTTACTAAACCATAAGACAAATACCAAAAAAATTAATACTTTTCATGCTGTAATCTCTGCTTCATTGAAAACAAATTAAGAATAAGTAATTAGTAATATCTATCTATAAAATAGATATAGACATTCAAAATAATTTATGGATCAAATAAGATATGTGAATTAAATTAGAAATGTTTTAGAGCTGAATGTTAATTTAAAATTATATACTAAAATTTAAGGAAGGCAGCTAAACTAGTACATAGAGGAAAATACATTTTATATAAAATTTTTAAAAATACAAAATTAAAAATTACTACAGGGACTACAGCAAACTAACATTTACTATTGAACATATGTAGAGGACAGGACATGAAGCAATAAAGAATAAATAAATAAAATGCATGAACAAAGAAATAAAAAGAAGCTCAAACATAACAGGAATCAAGGAAATATAAATCAAAACCAAAATGAGAGACCATTTCCATTCCTGAGATAGACAAACATTTAAATGTTTTATAGCAGGAAATGGCAAGAATGTGGAAATGAGAACTCTCATATATTCCTGGTGGTAATTAAAATTTGTATAAACATTTTGGAGACCAATTTGGTAATATCTAGTAAAGCTAAAAATAAAAATTGAATGTTAAATCTAGCAACTGAAATCCTACATATAAATCTAAAGGAATTCTCATTCATGACATGAGATATTAAAATAATGTTCAGTAAAAGAAACTTCATGATACTAAAAAATGTAAGAGAGCTGAAATGTTCATCGATGTGCTAAAGTAAAATTTAAGTTCTTACATATTTGTAAAATACTACATTTATACAATAAAATATTAACTGTGCCCAGCTGGTGTGGCTCAGTGGTTGAGAGTTGACCCATGAACCAGGAAGATATTCACAGTAGGAGATGTGCAGGAGACAGCAGATCGGTGATTCTCTTTCATCACTGATGTTCTACCTCTCTCTCCTTCTTCCTTCCTCTCTGAAATCAATAAAAATATTTTTAAATATATTAACTATATTTTAAATGAATTAATACAACCCTGCTCAAATATAATCTTAGGCACACAAAAAAGCAAAATGCAAAATGATTCATAGAGTTTGAAAACTTTTAAGTTTAAAATATGTAAAACAACACTATATACTGTTATTGACAGATGTGAATACAGCAAATATTTGAGAAAGGAATGAGGTTAGTGTAAAGGTGAAGTGCACAAGGGCTTCAATTATATTTTAGTTTTTTAATGAATAAAAGATCTGAAGCCAATTTAGGATAATATTAAGATCAGACAAAGCTAGTTGATGGGTACACAAGTACATGAGTACTCCTGTTACTACTTTGTACTTTCCTGGGTGGTTAAATGATTTATAAATTTAAACTATTTCTTAATACATAAAATAATAAAATAACAAAATAAAACATTGTACCATCAACTAGGACAAAAATAATTTTTTCCTCTGAATACAAGAGAATATTTTATATGTGTATAAGGTGTACATTATAAAAAGAAAAGTGACTTATTACCTTGGCCCAAATCATGGTGCCTTCTTTATAATTGTTGACACAATTCTAATAAAGATAAATGAAGATCTGAAACTGGACACAAAATTATTAATGATATGAGAAGCCTCATTAAATTTTATAATGAGGAAACGTGTAGACAATATTAGCAATTTTATTATGAAAGAATTCATCTTAAAATGATTTGGCTAAAACTAACATAGTAGAAACAAAGTTCTTGCTATGGCTCTGAACTTCCTGTTTGATAGACTCCACCTGACACAGTCCTCACACAATAGTCAAAAACATAATCCAATGTATTTTGTGCTACTGAGAACAAATGTGGTTAAAGGAGTTCATGGGACAAAATGCTTTGTACAATTTTGAATCAAATTCTGCCTTGAGACACACATATCTACTTCATTTGGTTTCTGATTATCCTCGTGGTTTTCAAATTTCTAAAGCTTATAGACGCAGAGACCGACGGATGAAAAGAGGAGTGGGAGCATCAGCAGCCGATTCTGTTATTCACTTCAGGCTAGTTCTTTCAAAGAGCCATTAAATCATCAAAATGTAGGTCAAGTGATTTCTGCTCAAGTAAATTGTTACCCAAAATAAATACACTGGGGCTTTCTGGAGGAAACTGTGAAATAGAAAATTAGTAATTAGTACATTTCCAGATTCTTACATCATGTCTAAAATGTCTACTTTTCCACGTAGGATTCTGAAGACAGACTTCAGGGCCGTCGTATGTCACATTGAAGTAATGGGCCTGGTGACAGGGACAGCGCCAAAGTTCCCCCAGGACATGGAATTTCTGTTCACATCACTCATGGAGCACTGTCTGTGCGCAGAATACTCTACATAGGTGCCATGAGTTCAAAGGAACTGGCAAGTTATAAAAGAGAAATATAAATTCAGTACCTGCTTGCACCTGGTGTAAAATCTACTCACTCAAAAATATTTTTTTAGGTTCTACTATGTGTTACAGTCTCTCTCTGATACTGAACTTTAGACTCTCCTCTAAAGTATGGGAGGAGAACCCTATGTCCTGTCCTCAAGCCTACCTGGCCCAGTTAGAGCAAGAATCCTGCTCAGTGAGTTTAGACAAATTCTCCCAATGTTGATATCTGATCTCCCTGGCCAGGTCTATGGGAAGAAGCCTGTTAAGTTGGTTGAGCAAGAATACTCTCCTACCCTTGACATTTCTTCTTAGTACTTTTCTATCACTAACCCCTCACCCTGATTCTTGCCTTGCTGTATTCAGAATGAAGGCCAGTTCCATGCTCAGGTCTCTTCCTTTATTGCAATAATTTCTAAATAAAATATGTCGTTACCTTTCAATCTCTATCAGGCTCTGGTTCGCATTGGCAGGGTGAAGTATTGTGCTAAGTTCTGAACAAAACAACTCTTGTCCCTACTTTCATGGATCATTGAATTTAATAGGAGACTAGCATTAAACACAATCACAGACATAAATGACCACTTAACAGTCAGTGTCCTTGATATAGTTCTGGAGCCTATTAGGGAGGCAGATGCAAGTTCTTATCTCTATCTAGTCAACAAAGGTTCAGTCTAAGAAAGTAAACCAACCTGAAGTATTTAGGCAAAAAAAGGGAAATGAGGTACTTAGGAAATTGTAGGAAGAATTAAAGGAGCAGAGAAAGGGGAGTGACAATGGAAGTATCAAGATCAAGAGCACATCCCAATGATTGTCTCTGGGAATTAGGTACACACTGCTGCACTGCAGCCTCCATCCCATCACGACTGCTCCAGACATGCATGTCTCCATGACCTTGCTGGCTGAAAGGACACAAGGAGGGACTCTGCCTCATTTCTGCCTTTCAAAATGTATGAGTATATCTAATGGTGAGACCTAACTCCCATCTAGACCTCAAGCAACATACTAGGAAATGCATGTTTAGACTTAAAATTTCTTTAGTGCAGCAGTTCACCCAGAAGGGTATAGGAATGAATGCTGAGAGCCAATGGACTATTTCCCTTTGGCTGCTCAAGACCTGGAACTTAAACTTTAAAAAAAAAGCAATTTTAATTTTAACTTGAGCTTGCCTATCATAGAGCAACTATTCCTTATATAAATAGAAAAAGGCTTATCCTCTCCCCAAGTTTTATTAGTCACTGTATCCATAGCTAGGTTATCATTATCCTTCAGCTCCAGCCAGAATCCTAACCTGATCATCTGTAACTTAAGAACCAAATTAGAAACATCACTTTTTATATGAAATTGTAGGAGACAATAAAAGAGGTAAAAAGGAAACTCAGTACATACATAACAGAGCAAAGAATGAAAGAAAATTCCTTATTCTTGCCATAGCTGGTTTGGCTCAGTGGATAGAGCGTTGGTCTGCAGACTGAAGGGCCCTGGGTTCCATTCCCGTCAAGGGCACATGCCTGGGTTGCAGGCTAGATACCCAGTAGGGGACATATAGGAGGCAACTGATCAAGGATTCTCTCTCATCATAGATGTTTCTATCTCTCTCTCTTCCTTTCCTCTCTGAAATCAATAAAAAATAGATTTTTTTAAAAATAAAGAAAATTCCTTATTCTGCAACTGAGCACAAAACCACAATTGTTGCTTATGACACCTTTTGTCATCTTCCCATTCATTTAGCTATTGACTTCAGCCAGCACCATAACTAGCCAGGGCATCTTTGCCAAAGTGATGTTACAACTGAGTCTTCAATAGTTTTAAAGGCCAGTTGCTTCAGGAACCTCCTGGCACATGATAACGTAAGTAAATTTTACTGATCTGAGTCAAATTTTCAATATTTTTACTATAAATGAATCCACTGTTCAAACACAATGTTGTATGGGTCACTATGACGCTGCCTCATTAAGTCAGTCATCAGATGCAGAGGCATGGTGATAAGAAAGGCAAATCCATATGCAGAATAATTGCCTGTTCCAATATGAATATATAGTTACCCTCCCCATGTGAAAGGAATCCAGTGCCATTGGCTGTCATCAGAGAGATTACTAACACTGTAGTGAGTAGTACAATGTGAGAGTATCAGCATTTGTCTCTGAGATTGTCAGCTTGGGTTATAAGTATTAGCTGCACCCAATAAGCCATGTTGTTGATTCTGTGTTTAATCTACATCCTTGTTGCCATGAACTCTTTATTCATGAATCCATTGAACAAGCTGGTGAAAGAAACTGCTTACCAATCATACAATGGGTCATTGTATTCATGTAATTATTGAGAGAGTCCTCAGCTAGGAATGTCGTCATAAGATAAATCACATAAGGAATTAATATCCATATAGGATCTGCCAGTTCTGAAAGGTCCCTCCATATATCTGTTCCACATACCTCCTATTATCAATCTTCCAAATTTTATCCATCTTTCCAGAAACCTTTGTTTTTAAGCAAGGTAAGCAACAGATGTACCGCTGAAAGATCTGGTCACTTGAAGATCTCTCTTCTCTAGTTTTACTGGTGAATAGGTATTGATTGAAGAAGAAGTGGCAATGCAACAAGATAGAGCCCATTGCGAGAGTAAACCATTGCTCAAGCAACAGATTGGAACATTCAGCTAATCTTATGTATTCTGTTTCCAGTTGATATAGGTGTTTTGTTGCACAAACTCAACTTTATGGTAAGGTGATAAAAAACATAACCAAACTTATTAGCGTGATCACTTTGTAAGTTAATAAATGTCTAATCACTCTTTTGTACACCTGACACTAATATAATATTGTACATCAACTGTGATTGAAAAATAAAAACATGTAAATAATAAATAAACATAGTAATTGTTGCATGATCACTTGAGCGTCCAATGGTCAAGTGTTTGGCTTCTCTCAGCATCTGTTAGCAAGGCAGGATATTTTTCTCAAAAGGAGATTAATAATTTCAGGAAGAAAACATGATTTGTTTTAATACCCCAAAGGTCTACATTATTAATCTCCTATCAGATTTGCAAGATTTTCCAAACTGCACGGCCATCTGCCTCAAACACTTTGGGCTCCATTGAGCTTGCTGAATCGCTATGATTACCAAGTGGCAGAGAGAACAGCTTGCACCACAGCCTGGATAAGCTGGAGAGTCTACTCTTGTTCTGGAACGAACTGAAAACTCACAGCTGTAGTGATTACTTGGGAAAAGTATTGAAGTAGCACATCCCAAAACAGTATATGTTGCTTTCAAATATTCAAGAAGCCCCCAAAGAACTGGGACTATTTATTTGGAAGGGATAATCGCACATGCCCCACTGAACTCCCAGAAATTTGAACAAGATATCAGGTCCTGTTTCATGGAGGCTTTTCTCCTTCCTTCTGGCATGTGAATACTGAAGCTGTCTATATCATTTATTCCCAGCTCTGCCATTTCAGTCACTTGATGTCATTAAATAGTAGAGCTGTGTGACATCCTCTGGTGCAGTGAGATAATCAAGGGCTCTGGGAGTAATTCGTGCTATCACCATGAAACATGTTAATTAAGATGAAAGCAAACCACTTTGGTGTTCTTTGCTTTTTGAGATAAAAATAACTAAATTTCTAGGTTAATGGCTAAATATGAGATGTCATAGCTCAGCCGATTTGGTTTCAGTAGCAACTGGAGTCGTCACTTGATTAAGTGTACATTGCTCTGATATTTTCCAAAACATGCCACCTTTTTCATGGGTGAAAGAAGCAAGTGAAATGGGGCTATCACAGAAATCACCACCCCTGTACTTTAAGTCAGGGAATATGTATGTGGCTGTATTTGACACTCCATTGTGATCATTAAAGTCAGGCTTCTATTGCTCTGACCTGTGCTGTTACTTCAGTAGTACAATTTAATACAAGTTAAATTGATTGAACATCTATTTTACTCATAAAGTTATGATGAGTAATTGTCTAGTCCTAGAAAATTGGTCAAACCATTTTCCTACTACTTTATTTTTGATGACCATGTCCTCTCTGAACTAGGCCATAGCTGTTGTCCTTTGACCTCTGTCACTCCAAAATTCCATCATTCTCACTGAAACATGAAGTTCATTTCAAGGGTCTACAGCTTCATCTCTATCCATAAGAGGACATCCCTCATCAATGTATTGCTAAGTGCCTTGGTGAAAGAAATACCCTACAGACTCTCTTACAAGACATAATTAGAGGTTAAAGGGAGTCACATGATAGATAAATTACTCCAATGTTCCTATTCCCACAAGTCTCAGATTCTACAATATGCCAAGGAATTCCTTCCCTCTCAATTTACTTTTGTGTGAGTCATTATTGAGCCCAGTTTTTCAGTCAACCAACCCAGAAAGCAGCTATCATTTGGAACTGCTTGGGCAAAAACATATTAGATGCAAACTCTGGTAGGTGCACCTATATTGGTTAATTTGGACCAATATATTTAAGATTTTTCCTATCTGCTGCAGTTCCCTTAAAATCAAATGCCACACATACTCCATAGGATTTGCTGATAAAAACAACAACAAACTCTTGCCAGTTTTTTTCATGTTTTTAGCCTTTTCCTCCTGGTGCACACTTTGACCTCTACTGACACACTGGAAACCAATTCTAACTCTAGGTCTGAAGGCAGTGAGTAGATGTGATTAGACCATGAGGAGAAATGGCATCCCTTACACATTAGTTACCTCAATGGAATTAGTTCTCCAAGGAAGGAAGAATGAGAGGCTTCTATTAGCAAGGTAAGTTAAATGGATTTTGGATGTTCAGCATAGTCACAACAATCTGCATCCACCGAAAATTCACATTCAAATTCTCCTAATCATTCCCAGTCAATGCCATAACTTTCACCAAGAAAAGACCTGGTGAGGCTGTGATTTAGCTCAAATTATAATTCATCAATAAACAGGATCAGACACTGTACATTTTCTCCCCAATAGCAGCCCTGCAGCTACAAGATCTAAAAAAAAAAATGTGGGAAATAGTCTTGGATGCTCCCTAGGCCTCTGAGTTGCCTTGAGCAATGTATTTAAAACCCAGAGCTTGTTGTTATCTTTTTCTATACTCTTCAGTTCAGTCAGAAAAAAGCCTACCCCACAATTAGTATATGTATATTCCCATCATAAAATTCTATTGAAGAAATCACAGCCCACCAAATCCTTGGCTTTATAGGTATTTCATTCCATGTGACTTCAGGCAATAATTTCAGTAGCCGATTTTTTTTCCCTTTTCACTGCAAGCCAAGAATTACCAATGTTCCACTTTGCACTAATAGATGTGTCTTCTCTTCCATACTCAACCAAGTTAAGCAACAAATACCAAAGTTATATCTTTGAGTAAATAGACCTGCAACCAGTTTTGGTACCAAATACTTTATCTAACACGAAAAAATGCAAAAAATAAAAGTGATTCCAGTTATTTTAAGCAGGAGAAGATTTAATGCAAATATTAGGTTGCACAAAATTAGTGAAATGGCTAAGGGAGGAGAAATCTGAGGCCACCTCCTACACTGTTGTGTCCAGGGTCATTCTGCTATAACCTTTATCCAGAAATCAGGGCTCTCCTGCTACTGCTCTTGACCCCTGTGAAGTTAGTGACTGGACACTGCAACACTGATGATGGATGGCCACCTAGCCTGACTCCCTCTTATACTTAAGCCCAAGCATTAAAAGGAAGATAACCTCCACTTCACTTCTGCCGAGAAAATGTGCATGCGCTTATAGTGGGCAGAGCCTAATTCACATATGGAACCTTACAGGCCAAGGGGTCTAGCAAATGTGGTTGATTCCTCCTGGAAAGAAATGTATCCAGAAAAAAATTAGGAATGACGAACACCAGACATATCTAGGGCTTTGTCTAAAATGTTGACTCTCTGCAGCTTGTTACCCCAGCATTAAATACTGGGTTCTCTTCTTTTATCCTCGGAGGTTGTCATGGTTGTAAAAGCCCTCTCTATTGTTAGTTTTCACTTTAGTGAGTTTTACAGAAATATGACAGACTGAATGTACTGTGGGAAGAATAAGAATATTGCCACCCACGTCATGGAGAACTACACTGGATGCCCATGCTTCCCTGGCATTTAAACTCATTTAGTACTTACGCTGAATCTACAGGTGAAGCAACTTGCTCAAGCTCACATGACTATTATAAAGCCTGGCACCACCGCTGTGCTGCAGAAAAGCCTCTGGTAGGATCTGCACTTTAGAAAGCTTGACACTAATTCTCTCAAGCTATTAGTGAGACGGAATAGGAGGTGGCTTTTAGTGATGTGTTTGCCAGGTTGTCTGAGTAGTTTGCTATGTTTTAATCAAGCGGCTTAAATCTCTTTGCAGAGATGCTGGGCTCTAAGTGAGAAGGCTGATCCTGGCTAGTGAGAACTCAGCACATGTGTGCAGTCAGAGTAATATTCACAAGGCACATTTATTAAAAAGTGGGAAATTTATGGCAGCAAATGGTTCCTTAATGGCAGAGGTCTTAATGAGAGAACGTAGTCTTTATTTTTATTATTATTAATGGATTCTGACTCTTCTAATTTGCTTTTGGAGAGAAAGTTCTCAGTGGCTTTCCCAAGGATTGAAAACCTCTCAAGATATCTAATTCTTGCTATATATACTTTGGTGACTCAATTTTACTTCCCAAGGGAAGCTGGGTCATGCCCTGTATTAAAAGCTAGTAATTGCATGATTTAAATGTAATCAGCAGGTTGGCGGGGTCATTAATCCACTGAGTGCCTTGCTACCCTGATAAAATATACATTTTGGGGAATAAAGTACTCAGGTGTGTCAATTCCAGATTTTCTTAGCTTTTTCTGCAGGATGGTCTCCCACAAGCTCATAATAGAATTGGTGCGAGGGAATTGGATAGCTTTTAATAACAGTAGTGCAACTGTCTAGTGCTTGGAGAGTTAAAGTTTTAAACTACTTTGGAATGCTTTTGATAACTTCTTGGTGTAGATGTAGATTTTTTCACATTTTATAAACCTGATCATTTAACTTATTCTCATGTCACAACTGATTTGTATGTTTAAATGTATTTATCCATATGTCCACAAAGCATGTTGCTTTTCCCCTAAAAATGTATGTCACACCGCTATTTAGTTGCCTACACTTCAATCAATTTTCTGTAAAACATGGTGGGGGGTTTTTTGTTGTTGTTTTTTAAATTTTGTTTTTGATGGATTTGCGGGGGGGGGGGGCTGTTAAAATGCTAACTATTTTGCATAAACATTTTATTTATGTCTTTCCTTCCTCCTTATGCTAGTTTTTTATTTTTCAGGTTACCATTTTTTTTAAAACAGACCCACTTTATAGTAATTCTTTCATTACTAAAAACTTACTTTATTAAAATAAATGATTTCAAAAGCATGTCTCTGAAGTTTTAAATTTTTCTCATTATAGAAAAATAGTTAAGATTAATAAGAATGTGTTTTTACCCCAGACTTGACCTTTGACTTACTTGTATTTAAGCAGTATTAGGGATGTTTCTGAACTGCCAGGTAAAATTTTTATGTTTGGAAAAAAATACTATTAAATAATTTTATAATATATACTTTAATAAATTCCTTTTAAAATGCTATTTGGTCCTTTAAGTAGCATAGCACTAAACTGATTTTTTAAATAATTATATTACTAATTTGGTTACATTTTATTAAATTCTCTTTATAGAATAAACTTTTAAAATTTCATAACAAAGAGCTAATGAATGGCTGCCATAAATAATAGCTTGTAAGAGAGGTAAATAGATAATAATACCCCAATCTGATTCCCAAGGAGCACTTTCCAACTATACAATTAAAAGCCATTCATTTAAAATATCAAGCTTTAGACTGTTACAAATTATTGGAAAGTCTGCATTATAGAAACATCTTTAATAAAACAATATTTCATTATAAAATTCAGGTGTGTCATGTAATGAAATGAGGCTATTGTTTGCTGGGAGGGATTCTTAGGCAACAACTTGAAGGCTAAACATTTGGAAATTAACATCCATTCTTATCTTTAAGCAGTTTTATAAATGTTTTTGAAGGTTCTAGAAAAAAGTATTTTCTAATTATTCAGAAACTCATCCTTTATTTTTAAGACCATATCATATACTTTTTTCAAGTTTCAATGATAAGTGGAAGAGTAGAGTGTTGAAATCTGTTCGATTTCATAAAAAATAAACCACATTTAGCATTTTCATGGATATTCTTCTCATAATTCCCTTTCTGTTGAATATTTAAAGCTTAATCATTATTGCATAAAAGCCCTACAAAGACAGAAAATGCATTCAATATTTTAAGAAACAATTCTGCTTTATATAATTTTTATTGTAGAGAAATCTATCTTTGATACATTTTATGGAAATTATAAATTTATAAATATGCCTATTTAGTAATATGGCTTGACTTTTCATATTTTGAGGGAACGTTAATTGAGTGAAAAAGAATGAATTTTGTTTCACTTGCTTTTCTTTCTATTCATTTGTGATTTTTCAGCCATAAGAGATTTAAACGAATTCCAGTCACTGCACTGAACTCTTGATATAAATTACCCCATTGACTCCTTACAAGTATCAATACTCCATTTTACCTATGAGCACAGTGAGGCTTAGGAACATCAAAGAATAGCACATGGGTATGCAGTCGGAGTTCTTTGGGATTCCACAAGTTCGGCTTTTAATGACTGAGCATGTTGCTTCCCAAACAAATTGAGTTTACTGTTGCGATAATTAACGGGGGCCATGCCAGTCTTTCAAATACAGTTAACAACACTGAGTGTTTGAATGCTTCCTGTTTTCTATCCCATACACATCTTCCTGAAATGTATAAAAACATAGAACATAAGTCAGCCCAATTAACTAGCACTAACCGTGGAAAATTAACAAGGATGAAACAGAATTTAAAGTCCAGAGGGACTTAAGAAATCAACCTCTCATGCCTTTCACTAGAAGAAATAAGGCAGAGCGATGAATCCAAGGGAGACTCGAATTAGGAGTTGGGTAGCCTGCCTTTTTGGACACTGATTCCATATATTTCAGAAAGTAGCTGACATAAACTGAGCACTTAGTGTGTGTAAGCATTATGCTGTAATGTTCTTGCTGAGATAAGTTTTGTAATTACCCCTTGCATAGAAAACCAAACAAAACACAAAGTATAAACGTGCCCATGGCCCAAGGTCACGGGCCTTGGCTGCAGCAAGGATGAATTTAGCCATAGACAGCTTTGAAATCAGAATTAAAAGGTTTCATCATGTTTCAATAATTTAGCTCCCCATCCAATAGGCTGCATAGAAATGGCTGTTCTCTCAGTTGTGATTGACCTCCATTACAAAGCACGAGATTCCCCCTTCAGATACACTAGTGGAGCATGCTCTATTCCAGCCATGAGAGCTGATATGTGAAATATTTAAGAACAGAAAGAGATGGGGGCCAATCTATCAAAACAGACGCTGGCCCAAACAGAATAGAAATTGGCTATGGACCACAGGAATGCCAGTATTGATTTATAACTGCCCTGAAACCAATTAAACTCTGCAGTCAAGGACTCAGAGAGAAAATAGTTTTCCCTCTAGCATCCAAATATCCCATCTTCTGCATTTATTGAGCAAGGAAAATAGGATAAAAAAAAGGAAAATAATGTTAACATAGCCCCAAAGGAGTGTGCTGATTTGAGCCTATTTTAACTACCATCAACAGAAAGTATACAGAAGAAAAAAATACCACGATCCAGCCAAAGGGGATGCATTCTTAATTACAGCTAGATATCAAGATTAAGAATGGTATTGATAGCAAAAAGTAACTGTGGGACAGCTGGTATACTATCATATCTGCAGCACAGAGGCATGGAAATGTTCCTCCTTTTGATCGCTACCATCCCCGCTATCTGCCAACCAAATGTGGATGTAGATGCCACGTTTGATCACATAGTAGAATGAAATAAAACGATATCATTTTACATTAGAGATGTTTGAAACCAAGTTATTCCCTTAATTTTTTTTAAATGTTTCAATGTCCCAATGTCTTCTGGACACTCATTTTGGGGACTATTTGATACTCACATTTCCTGAATTAATTTTCAACTATAACCACACCTGTATGTGCCCTTCAGATCAAAGAGGAAATATAATACACTGAAGGAAAGACCATTCTTTATCTTTTCAACAGTGCTGTTCAGTCGTCCCACTCACCATGAGCCAGGGGACCTGGTGCTCTGTGTCACCCTGTGGGACTTCACTTTCCCAGAGAACCTGGGCGGGGGGGGGGGGGGGGGGGGAGAGGGGAAGGAGAGAAACTAGGGAAAATGGAAAACTCCCTGTCAGACTTGTATTGATAATGTTTGCACAGATTTGTAGGAGATTTGGGATACTAATTACCTTTAAAGAGATGATCCTTACCAATAATTCTGATCTGAATACTCAGGAAGTTCAGTTTCATCACGTAAAGTTGGCAGTATGTCACCCTGTGCTTGTGAATTGGCTTTGGCTGGAAAATAAATGGTGCTTGATATCATTTATTCAGTCCCAGCGACTGTGTTAACTGCTCTATATGCCTTTAATTCTGACAACCACCATATGTGTTAGACTTCGCTGTCTCCATTTACAGCCAAAGAAATCAATGACCATAAAGTGTAATTTATTAACAGGGCCAATTGGCAGGTCAGTGGCAGAGGCAGACTTCCAAAAGAAGCCAGCCTGATTCAAGTCTGAGTCCTTCATAATCACCACTGTCCTGGCCTCCTTTATGGGAATATCCTTTCTAGAAGAGAACTATCTATTTTCATGATAATAGCCCCAAATAGTGCAACGTAAACCTTTAAATAATTTATGCCATATTTTAGATATAGGATGCAACACGGTGAATAATGACTGTCTCTTTTGATATTGCTGATGGAAACCAAAAATAAAATAATCTACCTCTGCTTTTACATGTGAAGAATTCATTTTGACTAGCAAACTGTCAAAATGTTTGACTTTGACTTCGTGTCTGCCATACTTTTCTTGATGGTGACATTTTGTTACAACAGTTCTTTAAGATATTTCTTATATGCCTTTCTGCAAGCTGGCTCGGAGCTTTGAGGTTGTCTGTGAAATGTAAAAAGGATGTACTTCAAGTCATTTTAATCATTCTCACAGCCTTCCCTGTGGGTGTAGACATATCCTGATTCCATCTAAAGCTTTCAAGTCAGATTAATGTGCGGCCAGCCAATAATCCCAAACATAAAATGTCTGTAAAACATGAGTAACCAAGAGCTTTTAAAGAAAATGCGTATGTTCTGCTGCTTCTTGTAAAATGCATATTGTGGTGTTTGAATAGGGCTTACTGGGCATATTTCAGAATTCCACAGCTCTTTCTGAGGCTTATTTTGAAGTCATCCTGCCATAGGGATGGACAAAGCAGCTGGTATTTGAGCTGCTGCTGTGGGTGGAGACCTTATCCCACAAGGAGCCTGCAGGGCCCCATGTGCTCCATTCACACTTTGTCCAAAAAACGTGTGCTGGGCACCAGCCAGAGGCTAAACACCTTACTCAGCCCTGAATGAGATACAATGACAGAATATGCCCTCTGTCTCCATGGGCCCCAGAAAGCAGGCCTGGAACAGACCCATGGGAAGTTATCTTACAGAGGTGCTATAAACAAAAGTATTTAAAAGTTATATTAACTGCACCAGGGGAATCAGTTACTGACAGGTGTGATTCAAGAAAGTTTGGGGGGTAAGGGAGCATTTGAATTGTATCTTGAAAGAGAACCTTGTCACCAGGCAAAGGAGAAAAATCAATGTCATAGTATGAAAGACCTTGAGCAAAACTAGAGCATTATGAGGATCTTGGGATCGCTTGAAGATAGCCTGAAACCTTGTTTGTTTATTCATTTTAAGTATATATCGAAAATAAAGCACAGCCCAGCTGATCTGATGTGGTTCAGTGAATGAGCATGGACCTACGAACCAGGAAGTCATGGGTTGATTCCAGTCAAGGGCACATGCCTGGATTGCAGGCTCAATCCCCAGTAGGGGGCATGCAGGAGGCAGTTGATCAATGATTCTCTCTCATTATTGGTGTTTTTTATCTCTCCCTCCCTCTCCCTTCCTCTATAAAAATATATTTAAAAAAATAAAGCACACAATGACTGAGGAAGAAATACTTGTACGAATACCAGAGAGAAATGTGTGCTTTGACATATATGTGACACAAATATTTTTTTTAAATAAGACAGTGTCACAATCAGGCATTCAGTTCACCTGGTAACAGACTGGAGCAAGGGTATTAGCCATGATCGAGTTAGGAAACAGAGAAGCAAACACATGTGAGAGAGCATGTAAGTGCTGGGCTATGACAGTGGGCTGACTAAATGCAGGAGGGTGAGCGCTCAGAGAGCAACATGGCAGCAACAGCCTAGGATATGGATATGAGAGCAACACATTGATTGGTTGCCTCCCAGGGCCCAGGTCGGGAAGGAGCCTGCAACCGAGGCACATGCTCTTGACCGGAATCGAACCCCGGACCCTTCAGTCTGCAGGCCAATTCTCTATCCACTGAGTCAAACTGGCTAAGGCCAGGAGAGATTGATGGTCCAATTAGCTCTCCTGGAAAGCAGGCTGTTCAGCAACAAAATGTACCTGGCCTCAACAAATATTTACTGAATGGAAACAAAACTAAACTAACAAAGGCCCATACTACCCAAGCCAAAGAGTTGAGCAGGCTCTGAGCTAACACATTATTTGATTAGGAAAAGATTGACTCAATATGGAGTTTTAAGATCTCATTGAAATGATAAGAATCCTCCAAAGGGTAGATTGACATTTTTATCTAGTTTATACTTCATACCAAGGGAATGGACACATGGAATTACCAGCTGGTGCATGTGTTAAAATGACATCTGGTTTGGAGTATGACATTAAGAAAGCTTTATCAAAAAAAAAAAAAAGCTTTATTCCTAACTTTTATATGACTAGTGAATATAAAGCTTGTGTAATATCCTCTAAAGCATACATTCTCCATTTGTGCTTTGAAAACAGTATAAATCCAGAAACTGGTTTGCTAATGCCCTAATAGATTCTGACGTGTGAGCATCTTCAGCAGGATCTACAAAATACTTAGAGCAACCTCTCCAGTATAAAATGAATTTATTACTAAAAATAACCTTACTCGAGTCCTTTTAATAGTTTGCTCAGCTCGCCCTGTGGGTGTAGACATATCTGATTCCATTTGAAGCTTTCAAATCAGATAAATGTGCAGCCATCACATAATCACAAAAACAGAATTTCTATTAAAATATGGGGATGGTCTATTAAGGAACTTCAAAGACATAGATATTTTGAGGTTTATAAAATTTTCCCTTGATTTGTCACAAACACTATTTAATATATGCATCCAGAGTGAAGAGATAATACCTCCATTATCAAAAGTGTAAAACATTAACTACAAATTTGTCCTAAAGGCTAGTCAGTGTTAAGGCTAGTCAATTTATTAAGAGGCAAGAAAACAGTTAAAAGTCCATAGAGTCATGCGTGGGGTTAATTCCTGACTCTGCCATTTTCAGGAAGCTGAGTTTTAAAATCTGAATAAAATTAATAACAGAATACACCTTACAGAGTAAAAGACAAAATGCAATCACCTCTATCAAAGCACTTGGAATGCAGTCTTACATATATAGTGATGCTCAATAATTTGGGGGTGCCATTATTAGTATTTTAGTTTGATTTCCATTCTGGCACTCAGTGGAAGTTTAAGAGGTTGCATGTGTAATTATCAAATACAAGTCTTACATGTTTAAAGTGCTTGGTATAAATTTGAAAAATTAATTAAAATTGAGTTCTGATTTTATCCATGTACGATCACTTTGTTTCATCTATTAAACACCAAGATCATCTAATATATGACAGACGTGTCATTATATTTACCAACATGTACATATGTCTCTTTTGTTACCTTAGATACTTTGTTGAGTTTAATGAGTGTGAAGTCATTACATAGGCTCTCAGACACTAGAATGAGTGAGAACATGAGTTTATTACATAATCTGTGAGCTCCTTAGCAGTAGGGTCATACTTTTCTCTGATCCCCTCTATAACCTAACATGATCCTCCATATAAAGTGGATGAGGAGTAAATACATTGAACAAGCAAACATTTCTTTAGGAACATTGTGGAGTAGAAGGTATATTTTATATGGCTAAGACTGTATTTTAGTCGCCTATAAGACCTCTAAACACAGCCCAGTGCCTGGAACAAAGCAGAAGTTTAATAAACTTTTTTGAATGAATGATATTCCTCAACTAAGGATCTGGTCTTCTTAGAATAAGGTCTGTAACCCTTGATAAAAGTAACCCGAAACACATGAACATTATTTTGAATGAAATCTCCCAGAGTTAATATGAATCACTCATTACCACTGCCTTTGATAGTTATTTTTCCAATAGAGATTCTACAAATAATTAATACTAGTTAACTGTAGTGTCGTGATTTTATTTCCTGATTTAATCTCTAATGTATTATTAGTGAAATGGACAAGAGGGGATTTAGAAAAAGGGGAGGGGGGCCTGGAAGATCATGAGATTAATCCAGAGTCAAATTTGGGCATATGGATAGATAGTTTTTCATAAGTGCTAATTAAAAGTATAGGTAGATGAGCGATAAAAAATTCGGAAGTAGAAAACCAGAAGAATTCTTAAGGAAAATTGACATTTAAAGCCAATAATTTATAAGGGAAAAGACTACTCTGATTATATAACTACATTGGTGTTTACTTATATGCTAAACAACATAGGCTTCACAAATACAAAATAATATGCTCAAAGTATGTGTTTACATTTTAAAGATATTTTTAGGAACACATGATTTAAGAAATAGAAGAGAACATGAAGATTTAATGTAAAACCCTTACATGAAAAGAGTCAAATGATCTTAAAACACCAACATTGTCTTCAAGGTAGGCGAGAACAAAAACCCTATTCCCTCCTTCATTCCTGCCTTTTCCTGTATGATCTAGAACCATCCCTCGTTTCTCTACCATTAACAAGCGTTGGCTGTAACCCAATAAATTTACTCAGATAAACACAATGTGGTTTTCTTTTAAAATAAGCCTTTACTGAATATATCAACAAGGTACTGTATAGTGTAGAGTGAATTTGTAGTTAACAAAGTGTGTGACATGATAGGTCTCAGAGGGTGAGCGATGCAGAATCTTCCAGCCCCTTGCAGTCCCTTGTCAGCGAGAACGCACGAGAACAGAAGCAAATCAACATATGATTCAAACAATAACACATCATCAGGGTTAACTCTCAGTGAAGATATGCTGGTCCTCTGAGGGACACACAGTGGCAACGCCTTCATCTTGCCTCCGAAAGGTTATAAATCTGACATCCCATCTCTCTACAAATGCCCCAGCATGTGCGTTTGTGTGTGCACACACGTGTTTTGCACTTGTTTAAAAATGCCTGTTGCGATGGCCTTGCTTTGTGCTCTTCTGGTGGGTGTGCTGCTAGAAAAACGAGGCGCTTAGCAAAATGACATGATTTGTGTGTTATAACAACAGTGTCATGTGTACAAAATGTTCTCCCCACACTCAGTGACAAGCATCCCCCATCGCCAGTACTGTCTTTCTATCCTGCTGAAGACATCAGGGAAGGATGTAAATGACAGCTTTCTATATTAGAGCTTTGCATTAAAAATAAGAGCCTCAGGCAAGGCTTGACAGGATTGAGGACCGGAAGGGTCTTTCGTTTGTTCTGTGTATATATCTCTTTCCCAATTGGCCACTCTTTCCTACTTTGCTTTCCCAGGCAGCTGGAAAGTTATTCTCACCTTCTAAAGTGAAACGTAATGTCTCCTTGTGATGGGTTAGAGAAAGGTGTTATGAACAAAGAAGTCAATGGAAAGTAACCACTTCACTGTCCAAGTTTGCTATGGGCTCTGCAGCTGAGGTTCGCTGGTCAAGGACCACATCTGCTCCCTGTGTTTGGAATGGATGCTCTGCTCACACGAAGAGCATGTCCTCAGTGGGGAAGTTCTGACTCCTGTGAAATGTCTGAAACCATTACGATCTGCACTGGTAGGAAATAGATCTGTACTATTAGCTACTTCATTAATACTTCTTACCAGACTGGTCACATTACACCTTTTTTTTTTAACCTCAGGGTGGGGGAAATTCTAATGTATTTTCAACCAACATCCAGATAATTAGAAATTGCAATATTTCTCACAGGGTAGAACGAGGGGAACACAGTCCAGTCTCTGCCTGTGACTGTCCCATCTGATGGGCCACTAATGCGTCTGGTAGTTTTGAGGAAAGCCCAGGGTCCCACCATGATCAAACACATTTCCTTAAACAAGCAGGTATTAATGATGACCCTGGGCATGAATGATGGTCAGTAATATCTCTATGATCATGACTATGCCTTTTCCTTTAAGAATTTCCTCTGCATGTTGGTGGCCTACTCTCTGAAATCATCTCACTTGGTCAGACAGCATCAAGCTCTTTATAAGCCAGTGGGTATGGCTTTGCTCACAGTCTTGGCCTGCACCTTCAACTTTGACTCTCAATTGAACACCTCAGAATACATAACGATGCCAGCAAAACAGGCCCAAATAACTCGAAGCATAATCCACCACTGATGGTTGTTTAGCAGTTTTTCTAAAACACATACCATATTACAAATCCCATGATGTGTTTCTCATCTTGGTGTAGGTGAGCGCCTCGGGTATGTGATTACAAACAGGGAACTGCTTTTCATTTTAGCCATCTTTGTCATGTTGCACTACAAGATGTAACCAGATTCTCTCTCTTCAGGAGCATCTTCTAGCAAAGGAATCTTTAGCGATTATCCTAACCATTTCACAGGACTAGTCCCCAATATACCACTTAAGCCCCAAATAATTCTGTGAATCCCATAAGATGTTAAAGAACCTCTCCAACCTTGGCCCAGAGTAAATCATTTTAGCAGCCAAATATCCCACTAGGGGTTAGACACACAACACAAATAAATAAGAGTGATTATTCTGTGAATAAAAGGAAAAACAACTTCAAAAGTCAAAGTACCATCATTTGAACACATAGTTTTATCTACACAGCCAAGGTGAAGAGGGAGGTGGAAGTGAATTATCCAGTTGAATACACAAAACCCCATGTCATTGTCCTGAAGTTTAGATGGTTCACTGCTTTATTACTGATCACCTGCAAAGATTGTCTTATCACTTCACTGTGTGGACCTAGCTCTAGAAAAGCAACAGCCAAAACTCACTAGCTAATCAACTAAAATGGAAATCAAAATCACTGTAGAATTAATTCAATTAATTCATAGTTAATTTCAGCTCAACTGACTGCACAGTTTCAATTCTTGTGTCTAGAACATGATATCATCAGTTATGTTTTCTGCTTATTCTGAGGGACAAGGAAGGGTAAAACATATAAGTTGGGGCTATATTATTAAAGAAAATAAAGCTCTTACTAGAAAGAAAAACTTGCATAGCATTTTATACCTAAACTTACAAAGAAGACACATCACAGTTCTATTTTGTTAAAAGTGAGTGACAGAGAGAGAGAGAGTGTGTGTGTGTGAGTGAGCGCAAGCACAAAATGATTGTGACATTAACTTTATGGGTCCCTAAAATAATGGCCAGTGGTAGAGGAAATATGCAACACAGAGTGAAATGCCTAAATTTGACTTTGAAAAGAATTTTCCAAGGGTATATTTTTTTCAGAGGATATATGAGGTCTATAGCCCTTCTAAATCTAAGGGATGGAAAGGAGGAAATTATATATGCTTTCTGAAGATGGACATTGCCTCAAAATGGTCCAGATTGAAGCTCAAACATCCCTCTCTTCTCTATGCCCTCTGCTCTGTGCCCAGCCCTGCCAAGATTGGGGGGAAAAAACCTTGGCTCTCTGACTTGTTCATTTTTCATCTGTTATCATGTTAATATAAGATTGATTATCTCTCTGCAATTCCCAAAGAAGAGGAACATCCAAGATTGAAAAGGAATAAATAAAATTTCAAAATGGGACAGAATCAAAGTCAGTCCAAGGAGAAAACTCAATATTGGTGTTTTTTTTAAAATGCATTTTTGTTCAGTTTTGATGTACCCTTATAGAATTATTAGCGGTGAAAATTAGTACACATTTTAAAGTATATATGGATATTTTGTGCAACCAAGACTGGCATCCATAATTTTCTTTCAAATTTTGAGCAGAGCGGGGAGAAAATCAAACAGCATAAACAGCTAATTATGAAAATATATGTGAGGTGATTGGAAGACAAGAATTTGCCAGGGGTTAAAGGTATTAGTTCAAGCTATTTCAACATGATACTAACAAAGGCAGTTGACAGTATAGCAGAACCACGGATCTCTTGCTTTTGTCTGAAGAGTATCAATAATTTTTAAATAGCTGTTTTAGTCTGTTCCAAACACTGATGACACCTGGTTTGTCTCAATATCATGTTGACATAGCTGCAGTGACTCTACCAAATAATTCTCATTATCAAAAATAATTCCATTCAATATAATCTTCCCATTATTTTTATTAGCCTCTTCTAAAAAAAGTATTCTAGAATATATCTCTGTTGAATGTGATTCAACCTGACATATACTTTGAATAGTAACACTTCTAAAGGGAATTTTCTTGCTGGGACATCGTACCTGTCCCTGAAGATGAGTAGAATCAGACTCGGGTCTCTAACTCTGTCATCACATAGGACCAGGGAAGCGCTGAGGAGTGATTTTTTTAAGTTCCTGGTCAGAACACCAACCCCCCGGGTTTGAGGGTTTGTTCAAAACTCGCCTCATTTTCTTGATGCCGCCCGTTTGGGTTAACTTATCTCACAGGAACTGCCTTCCTGGTCATGCTCTCTCCATTTCCTGCTTTGGGTCAAATCAGGGTAACTACCTCCTTTCTTATATTTTGGCATTTTTTTTTAAAAACTTTCCTTCCAGACCAGGAAGGATAGAAATAGCATGAAGATATCTGGGCCATCTTTTGTTTGACCCCTATTATTTCTCCTACCCCGATGAGTCCATTTTCATGGCCCATTCATCTGACCACCAGCTCTAGGAAAAGGAATGTGTATCCTGACCGCGTCAACAGCAAAGTGGTTAATGTGCATCGGAAGGAAGAATCACCGGTTCTTTCGCCTTGGCGTTGGGTTCTCTTTGTACAACCCTGTACAGTACTTCAGCAACTATATATATATTTTTTTGTAAGATTTAAAAAGCAAAGAGTTACAAAACCGTCTGTAATTAACTGGAAATAGAAAAGATAGCACTTTTTTTTTTTAAATCCCATTATATAGTACACCGTATAAATTACAGAGTATTCAAATGCACAAATGCATCCGAGTAACATTTATCAAATGTAACCTGCGTGTCTCTTAGGCGCACACACGTGTGTGTTCCCGGGAGCGTCCCTGTGCGCCAGGCCGTCACGTGTGGCAGTGCTCCAGGTCTGGCACACTGCTGTTGCAGTATCGCATGTTGTTGGGGATGTGGCAGTCTGTGTAACTAATGCCCCCGTTTGGGGTGTAAATGGGCTGCAGTCTGAAATCTCCTTTAAGGAGCTGATCGTTATTTAAGGAGACGATCTGAAAGCTGGTCTCCGTCATCTCCAGGATGGAGTTGTCCTTCTTGGTGCCCGCCTCGCAGTAGTCATCTTTCCGCCGGCCGCGGTTGTATTTCCACTTCTGGGACGTGTAGCGCCCCTTTTTGTGCATGTGCCAGCAGAAGACGCTGAGCAAGACCACGAGCACGAAGATCACGGCGCCCCCGATCAGGCCCGCCAGCAGGAAAGGGGAGCCCAGGCTGTGGGGCGTCGTCTGCTCGTGGCTGGAGGCAGTGTTGCTGCCGTTGTTCAAATACGAGGCGTGCGTGGTGACCTCGGAACAAACGGTGTCCTCCACCGCCCGGTAGTTAAACGCGTCCAGTGGCACCAGGCAGATCCGGTAGGTGGACCTGGGCTCCAAGTTTACCAGGCTCAAATGCTGCTTCTCCCCGCTGACGATGCGCTCCTGCACGATGCCCCCGACTAGACTGTGGCCCATTTTCACCCACGTGAGTTTGTAGGCCATCACCGTGAAGAGAGACAGCCAGCTGACCTGGATGGAGGTGTCATTCACGAAATGCACAGACAGCTGGACGCGCTCCGAAAGAGGCGGGGTCCCTCTTTCTCTGCCATCCCAGTCGGGGATCGTGGGAACTCTGGAGGTGGTGGGAGTCGGAGGCGGGTAGCTTTTGCTCGGGGTCGGGGCAGCGGGCGTGGGCGGCTCGGTGGTGGGAGCAGCGGTGCTGGGCGCCGGGGTGAAGACAGGCAGGCCCGGGGTCGTGGTGGGACACGACAAAAGATTCATATTCAACTCCCGGACGGCCATCCCCCGGACTTGCTCGGGACCCTGGCACATGAAGCCCCGCACGTTGAGAGAGGAAGGGATGTACTTGAGCCACTCGGTGACCCACTTAATGCTGCAGTCACAGAACCAAGGGTTGTTCCGCGCCGTGAGCTGCTTCAGGTTGGAGAGGTTATCGAAGACCCCCTGGGTCAACACGCGCAGCTGATTGTTGGAGATATCCAGCCGTTCCAGCTTCCGGAGGTGGGCGAAGGCTGTCAGGGGGATGTGGTTGATCTGGTTGTCCTGCAGATACAGCCGGAGCAGATGCGTCCCTGGGAGATCAGGCGGGGGGTGGGAGAGCGAGTTCCTCACCATGGAAAACTCCTTGAGCTTGGTGAGGTGGCTGAAGGTGCCCTCGGCGATGCCCTTGTTGGTCAGGAGGTTCCCGTCCACAATGAGCCGCTCCAAGCTCGTGAGGTTCTGAAAGGCCATGTCTGAAATGACAGCGATCCGGTTCTCGTCCACCCTCAGCTCCTGCAAGTCCACAGGGAGCCCCACGGGGACGCTGCTCAGGTGGTTCTTGGAGAGAAACAGCAACTTGAGGCTGATCGCCTCCCGGAAGGCCCCGTCTTCCACCCCCACCGTGGAGATGGAGTTGTCATCCAGATGCAGCTCTTCCAGCTTCAGGAGCTGGGCAAGAGCCACGCGCGAGATGGTCTGAATGTTGTTTTCCTGCAAGTGGAGGACGCGGACGTTCTTGGGGAGGTTCATGGGGAACTCATCCAGCTGGTTGCCGTACAGGTAGACCGTGTGCACCGACTGGACGTTGTGCAGTTCTGCAGGGAACCCCGCGTTATTGATTTGGTTGTTGTGGAGGTAGAGCACGGTTACGCCCTCCGGGATCCCAAGAGGCACTGAGGTCAAGCTGCGCTCGTTGCAGTAGACGAAGTTCCGGTCGCAGCGGCACACGCTGGGGCACGCCAGGAGTCTGGACACTTGTGAGCAGATCCCCAGGGAAATGAGAAGCCACGATTTCAGGAGAAAGGCCCCATGGCTGGGCCACTGTGTGGTCTGCAGGCCCATTGCTGAAGTACAAAAACAAAATACAATGTGCTGGGCAAAAGAAAAAGATGGAGAAGAGAAAAAAAAAGAAAAAAAAGAAAAACCCAAATGATTGGATGGGGTCTGTCACAGTCCAGAAATCCAACCAGAGGAAAAGTCCCAAAGGCCCACGGTGGAAGGATCTTCCTGCGGCCTCTGGTCTTATCAGCCTGTGGTGCCCTCCTTGCTATTGTCCTCCATGTGAAAAAAAAAAAAAAAAAAGGAAAAAAAAATTCAATAGAGAAAATTTTCTATACAGACGCTCCAAGCAATAATTTTCTGCACAGGCAACTAAGGAAGCCAAGTTAGGAGCGCTCAATAGGGGCCCAGCTGGGCAGGCGGAAGACCCTTCTCCGGTTGTAGTCCCAGTCAGCGTTAGTCAGCCTCTGAACTTCTCGGTTAAGCTCAATCTGCAACCTGTTGTAGGGAAGAAGATAGAAAAAAGTCAGTTAGGGGAAGTAAGGGAAGGAGTGTTGACCTGATTGTACACCTTTCAAGAATGATGTAATTGGGACTAAATGACTTAGAGGCAGGTGATTGGCATTAAGTGGTACTTTAAGTAACAACGATTTAGTTGCAAAGGTATTCAAGAAATGAAAATGACTCAATTATCTTCCAAACAAAATCATACTGTTACCTCTCACTACAGATGATCATATTGTGCATTTTACAATCCCAATCAGCCCCTTCTCTTCAGTACCTATTTGCATATCAAAATAGATAAGCACACTGCTGAACCCACTGTAGGTCACCTACAAATCCAACTGGTCCAAGTCTTGTTTTCAAGATGAGACAAGTGAATGAGGAACTAATGAGATTTAAGGAAAAACAATGTGAAACCCTTTTGAGTTATAAATAAACCAATGCAAAATAGGGACTGACAAAGTCATTTAAAAAGATGCAGCCCATATATATATATATATATATATATATATATATATATGTGTGTGTGTGTGTGTGTGTGTGTGTCTATATATAATTTTTTATTGATTTCAGAGAGGGAGAGAAAGATAGAAACATCAATGAGAATATTGATTGGATGCTTCCTGCATGCCTCCTACTGGGGATCGAGCCCATAATCCAAGCATATGCCCCAAATGGGAATCGAACCGTGACCGCCTGGTTCACAGGTCGACATTCAACCACTGAGCCACCGTGGCCAGGCTAAAGATGCAGCCTTTTGATCTGACACTGTGATGAAGCACTATAAACATAAGGTGCCAAGGCATGAGCGATGGCAGAGAGAAGACATTTCTTCCCCATTTCTTGCCTCCTCTCATCCTTTGTCTTTCTCCAAAACAGCTTACCTCTGAGTTACCAATTAGAATGACCAAACTCCAGTCCATAACACATTTTCACTTATCCTCTCTTTCGGGACCTCCAGGTATAGATGAGATATGCCACTGTGATCCCTTTGAGGATTGCAGAGCTCATGATTGGGAATACATTATTTTTCAACAGCAGAACCTTCTTCCCACCTGTGAGTTTTTCCTGCTTTTAAAGAAGGACTTGCAGTAAACTTTGACAGGATAGAAGACACAGTTGCAGAAGTGAAGGCAGCCCACAGATAGCAACCATGCCTTCATGCTCTGGGACATGTCTCATCTGTTTCGAGATCAGAGAGGTAAAGGAGCTAATTGAAAGGTGTCAGATTTGATTTTCCTACAGGGTAAGCTAACATGACAGGACATGGAAAGCTATGAGTCTCTTAATTCTCACCAATATCCAGAGATTGAAATAACCTATATCAAAACGCACGGAGTAACTATTTGAAATCGTTCCCTTAGCTATCTTTAGAAACATAATTAAAAAAACAACAACAACTTGTAAGTGCTATTGAAGTGTCAAGGATATTGTAAATGTCTTCTACAATTTAAAAGATGGTGAACCATCTAAAAATGTCTTTCATGACCAAAATGGTCAAATCGATTACTTATTGTTCAGAAATCTTTTCTTTAAAAAAAGGGTGGGGGGTGGGAGTCTCTTTCTAGGCATAAACAGATGGATGTTACTTTATAAAAAAAAAAAAAATCAAACATTATTTAACTTGTTAAACTTACAGATATATGGTTTGTCACTGAACAGTAGCCATCTCCTCTAGCAAAATCCCTCTATGGTAAAAGAATACAACTAAGAGTAGGAAAGGAAAAATGAGTTTAATGCCATACGCTTGGTGCCTTCCTTAGCTCAGGTTTCAAATGTTCAAACCATCTCAATGTTCCCCAATAGCCTGCTACTCAAGTATGATCCTTGGATCAGGAACATCACCTTGACCTACATGTTAGCGAGAGCCTCGGGTGTGCCCATTAAAATCTGAGAAGCACTGTCCTACACACAGTGCCATCTCACTTACGCATTCAGTTTTAATTTATTACATGCAAAGTGAGTGTAAGACCATGATGTCCAATGACTCTTTTGAGAAAACTACAGTCATAAGGCTTACTAACTACTTCTGTCCCCTAGAGATAGTCTCAAATTACATCTGATGCGTAAATGACATTTTATAGGTGGGGCAGTGCAATGACGACATATGTCACCTGGCCTCAGTGACTGTCACCTGGCCTCAGCGGACTCTTGAAGAGCGTTTATCTGAATGACAAGCACTATGTCTGGTCTGAGTCATTTGTAATCAGAGGAGTCCACTTGCATGCTTTATTGAAGAACAAAAAACTGTGCAGTGCTATTAGCATTTACTCTTCAAGGGAGGTAGGAAACAGAGAGTGAAAGAATAAAATCTAGGATGTTTTTGAGTCCTACACAGGAAGCTTCCAAGCGTGGTAGTAACCCACAGTGAATAAAACTTTCCTAAGGGGGAAAAACAGCTGCTCCAGGGTCTCTCAGTCAGTTCCTATGTAAAAACAGTAGATGCTTAACTGTGCCGACTTGCCAAGATTTTAGGGCCTGAGAAACAATAAACCAATACGTGAGGGTGACAGAATTGACTTGAAAGTTCCTCAGCTAACAGCCTCTAGGCCATAATCACTGGGAGTGAACAAAGTGCTCAGGACTGGACCTGGACTCTCATTATGTACCCAAATTGGAAATGTTCCACCTGCCTGAGCTGTGTCCTCTGCAGGAAGCGGAGTAAGTCCCTCCGCCCCAGGCCTTGCGCCCTTGCAGGTTATGCTACTCAGGAGTGCTCCTTTTCTGATTGCATGAGAAGAGGATTCCATCCTGAGGAGGGCTCTTCACAGGATTGCAGGGCAAACGTTACTGTGTATCCACCTTCCTCGGAGAAAAGTCCCGTCTAGATCACAATGTGCTGATCAGCTCTGACAAGTGCAATTTGGAATGACAACAAATTCTCAGGGTTTTTGCTGAGCTTCCTGGGAACCCCGCAAAATAACAGTGCATGGTAGATTTTTTTTTTCTCATCCTTGGATCAACAACAGCCTTCATATTATGTCATCCAATATACTGTGTCTTCATGCAAAGTAGCGCAAGTGTAAAATCACAAACACGTAGAAAAAGACATTTTTGAATTTCAGTAGGCTAAAATTTCCTCTATATTTTCAGCTCTAATTCCTACTGAATACTGAAGGCAGAAACCTTGTTAGACCTCAAGCTGGAGACTGTAATTGCAGAGAAAGTAGTACGGAGCCATAGCCAAAAGACGGGGCCCTGAGTTCCCGTCCTACCTCTGACCCTCAGTGGCCGTAGGACTCTGGACAAATTAACCTGTTAAGTCTCAGTCTCCCCATAAGAGAAATGAGTTCCTAACTCACAGCACTCTTGAGAGGATTAAGTTTGATAATATTATCAAAAGCTTATATAGTGCCTGACACATTGCAAAAACATAATAATTATAAACTGTTCTTCTCTGTGTACTTATTATTGGTACTATCCAACGAGGTAAACTCCAGTATATAAAGCAAAATAAAATCACCTTTGACCTGCCACCATCTGTGCCCACTCTCTTACCCCAGGATTTCTCAATCTCAGAACTACTGACACGTTGCGCCCAGTAATTCTTTTGTTATGGAGCTACCATAATCACCCAAACATGTCTCCAGACATTGCCACCTAAATGTCCCCCGGGATGCACATCTCCCCAAGTTGAGAAACATTGACCTGCCCCATCATCTGAGCACCTGAAAGGGTTGACATTATTATTCTGATTTTACAGAGACAATTAAAGGTCAGTTTCTAATGAACAAAACCTAAACATGCGCCTTGCCGCACATACTGAAAATGCAGTTTGTTTTGCATTCATTTCCTCGACCAGTATTTACTGGGCACTAGAATGAGGTGCAGTCTTTTTGCAGAGCTGATGTGGTTTTTGTGAGGCTTAAAGTTTAGTGAGTGGAGAATACTGGATAAGGAGGGAATTACGGTATTGCATAAAGAGCACCAACTTTGGGGCATCTGAGAATTATGGTACCATGGGATAGCAGTAAACTATCCCATGGGTTATTAGGCAAAACACACTGACGGAGAAGTATCATCTATGTGACAACCTGAAAGATAAGAAGCTGCAAGCAAGGGAAGACTGGAGAAGTTCTGCACATGGATCCAAGCTGGTTGTAATGTTGGTCAAGAGGCAACGGTCAGCCCAGCTGAGAAAAAGAACAAAACTTGGTCTGCGCAGCCCTTTGCCCCAACTCTGTCTGCTCCTCACTGAGGTAGTCCAGTTTCTAGAAGGTCATAAGCAAGCCCATGTTTCATAATCACTAGCCATTTCATTTGTAAGTCTCTACTGCTGGGAATAAAAAAGATTTTGCTTCACAGGATGGATTTCAAATATTGAGAGCAAAAGCGTGGTTTTTTCTTTTTTCCTTTCCTAT
Organism: Cnephaeus nilssonii; assembly: GCF_951640355.1. Taxonomy (NCBI): domain Eukaryota; kingdom Metazoa; phylum Chordata; class Mammalia; order Chiroptera; family Vespertilionidae; genus Cnephaeus; species Cnephaeus nilssonii. The sequence goes on along the minus strand of NC_137075.1, from coordinate 96,070,139 downwards.
TTGTTTGAATGCTGCATTGACTACGTTTCCCCTCCAGGAAACTGGAGATTATGAGGACTGGCTCCATGGAAGGCGCTAGGTAAAAACATAAATTTGTATTTAAAAGCAGAAAACACAGTTTCAAAACCCTGGGTGTAAATCAACGCGCAACCACCGCTCTCTGGAGACAGCAAGACCTGGCCCTGCCAATCCGTTGAACATGACAGTAACAGCGGTTCTTCCAGCTACTTTACTTTCATGCTGTTCATGGGAACTTACACTCGAAGCACACAAATCATGGAAAAGCTTTCTGCAAAGTGTTTCCCTCCTTGTGCTGCCTAAGAAGATTTCTTTTTAATTAATTCCAGGAGCCTCTATTCCAGGAGCGCTTAATAAACTCAGGCTATAAAAATCATAGTTCAGAACATAGGAACTGTCCATAAGCACTGGCGATGGCGTAATATAATGATACTCGGACAAACCTAATAAAATCTTAATGGTCTCAGCATTGGCTGGATTGTGAGCAGACAGCACAGTGTGTGTGATGCGGTACCAATGCAAAAGCTCACGTGGAGAGGGATTCTCCTAGAAGTTTCCTAGGGTATGTGGGACTCAGAGCTTCTGGAGTTAGGCAGTTTGTGCTTAAAATCAGACACACGCAGGTGCAGGATCCACAGGCCTTCTTACACTACAAATGCCTTTGTTGCAATCTGGAAACACTAAAGCAATTTTAGATCTTGAGCACATTTCCACATTCCTGAGGATAGGTTATAAATACTGTGCATACGACAATCAGGAGAGCGCTATAGTTAGTTGGCCAAGATGTGGGGATTAGCAGAGGAATTTGGAGGAAAATATAACAATAGTCACCCCCTAACTTGAAATCACTTTTCCATCTCATTCACTGAACCTCTACCAAGCCCCTTAAAGTTTCTCATTAGGCAAATATTTTTCTTTGCTAAGACAAAGAGAGAGAAAGAAGAGAAGAGAGAAGGAGGGAAGGAAAGAAAGGAAACACTTTATTTAAACAGTTGACAATTTCCTGGCTCCGGTCCATCTAGAATTGAAAACATTAAAATTTGACCAAAAAGACTATTCTCCCGGCAAGCATAAAACTTTCTAACACATTTGAAGAGTTGTTCTCCCAAGATTTCCAATGCAGTTGGTTCAAATAATAGGGATAAGCTTAGAACAAGCGACCAATGTTACAAATTCACAAATGCATAAACTTTGAAGACACATTCATCACTGCCACAGGCTGCTCTAAATCTCACAATCCACTAGGGAGCTCCCACTAACCATCCCTTGGGTCCATTAAAATCTGCATAATCTAAACTGCAGACTGAGCCTTTAGAGTCTTCGATAAACCCAATGGTGAACAAACTCTAACACAGAAGAACTTTATTGAGAGAGCAGCAATTGAAGTAAAGGAAATAAAAACATACATGGTCCATAAAGAATGAACCCACTACAGCTAATCTACATACTTTCAAACCATTTCAAAGAGTTCATTTATTCATACATTCATTTGCTCAAAAGAAACAGATACTGAGCACCTCCTGTTTCAGGCATGAAAAAGAGACCATGTCTTAGACTCTCATCTCTGTGAGAGACTTCCCAGCATCTGATCTAGCGATTCCCCAACCCTAAGAGTCATCCAAAACACCAGGGGAAGGTAATGAAAATTGAAGATTTCTGGGTCGCACCCCTGCAGATTCTGGTTTGATAGGTCTTCAAAGAGGACTGGGCATGTACATTTTATCAACTTTCCCCATTTGGGTCTGATGATTAGCCACTTTAAGGTTCCACTAACCAGACACTCACTATCAGAAATTGCTTTCAGGGCATCGAGACAACTGGTCTTTCTCTCTTCTGGATCAAACCAACATGTGAGAGGAGTGTAAAGAGCAAAGGGCTGGGAGTCAGAATTCAGCTTTGATCACAGCTCAGCCACTCATTAACAGCATGACAATGGGCCCTTGACTTAACCTCTCTGAATCTCACCTTTTTCATCTCAAGAGAGGATAATAAGCCATGCTTATGAAATTGTTGGGAAGACTAGTTATAATGCATATAAAGTAACTAAGAGTGCCAAGTAGGGATTAAGTAAATTCAATAAAGTGTCATGTAAGAGAGGTACAGATGGTGTAATGAACAAGAGCTGGCTCTAAGGACAGTTGACTTGAACAGCTTAGCTTCCCCACTTATCAGCTATGCCAGTGGTCGGCAAACTCATTAGTCAACAGAGCTGCAAACCGTGGCTCACGAGCCGCATGTGGCTCGCGAGCCGCAGTTTGCCGACCACTGGGCTATGCTAACCTGGGCACCTTGCTTTACCTCCCTATGCCCCAGTGAACTCATATGTAAACTGGAGAAAACGGTCGTATTAATCTCTCACTGTTTAAGCAATTGTAAGACTATAAATCACGTAGAATAATACCTAAGATATGGAAAACATAAACTAATTATGTGCTGGTCGGTCCTGCTTAAAAAGCAATTATAACAACAATGGAATACTACTCAGCCATAAAAAAGAATGAAATCTTGCCATTGTTAACAACAAGGATGGACCTTGAGGGTATTATGCTGAGTAAAGAAGTCAGACAAAGATGAATACCACATGATTTTACTCATATGCAGAATCTAAAACCAAACCAAACCAAACCAAACTCCTGGATAAAGAGAACATTGATGATTACTAGAGGGGAATAGTCCTGGCTGGGAAAGGGACAAGATGAGTGAACAGAGTCAATTGTATGGTGAAAATAGAAAATAGACTTTTGGTGGCGATTACTTTATAGTGTGTCTGATGCCAAATTACATGCCGTACTCCTAAACTTATATAATGTTATATACCAATTTTACCTCAATAAAAAATAAAAAGTAACAAAAGACTCTTGTTCCAGAGCTTTTGTCTCTAATTTGGTAGAGAGTTGATTTGTTTGAATCCATCAAATTTTACTGTCCTCAACCTTTCATTCGCTGTTTTGATCACAGTTCTTTCCTTTGGAGATACACACATACACCTTTCCATCCATTATCCCTGCAAATATGTGGAGATGCTTATTGGGTCTCTGAGATCTCCTTTTCTGTGTAAATGTTCTGTTTCTTCCACGTCTTCCAGACTCTTAGCAATGGTAAAGCCTTCCCTGGTAATATTTTTCTTGATATGTGTTACCCAGAATGGGGAGAAAAAAAAACAACACACCACAATGCGGTCTGACCAGCACCAAGTACAGCCCAGCAAATACTTGAGGGCATTCCCACTCCCTACCAGGCATAGAAATAGTTGCTAGAAAGATAACCATGGAACCACCCCTAGTATTGAAAAGAAGTCCATGCCAGATCACATAACTCTTTGCATAAAGCTCTTTTTAATTCTCAAATCATTTTAATGTTTTATTTAATTCCATAACAACCCATAATAAATATGAATATCAACCTTGAATCAAGTCCACATAAAGAAAATAAATTACCCGAAGCCATATAGGTAGTTTTGGTTGAGAATGGTATTATAAATTTCCTGTAAGAAAATACTAGCTTCAGGTGTGTTGTTATGAATGCTGTTAATTATAATGGTATTAAAACCAACACCTACTTCTCTGTAAAAATGAAGGCCCTACCCCACTGTTTAAATTTATAAAACTAGCAATTGCCTGACACTTGAAGTGGGTAACACTTCCAAGCTGGACTTGTGTACAGGTGAAGGGTATTGAGGTAGGTACCATTATCCACTCTCCCCAAACTACTGCAGAGTGGGAAACCAGTGGCCTGGCTGCCTAGCCAAAGGGCAGCACCGAGGTGCCAAAGATTAGGAGTGTTTAAAAGACTTGACAGCTACGTACAGGATGGTAGCAAGACAGACAACCTCAGTGTCAGAGTCCCAAGTTCTCTGCCACTACATTCTATAGCTTGAGAAGGTCTTGATGTGTAGCCACTGTGGAAAAAAAGCAGTTGAAGGTGAACCTGTTATCCAAGAGCCCAACACATGGCCACCTTATGTAGACTAACCACTAAGGATGAGACTAGGTATCATGAGTTCCTTGAATTTCAAAGGAAAAATATCTGTAGAAAGTAGCATCAGTAATCCATTAAAGAGAAAATTTAAGGGAAATGTTGCTAGATCTGTTTTAGCTCCACAAAAGACAGTGTCTGGGCAATCCCATAAGAGAACTTAACTCCAGAAAGTCTGAAAGGTTTCTTCTCCCATCTTCCATCTACAGTTCAAACAGGCAGGGGTCATTCTAAACGTGAGTGTCCCCATCCGACCATGCACCCAAGTGCAATCTCCCAGCATTTACTTAGAGTGCTGAAGGAGAGAATAAGTCATCCTGCCTCTCTCTCTTCTTCCCTCCCTTTCTGTATTAGAAGGAAGGTATGTTAGCATAGAACAGAGATTTGTTGCCAAACATATGAGTCTACCTGAATCTGTACCCACTTTCTTTTCTTTAAATATTGGCCACATGTTTACTCCCCTAGAGCCCTTTCTCTCCAGGCCTCTCCAGAACATAATTCTCTATCTCCTCCTTCCCTGTGTGCACAACCTCTTGCTCTCAAACTGGATCTACTTTCACACCTTCTCCAGTATTTTTTACTTAAAAATAATCCCCAAGTCCCATGCCCCAGCTGTTGTCACATTTCTCTCCTTACTTTTTGCCAAATCCCTAAAAAGATCAGTCCGTCATTAATATCTCTGTTTACTCACCTCCCACCCATCTCTCACCATCACAGCCCACACTGGTTCCTGCCCTAGTTTCCCAGAAGCATCTCTCACTATGCCAACATTCAGCCCCAGGTTGCAAAATGCAAAGGGTATGGCCTGTCTTCCTCCTACTTGAGCTCCCAGCACCATTTAACTTGTTGTGCATACCCTTCTAGAAACATCATCATTCCTTTGTTGCTATGACATCTAGTGTGCTGGTTTTCTTCCCACTCTTCCTGCTATTTCCTATTCTGCAGGCTCTCCCTCTTCAATTCTAGCCACTCGGTGTGAGTCCAGGAAGCTGGGGTCCAGGCACTGGTCTTACTTTCCCTCTGTAAGAAATGGTCTCCAAGCTTTAAGTTTAAATTATCATCTTATGCAAATAAATCTCCATCCTAGACAGTCCTCTCAGCTCCTTACCTATACATCCCAGCACCCCTGGACTTATTCTCTTTGGGGTTTCAAGATCACTTCCAATTTAGCATTTATAGTTTCAGATATTTTTAAGAACTTTGCATGCACTGACTCATAATAAAGCAATGCATTTTATATTGTTATTGCTCCCAAAGAAGGAATGCAGTGGTCATTCTGAAGTTAAATAGCTTCTCCAGAGCCAATCAGCAGATAAGTGACAGGGAAGGCATTTGAACTTGGGCATGGACTGGAGAACCTTGCTCCTAACCCACATCATGCCTCCCTGTAAGCTCCATGCAGCTAGAGATGGCTCTGTTTTTACTCACTATTGTTTCCCTGGAGCCTAGAGCAGCACATGGCTGGCATTCCAGAAGTGTTTGTAGAACGAATGAAAGAATCAGATGATTACTTTGTTTGAAGAGGCCCTCTATAAAATCTCTTTGACATTTTCAGTCTGAGGTCCCATAAGGAATCATCAAGATTAATATCTCAGAACAGACTTCAAGGGGTTCAAGCTACACAACCCTGTCCAGAGAGATTGAGGAATAGATGGAGAAGTGGGTGAATAGTCCCTGAACACAAAGAAGCTCGATGCCCTTAGAAAAGGTGTAGAAATGCAACTGGAAAATAATTGCAATTACGACAGCACTATTTTTGTTTTACTAAATCACATCAATTTATGTGCCTTTATTGACCGACAGTACTGCTGACATGGGTCAGTCTGACCCACAGCAAATTTCATTTGCTAAAAGGTATGTCTGACCATCGTGGACAAAATCACTGTAGTTCGATGATGTTTATGACCTGAATTTGGGTCTTTATAATCTACAACACAAAAAAAATACATGTTGCTGCTCATATAACACAAATGGCTTACATATTTGCATAGATTCACTGTGACTGTTGAACTGTGCTTTAATGCATACCACTGTACTGCTCCAGAGAGTTAGAATCAATACAAAATAGGCCTGTGTCTTTGAGAGCTATAAAAACACTTATGCGCTAATTTGGAACAATATATGCACCCCTATGTTCATTTTAGCATTATCTGCCATAGCCAATATCTGGAAACAGCCTAAATGCCCATCAGTAGATGAGTGGGTAAAAAAACCATGGTACATTTACACAATGGAATATTACAGGGCTGTAAAAAAAAAATAAGGAAATCTTACTTTTTGCAACAGCACAGATGGACCTAGACAGTATTATACTATTATACTAAGTAAAATAAGACAGTCAGAGAAAGAAAATTACCATATGATTTCACTTATATGTGGAATCTAATGAACAAAATAAACTAACAAAATGGAAATGGACTCATGGATACAGAGAAGAGACTGACAGCTGTCAGAGGGGAGAGGTTTTGGGGGGCTAGGTGAAAAAAAATGAAGGTATTAAGGAAAAAATCAAAAAGAAGGAATAAAAAACACTCATAGGCACAAACAACAGTATGGTAATTACCAGAGAGGAAGGGGAGAATGGGTGGGTATAGGTTAAAGAGGGTAAATAGGGGATAAGTGGTGATGGAAGGAGACTGGACTTGGGATGGTGAACACAATACGATATACAGATAATGAATTATAGAATTGTATGCCTGAAACCTATATAATTTTATTAACCAATGTCACCACAATAAATTCAATACAAATAAAATAAAAATAAAGTGTTTGTAAGCAAAAAAGCTTGTGAAAAATATAAACTGAAGCCCCAAATATATATGTGACCTCCTTTCCTATAAAAATATTGCTGCATATAGGATATCTGTATAATGACACAGGTCATTGGATGTCTTCTTCACAAAAAGAATACAGATTTCAGTCAGTGATATTGATCAGCACACGGAATGAAATTACAGTGTGCATTTCCAGGTGAGTTATCTGATTTTGAGTCTAAAATATGAAAAATTCATTGCTTAATCCTATATCGGTATCATAGGAATGTTCTGAATGTAAATGCTATAAAATTTGAATAAATAGGTTTTATGTGCGGCTTCTTGTCTTCAGAACGCCTGTCATGCTGAGGTGTCAGGCCATGTTCAGGGGACTATTTCTGAATTTAGGGGACAAAAAACAAATTAAAAATAATTATTTCATATCCTTGACCTCTCCTTCTCTCAAAGACATCTCTCCCCCCTGAGACATGATCATGTGCAAGTTAAAATAAAATCAATTGATTTTTCAAGACATAAAATAAAACCCCTGATGAGAAGCATCTGTATCATATCCAGGGTAGCTATAGAGAGCACATAAGGAATAATTCAAAGGAAAATAGTAAAAAAAAAATGATTGTAAAAGCTACCTTTGAAAAATCTATACTGGTGGCCTTTCTCATTTGAAAGAATTCTGAAATATGTTCCCCAAACACAGGGGCATTTAAACATCTGAGCGGATCCTTCTAGAGGTTTATACAGTCAGAGCACTGCTTTCACTTATGGGCACAGCAGGTTTCAAACTTTACCCAAATGCAAGATGCTTGTATTTTCTTAAGGATATTCTGTTTCTAAAAAAGAACCCACCCCAACCCCACATACACACACAAATCAGAAAAGCATAACTTTCTTCTTTTTTGTTTTAAGAAAAGCAAGTTACAGTATGGCTCAGTCCATGCCACTTAGGTCTCTGTGCACATAGCTGCCACCAGAGGGAGGCAACACAGCAGAAAGATGATCTCTTAACATACATGTGCACACTCACACACATGCACACACTCACACACATGTGTACACATACTCATGCACGAGTCACATGAGAAGATAGTTTTGACTGGTTTCCTATCTTTGTCTCAGCTACTCAATGGCTGTCCAGAAAAGAGTTCTAATGGTCACTTGTGAATAAAACTAAAAACTGGAATTTTATAGTCATATGAAATTTGGGGTGATAATCAGATTGAAGTTATTGAGATTGAGATCAGATTGGATTACTTATTCCTTCCTTAGCTAAAATCACAATTGGCCTCTGTTGCCTCTAAAACCTTTTCTCACCAGTTCCCTGACACTTAAAATTTTATAATTATAAGCCAATATCTTTGGATTACAATGCTACCCTCTCAACAGGCAAATATTCTTGGCAGGCTTTCTAAATCAAGTGAAGTGTATCAGACCATTTCCAATAATCTAGAACTTCACATTCATTCATTCTTCAAACAATTGTTGGATGGCCCACTCTGTGCCTGACACGGTACAAGGCCCTTGAGCTGCAAGGTGAACAGGACAAAGTCCCTACTGTGAGGAAAGTGATGTTTTAGAAAGCAAGACTGAAAAAAACGTTAAAGAAAAACAACAGACCTAAGACTAAACATAATAAATCTGTGAGCCATGTCTTGAAGGACATAGTGAATTATGACAGAGAATATTGGGAGGCTGGGGGCGTGGGTTTAGATATGGTGGTCAAGGATGTCATCAGGGACAATGGGATTCCAAGAGAATGAGGAATTGTTGCTGGGGATCCAAGACAAGGGATGGCAATGCATGGGAGGAGAGAGCTAAGGCAACAGTCAGGCCTAAGTAAGAGCAGGTGCAAAGGTATAAGGGAAGAAAATCCTAACCTCTTCCAGGAAGGACCAATATGGCTGGGGATGTCCTGTGAGGAGTGGGGTGAGTGGAGGACCTCAGGTTCTGATGGGCCTGCTCAAACCAAGCCCCATGACTTTGGAAAACCACCTGGATTTTATTCTAAGGGCAATGGAAAGCCAACACTTAAATGGACTAGAACAGGGAGGTATGGTGAGAGAAGAGAAAGAACAAAAGCACCCACTAGAATCTGTACAGCAGAGTTGAAAGATAATGGGCCAGGAAAGTAGTGATGAACTCAAGCAATAAATTATATCAAGAAAAAGAGCTTGGGGAGGAAAAGCAAGCTCCAAACTCATCCTCGCAGAATTTTCTCTTCAAATGTGCTGTTTCAGAGAGCCTCCCCAATATATGGTATATATATATATATATATATATATATATATATATATATATATATACACAATACCCCCCCCCACACACACACAGGCACATTTTTGCAGCTGTTCTGAATTCTCTTTGGAAATAGTTGATGTATGAATAATAAATAAATAAAAGAAATACAGCTTTGACTAAACGAGAACTTTGATGACAAAGTGAGACACCCATGCTGGGTAAAGACAGCCATGTGATTAATTCCAAGGGTCTCTCCCCTTCTGCGGGGAGAGCTAAAGCTTGCCACCCCGCTTAGCATAATGGCCCTTCCACTGGGAAAGGCACAGGCCACCCGCTGTTCCCTAGCAAGTAAATTGCTCCCTACCTATAAATTATTCTATGTGGTGAAGAAAAAGCATTGACTTTTTTTTTCTGAAGCTATAAGCGCAGCCTGGCAAACAACTATAGATAATTTGAAAAAGTGGCTTTTAATGAGCCTAGTGACAAAACCGTCACTAGTGCTGTGCACTCCAGGGTTTGACACAGCTGTGTCATTAATGAGCATCTGTACAGGTCAGGTTAGCCCCCCGCCCCTCAAGGGGTCAGGAGCCCACCCAATGCCTACTTTTACCTGAAACCTGTTCACACGTTTCTATGAGATGGTCCTTTGGGAGACTCATGGGTGCAGCAACTATGGGTATGTAGGATCAAGACTTAATGAAATAAATTCTGAGGTGCCTCCCTTAGCTGCCTTTGGATGTGGCCAAGCCCTGAGCCAGGGTTTTCTCAGAATATTGTCCCTCCGACTCTCTTGCTCACTCTTCATGGAAATCAGATCATGGGAACAATCTTAAAACCAGTGGGAGATCCTGAAGGACCTGAAACTGACCACAGTACCACCCCCAGAACTATGACCCACACCCTCCCATTAGGGCAAGGTGTGCACAGGGCCAATGTGGCATGACTGGCTGAAGCCTAGAGAGCCCCTTCTAGGCTAGGTTCTAAGTAGCCAGGTTCCAGAATTTCCTGCCCAAACCTATTCCCTGGGCCAGGGTGGGCTTCTCTCCTGGGTCCTTCCTTCCAAGGTTATGACACCTGTAGGCCCGTTTTCTGGGGAAAGAAGGATGCAAGAATGCAGATCTGGTGGTGGTGGTAGTGGTGTGTGTGTGTGTGTGTGTGTGTGTGTGTGTGTGTGTGTGCAAGGTTCTTTAAAGTTGAGGATGGAAACTCCTCGGGGAGTGGGGGGGGGGGGGGGAGAGGCTTGGGACATATTCTCTCTGTGCTTCTACTTTCCATGTTTCCATGCAGAACTTGGTAGACTTTGGGAATTCTAAAGGCAAACCTGCCTGGCCTTCTAGAACATTCTGAAAGACAGATCAGTCACAGGAGAACTGGGAATACTTTTTAAACAATGTGTTGATAAGATTTATAACTTCTGAAAGATGAGAGCTGTGGTGGACCTCTCTCTAAACCTTGCCCAGGGCCCTACCAATGTCTGGGCAGGATGCTGATGGTGTGGCTCTTCACATGATGAGTCACTGAATAAATAGAAACATCACCATGGAATTTTATCTCCTAAGCATATCTTCAGGCTGAAATAAATATACAATGTTTAATAAATGTATTAATAACTCACAAGTACTGGTATTGATAGAATTGCTTATTTAACAAATTTAGCAAAATATTAATTCATTCATTCATTCATTCATTCATTCATTCATTGTTGAATGTCCACTACAAGACAGATAACTATAGACTGAATTGTGTCCCCTTAAACTCATTTGTTTAAATCCTAATCCTCAGTATCTGAGAATGTGATTGTATATGGATACAGGGTCTTTAAAGAGGTGATTCAGTTAAAATGAGGTCATTTGGATGGGCCCTAATCCAATCTGACTGGTGTCCTTATAAAAACACAGAGATATGCTCACTTCAGTAGTTGATTATTGAGTGTAAAATAAAAATATGCCACACCCAATCATAAGACAAGGTGATTAAGAAACATCTCACACTGAACTCTCCCAGCAGAACTTGTTCATAAACTGAAGGCAAGTCTTCCTTCTGGACATTCACTGTGAACCTAATTTCAGCTTCCAGGCCTCCCCAGAACCAATTCTCATTCTTGGAGCTGAAAACCTTTCTCCAGGTGCCAGGGTCATACCCCAAGCAGTTCCAAGAATCCATCCACCCCCTATTTTTCAGGCCAATGAATAATGACTTCCTTTCTTCAATGACAATCCATTAACAAAAAATGAAAACTGCTAAGTGGTTGTTAAGAAATGTAGTAACAACTGACTAATTGCCTTTTCAGACTCTAAAAATCATTGATGTGCCTCATTCCTTTACTGGGTCCTCTAAGTCAACATCTCAGGTGAGAAACATCATGGGAGGAGAGAGCAAATTCCCAAGCCAAAGCTTGCTCAACCCTGTATTTTCAAGAGTCAACAACCCCAATCTAACATAGTGCCAATGCCTTGGGTCGGGGAGACACCTTCTGAAATCCAATAGATCATGCATTCTCAACCAAGGCGATATCATCTCTAAGGGGTAAAAACTGAGACTTGGGGAATAGAGAAGAAAACCTTAGATATTATGAGAGTGTATGACCCTCCACGTGGAACATAAACACATACACATCTAAGGTATTAAAATGTCATGAGCGAAGGCGATCTTTAGGGAAGAAAAATAAAACTCCTTATAAGAGCCAATAATGAAAAAAATGTTCTAGAGACACTGCCACAGTCTACCAAGGATCGAAGTCAGAATAATAATAGCTAAAAATGCTGAGTGTGGTGTGAAACAAGGAAATGCACAAGGCCAATGCTTGAGGTGTGCCAACTCATTTAATTCTCATGGCAATCCTATGAGATGGACATTATTATCATATTATAATTTTAGTGATGTAGAAGTTGAGGGATAAAATGTGTAAGTCATTTCCCCAAGATTACAGTTTAGATATGTAGTAGGTGGTCTATATGTAGCAGAAAGTTTCTTAGCAATATTCCACTTGATCAATATTTTGATCAATATTTTGATCAATATAGCAGAAATCTCTGTTTTCATGATGCACTAGTTGTTAGTGGCTGCTCGGGTATTCTTCAAGCACCTTCACACATGCTCTTGACTGTTTATCAAGAGATCCAAACCATATTATGCTTCTGTACTGTAATTATATAATCATAACAAATATTTTGTAAAGCAATAAAATAAGAGTACCAAAAGGGAGTTACTCGTGTGGAAACCTAGTTGAATGGTTTAGAAAAACATGAATGGCAAATCACTTGCAATTGCTGGCAAGTTGGGGGGCGGGGGTGGAGATGGAAATGGAGAAAACAGAATCTTAAAAATCTGTTATGATTCTACACTCAGGTTATCTCCAAGTGTTACTCAAAAATAACAAAGCAAGCAGGAAATTAGAATTGATGCATCTGGTGGAGAAAACAATATTAATTCAATCAGTGGTTCCATATGCAAACAATTACCCGGGCACTACATCAAAAGTTTGGCAAATTCATTTCCACTTAAATGTGTGTGTGTGTGTGTGTGTGTGTAAGTCACTATTAAATATTTTTAATGGTTTTTTTAATTTAACTAAAATAACTTTCCAATTATGCTCGATTGATATTAGATGACTTGTACACTGCATATCGTGGTTCTACCAACCTTAAAAACTGGAAAACCCTGTGGCTTATTGAGGCAAAAAATTCAAGAAGAAATGAGCTCCATTCAATGGAAAGAGCTACCATTACTGAAATAAACAATGCTCCTCACTTCCAACTATATTTCTGAGTTATTGAAGGCAAAATATAGCAGAGAGAAAACCAAACACTACACTCCCCAAATGGCCTTTCCTAACAAAAGATAAAGAGACAGAAACAGATGGAGATAGAGATGATAGAGGCAGGGGGGGAGAGAGAGAGAGAGAGAGAGAGAGAGAGAGAGAGAGAGAGAGAGAGAGAGAGAGAGAGAGAGAGAGCTGCTTAAATAGAAGGAAAGGCCTGGGTTTGTAAGCCTTCTAGACCCAGGCATATTTCAGACTACCTGAATTACTTATCAGGTGCACTGTAGTTAGACCCCAAAGAGCTATCTAAGGGTTCTTAACAGGGTCTTTCTAGTGACCTGTGATGATTCTGAACCCTTCATGTCAAAGTCCAGCTTTTGCTAACCAGCTCTGACAGCCAGACAAGGCTGGGGAGGCCACTGCCAGGTCTTCCCATTTCCTTTGCTAAGTAAGCCCTGCATTCCACCGCTCAGTGTGCACACACAGCAGGAAAGACTAATTTCTTCCCATTTTCTAAACCCTCTTTGAAGATATTTCTCTAGCATTGCTCTGAACTGCAGCTATTTAGAGCAATTTACTTTTTCTGCATCCTTTATTCCCTCTACCCTTCGTCCAATTTCAAAAATGTTAAGAACAAAAGAAATTATTCTCCGTTTTAAAAACAGTCCTTGTCGCATTTATCTTGCTTCTAATGTTTTTTTCTCCTTTTAAGTGAAGTTTTCTGACTCTCTATTTCTTCACCCGCAGCAATTTGTGCAAACAAATGCTGCCCACGGCCATCATTAATCTTTAAAGTGTGACCTATTGTGAATAACAATGTTCAAGGAATTGGGCTTGTTTGGGAGAGTTCAAAATGAGTTAAAAATATGGAATCCTTGAAAAAATTTACAATTTAGTTGGATAAATAAAATACTCACAATTAGAGAAGATTACCAGGCAACAGAGAAACATGTGAAAAATACGTGAAGTAAGATAGAACTAAAGGAGGACCTGGGTATGAGTTTGGAAACATTTTACTCCCAGACAGTCCACTGAAACCGGCCTGTCACTTCACTTGCATGGGCTTCATGCCACACATCTCTTGGGAAGGAGGTGGATTTGACTATATCTAAGTTCCTTTCAATTTTAAAATGTGACAATTTGCAACCAACCCACCACCCACAATCAAAAAATAATCCCTGGGAAGAGATCAACCAATGAACTTGTATGCATATATGCATGACTCATGGACACAGACAATGGGGTGGTGAGGGCTTGCGGGGGGGGGGGGGGGGTGGGGGGGGTGGGGGTGGGGGGTGTCAAGGGGAGAGGGACAGGAGCAGGCTGGAAGATGTTAATGGGAGAAAAAAAAGAGAACCAATGTAATACTTTCAACAATACAGATTTTTAATTTTTTAAATGATAAATCCCTGCAAAAATGTTTTTAAAAACTGATAGAACAGGCTAGGATTAATTTGGAAAGGAGAGCATTTGAAGTTCTTGAGTTCATGCAAATATTTTAAAGAAAAACAATGCATGCAGACTTCAGCGAAAGCAGTGCATTTTAACACGTCAAAATGGTCTCATCAAGATGCAATTAAAAGTCACTCTTCTTTGTTACCCAGAAATCTGTACAGTTTTAATCTCTAAACTTTTCTCTGTTCTGAATCCAGGTCTCAATTACCTGCCAAGATCTGATAGAAAAAGAAACGAGAAGAAAAACTAAAGAAGGAACCCCTTCATCTCCCATCAGAAGTTATTTATCTGTCCTTATCTTGTCCTCAGCAGAGAGCTTCAATCATCAATGAACAATAAAGACAGGGTCATTCTTTATATACTGGTTTTGAGCTTATCAGTTATTCAGTCAATGCCATTATTTTAGAAAGCATTAGGACACGAGTCTTTCCCCCCTTTGATAATCATTACCCTCGAACTTCAACTTTCCTCTTCCCCATGGACACAAGCAAAGGGGCCCCTAGCTATTGTTCTCTGGAGTTTATGTCATTGAACAGCTCACAGTTATCCAGAGAGCACATACTGAGTGGAGGACTCTGTACTAAGTGCCTTCAGAGCACTTACAAATATATCAGTTCAAGTCCTTGCCTGCACATTACTTAGGAGACAGGAAGACAAGGAAGATGAATAGATCCATCATTGAAGGCAGAAGGTCATAAATGTCATAAATAGAGGTATCCACAAAATTATATCCAGGCAGAAAAGAGAGGGAATATTTGACTGGAAAGATATGAAAGACTTGAAAGAAAAGTATCATGAGTTGTAAAGAAGAAAATCACCTCAAGACTTTCCCCCAAACCCCAAAATAAACCTGAGAACAGAGGTGATCATTAATTTGGGATTATGGTAGATTTTCTCTGCAAGATATCTTCCAAATGGTTATTAGTTTTATTTTATACAGGAAGGAAGGAAGGAAGGAAGGAAGGAAGGAAGGAAGGAAGGAAGGAAGGAAGGAAGGAAGGAAGGAAGGTCCCCACACAGAATGCACATGCATCAAAGGATACATTGTCCACTTATGACATTTTAGAAACTTGGTTCCTAATAAAGAAATTGCAGAACCATTCAGCTACCAGGCAAATTGGTCATTGATGTGAATGAAAGGTTCCAAAAGCAAAATTATGCCTACCCTTTCCATTTTCTTCTTCATAATAACTGGATGTATTCCCTAATCACAGTTGTCTGTACTGAAGATAGAGTTCCCGAAGCTACTCTCGCTCTGGACAATCTTTGACCAACTTGGCTTTGACCAAACCTTAATAAAGACAAAGAGAGCACAGAATGTAATCATTCCTGATTTCTCCAATTTGTTCCCTGAGCTTCAGGGTGATTTCATAAATTGGAAGTGCCACCTAGCCTTCCAATGAAGAAGCTGGGCAGGGAACTGATCCAGGAATAATTCCACAAGGGGAACTCCAAATCGGATCAGAGATAGGTTGTTTTAGCAAGAAACTTACACTGGGAGAAGCTGGAATAAATGTACTATCACTGGAAAAGATAGTTTTGTTAGGAGTGAGTAAAGAAAATAAAGGAGTAAGTAATGTAAATATTTTCATGTAACATACATGTATATTTTATATATGTTTATGTGACTATATTATAAATATATGTACAAATACATTTATAGTCACATAATACATTTTATTACCCTTTACTAAAAATAAGTATTTAATGACAACTTTTATATATGCTTTAAAAAAGTGTTTATTGTGAAAAGAACATTTCCTCCATATCAACCAAGAAGCGCTGTTTATCATAGATAATGAACTCTTCTACCTGACCTCCATGAGCAACCACGTATCTGGCCTGCCATTCAAAACATTCCATAGTGGACTCAAGGGTAAATCTCCCTTTTCTGAGTACTGTACACCAAATACAGGACTATCAGAACTGCTTCTTAGCAATCTACATCTATGTGGCTTTCCCAATAATAACGATAATTATTAAAGGTTCAATATTCACATACAATTTACAAAGTATTCACTTATACATCTCTATAAGGAAAGTCTGGTCATAGACCCCATTTTAAACATGACAAACTGAAGTTCAGGCAGTTCCACAGATCTGTTCAAGCTTATCTGTGGTTAGTGGGTAATGGGTAGCAGAGCTGGGATTTAACTCCAAGTGATTCCAGGGTTGTGCTCTTTCTTTTGGGGTGAAATCTTTAGGGCTTTTAGCCCCAGGCCATTAATTCACTTGCAGCTTGCCACTCACCAGCTGCTAGGGCAGCCTGCTGCCTTCTATAATCCAGAGGCAGTCTTTGTGGGGAAGTGGTGATATTGGGCAGAAGTTTAGTCCTGGCAGCCTGGCTGTGCTCCAAGACCTCTTTATTAGGATCATGGCTGACGTCATTTAAAGTTCAAAGGGACTTGTAAGCAATGCTGATAAAATGGCTCAACAATGGTCTATGAGTCCATGGTGAGTTCAACCCAGTCCTGATGGGTTGGGACTGCCCTTTTACTGCCTGTCTTGGGCCATGTTCATCAGTGGTCTCTTCCAAGTTTTGTTTCTCTTCAATGCCATCCTATACCCCCATTTAGCACTTTAGCCTCTATATTTGCATCTTCCCTGACTTCCTAAGCCTTACCCCATCAGCTAAACCTACTTCTTTATTAAGTTAACGTGTGTTCTTCATTCTAACTCCTCCTTACCCTCTTGCCTACTATAGGACATGGCTCCCATTTGTTTGATTCCATTTTTTAACATACAGAATGTAGGTAATAACTATCTTTCTGGACTGATAGAAGAATAAATTAGTCATTCAACTAACATCTACTAAGCACCTGGAGTAGATCAGGTGTATAGCATGTGCATAAGTCAAAGACTTGACCTCAAACGAGGTCTTCCTGATGACAAAGATGATCAGGTCTTCAGTATTCCAAAATCTCTGGAGTTCACCCAGCTCTCACGCCATCTTTCTCCTTGCATTCATGTAAATTATCTCTATTTCTTACCCTCTGGCTCTTACACTATCCTGAAATATTTGTATAACTCCTCCCTCAAAAGTCCACAATATGATTTCAAAATATAAAATCCAATGGTCTCTTTCACTCTTCCTCATGATGATTTTTCTGCAGGAACTGATACTCCTGACCACTTTCCCCTTCCATGAATGCTTCCCTCCACCAGTTTCTCTGATATCCTCTCAGTCTTCCTCTTACTTTTCTAATGACATGTTTTCTTCCCAACCCCTAAATGTGGACAGTCCTCATAGTTCTAGCCTTATTTACCTCCTCTTGGATACATGTTGAAATGCTACTGCTTTACAAAGCTGGATCCCAAATTTCCAACCCAGTTCCAGTATCTGATCAGAAATACAGTCTTCTATTTCCATACCCATAGACAGTAATAGCCATAAATCCATTTGGAACTTTAAACCAAATACCTCAGGCCCTTCTTCTGACTTCTCCATTTTGACCAATGGCATTGACATCCTGTCACACGCAGTAAAGAGGTCACCACTCCTCCTATGTGCTCCTACCCTGCCACCCAAATGAGTCACTAGTGACCACGATTCTTTCTTGAAAACTTCCTCTTCAAATATTTATTGCTTTCCCCCATAAATGAGTTAAACTTGCACTGAAGACTCATTGTCTCCAGTCTCTCTTTCTTAGCCATCCTCAACTACTTACAGGTAAACATCCTGACAGTATCATTGTATTGCCTGACTCAAAACGTCGTTTCTACTGCCTGTGCAGATAATGTCATTTCAACTTTTCTATTGCTGGATGCAGCCTATCTTTTTACTGGGGTCTTGGATTTAAATCCCAGATTTACCACTTCCTAGCTATGTGATCTTGAGGAAGTTACTTAATCTTCCCGTGTCCTGGTTCCTTCATTTGTAAAGTACACATGATTTGTTAACTCACTTACGAAAGAAAGGATGAATGAATGATTATACTAAATTTATAAGGGAAAAAATAAAAAGGAGGTAACTTTATTATGCATAGCATTCTTAGACCTACTTGACAATTTTTCAGCTTTAATTCTTTAACCTTAATCTTGTTAGCCCAATGTGGTACAGAAGGAAATATGCAAGCTTAATAGTTAAGAGAAACCAGTGTTTAATTGCTGAATATTCCAGTGAACAGCTGTATGACATTGTTAAGTCATTGAACTTCGCTGAGTCAAGGTTTTCTCCTGGTGAACAGGGATAACGATACTTACCTTATAGGTGGCTTTAAAAATTGGGAATAGCAGACATTGTATCCATGGTAGCCACCAACTTAGTAGTCATTAAGATGATTCTTGAGAATGGTTTAAGGAAATAGCAGCCATCTCTGAGATTGGAAAATATTTTTATCTCATTGGGGCAAGGGTGTTTTATGGAGTCAAAAGCTGTTTCCATTTTTCATCTTAATTTAAAACAAATAATCCATTTCCCTTATTTCATCTTAATGCATAGCTGCATAAAATATATTGTATATGATTAAATCTATCACTCAACACTACTTTTTAAAGAGAGGCTATCTGAATAGGAGAAAGAAGTAAAACCCCAGATTCCAGAGACCTGGGTCTCTGGCTAAAGTTTTGTCATTAAACAGATCTGTGGCCTTAGAAAAGGCCATTTCATTTTTCTGGCCTTGAGCATTTTTACAATGTTTAAGGATTCTTGCAGTTTGAAAACCCCATGAGTTCCAGAAATGGAGCGCCAGCCACGGTGTCCACATGAGAAGTGTCTTTAAGATTATAAGAATTCAGTGTCACCATCAGAAGTTAAGCTCTATGATGAATAGAGTGGACATAACATGTTGATGATGATGACAAAGACTTGGCTTCCTGAATCTGCTCCCAGCATCCAGTTTCTCGTAAGTATCACTTATGAATCGAAACCTAAAATCTCATGAAAATCTAAGGGAGTTTAGAATTCCTTTATTCAATTAAAAAAAAAATGGTTTAGCCCAAGCTGGTTTGGCTGAATGGATAGAGCGTCAGCCTGCAGACTGACGGGTCCTGGGTTAGATTCCAGTCAAGGACACATGCCCGGGTTGTGGCTCGATCCCCAGTAGGGGGTGGGCAGGAGGCAACAGATCAATGATTCTCATGATTGATGTTTCTATCTCTCCCTCTCCATTTCTTTCTGAAATCAATAAAAAGATATTTAAACAACAACAATAAAATAAAAAAACAACCACCACCAAAGAAAAGACAGTTTAATTTTAATGAAGTCATAGACTTGTGTGTCCAAACATTTTCTCTGCCATTAATGAACTGTGGGCAAATATTAGGCAAATCATTTAACTTCTTCAATCCAAAAATTCCTTACCACATGGCCATAAAGATGAAATGAGGGCACTTATGCAAAGCCTTTATTTAGTAAATGGTCTGAATGGAGTAAGTGCTCAATAAATGTGAATCACAAATTTCATCATTAAACTTGGGCTGTGTCTATATCAAGTAACTAGATTAAGTTTTGAATGAAACGACTGAAGTGAAATAGTGATGAGTGTAGACAAGCCATTAGAGAGAATCTCAAACTGAGGGAATCAAGAGTCTATTTCCCAACTGCAGACAACAATATTTATGACTGAACATAAGTCAACTTTGCTGCTGTACAAAACAAAACTGCCAACAGAGCATATCGTCGCCACAATCCCGCTCAGCTGTAACATCCTGTCAGTATGAAATTTTAAGCCGCATGTCTTACTGTATAATTCATTGACACCTTTAGATTTCCACAGAAGCAGAAATGACTGAAGCGGAGAGAAACCCGGTGTCTCTGTAAACAGACCAGACTTCTCACAAGTTCTTTACACCCTCGAAATGTCTGGCATTTTGTAATTTCTGGTATTAGGCTTTTAACTATGACAAGAGTCCAGTTTAAGGAAAAAAACAAAAAAACAATAACCTTATTGACTCTTATTATTTAACTGGGAATGGCAGCCAGGAAAATCGAGTAAAGAAAAAAACAAACTCATCATGGCACAACTAGGATGTCTTTCCTCATAAAGAAGCCCAGTATCTCCTAATGGCTCAATACATCTACTCACATGCTGCTCTCAGTTGGTTTATATGTACTGAGTAATATATAGAAACTAGAGGCCCAGTGCATGAAATTTGTCCACGAGGGGGAGGGGGATCTCCTCAGTCCAACCTGCACCCTCTCCAATCTGGGACCCCGTGAGGGATTTCCGACTGCTGGTTTAGGGGGCCTAAACTGCAGGATGGGGCCTAAACTGGCAGTCGGACATCCCTCTAGCAATCTGGGACTTCTGGCTCCTAACCACTCATCTGCCAGCCTGCCTGCCTGATTGCCCCTAACCACCTCTGCCTGCCTGTCTGACCATCCCTAACTGCCTCTGCCTGCCTGCCTGATTGCCCTTATCCTCTCTGCCTGCCTGCCTGATTGCCCCTAACCGCCTCTGCCTGCCTGCCTGCCTGATCGCCCCTAACTGCTCCCCTGCTGACCTGATCGCCCCTAACCGCCTCTGCCTCGGCCCCCATCACTGGGATGTCTAGAAGACGTCTGGTCTATCCAGTCTAATTAGCATATTACTCTTTTATTAGTATAGATGTAGTTCATGCCTAAATAGCTCATATTTTTCTTCATCTTTCTTTCATGCCTTGACATAGTTTGACTCATTTTCCAGCTCCTTGAATGTCATTTTTTCTTATTATGTTTTAATTGACTTTTCATAGTACATTTTGCTGGAAAGGATGCTTTGAGTTGCAAAGCACCAAAGGAGTCAGACCTTTTGAGCAAAGCCTTATTTCATATTTAATTTGATCAAAATTTCTATTGCAAATGCTGATTTGCCTCTTTATTTTTCCTATCAACACAATAAAATATAATAAGGGCACAGCTAAAAAATAATAGAGAAGAAGAAAATAGTTTCTGTCACTCAAACACTCTGATTTCACCTTGACTTTCACTATCATGAAAATCTATTATTTTTCAAAGTTTGCTTGCTTTCTTAGAATCTAATTGTTAAGGCCATATGCTATCTCCTAGCTCCGCATTCTCATTATCATGAAAAGTGTGCTTAAAATCAATTGAAAGTCAATACATCACATAAGGAGACGCAGTTAGCATACTCAGATCTGGGTAGTAGCATGGTACATGCTTGCCAATAAAACACCCAAATTCTCCCAGGTACCATGGTGATAGGCAATGGAGAAAATGTAAAAAAAATGAAAAAAAAAAAAAGAAAAGGAAAGGAAAAGTCCTTCAAGTGATGATGGGTTCAGTTACTTTACAATTTCTAAATCTGAAATTCTTTTATCATCTTGCACATTGAACCAATCCAGAAAATAAATTCTCACATTGAAGTCCCTTTTTCACAGAAAAGAAAAAAAAAGAGTTGCTTAAAACAAAACAAAACAAAAAAAGAAAGAAAGAAAAGCTCTGTCTTATGTTTGGTGTGATCTGCAGTTTAGTCCATGATTTCAAAAGCATAAATGTGACAAATAGCAAAGGTGCCGGAGCATCTCAAAAAAGATTTTAACATTTTACATTAGAAAACATGTGTCCAATTGTTTTACTATTTCCAGAAACATTTGGTTCATTTTAAGTTTCTTGTGAAGATGAGGGCTGATGGCTATTTCATTGACCACACCTTAACCCACGAGGACAGGTTCTGTGTCATTCTCCAGATCTGGAAGAGACGATAACGTTTGAAAACGAACAACTGTCAGATTCAAAGGAGCCTGTTTCCTGGCCCCTGGGTGAGATGCAGCCTCCTCGCCCTGTGCAGGGAAGGAGACTGTTTGTTTGTTGGACATCAGTATTTTAAAAGGCTCTTCCTGAACAGTCAAAAAATGACCTGTCATTTCCCCAGAGATGCAGCCACAATCCTGTCTAAAGATAATGAAAAAACGACTGATCCCAACTGCAGAAATCTCAAAGACCTCCAAACCTACCCCAGGGGACTCGTGGGGGTTTACTCTGAGTGACAAACCAAGCCAGGAACATGCTCACCTCTTGCCATTTAACTGAACAGTTCTAAACCTTCTTCATGGCACCAAGAAAATATATATGTGAAAAAGGAAAATACATTGAACCAAAAATGGCCTCATTTTCCTACTGGGCCTGTTATTTGATATTGAGAACTTATCCTCCTGTAGAAATAGCTATGGGTTTTATTTCCAGGCTCTTCTATATTAGGACTTCAAAGAAAATTCTGGATATTAATCCTATTGATGCCCTTTGAACTTGGTAGACGCTTATACCTTGGATAAAAGGAGGACATTAATTCCTAAGCTCTTTTCATATAGACTTCAAAAGGTTCCTCCCAGTCTTTGAAAGGAATCATGATTTCTCATGGCTATGTGCATATACACATCCATAATAAACAAACATAAATGTACATTCAACATATGTGCGCACCGATGCCGTGTGTCTTGTCAGGCATTTGTTTACATCTTTTTACTAATCCTCATAAAACACAGGTAGGTCACTATTACTAACCCGTTTTTCAGACTTCTTTTAAAAATCTAAAGTTAAAAAAACGTAAAACACTTTGTTCAAATGCACACAGATTACAAACAATTGATTAAATTCAATTGTTCTTGAATTTAGGATCATGCAATTCCTTTCATCGAGGGCAAACTTGAAATCCAGAAGAGGACCTGAGCAAGACCTCTGCGCCCATCCTCGGTCATTCCATCACTGCCTGAATTTCCAACCTCCTGCAGAAGTGCCACTTCCTTTAATAGACTTGTGACTTGTAACGTTCCTCAGGATCAAGCTCCTGCCTCTTGAGTCTGTGGAATTTCTCATGGCTCAACTCCTTTGCTGTCTCCTCCTTGAGTCAGATGGATTGTTCCATCTGTCCTTTCCCCAGACACCTTCCCTGGGCTCACTCTTATTCTAAATCAAAAGTCAATGTTGCCCCCTTTTAAGGGCTCATTAATATTAGAAGACCTTCTCTACTCAAGATAAATGTTTGTAAAATGTATTCTTATCTGCAGAAAAGCCCTGGAGGATGCAAAGGAAGGAAGCCATGCTGATGGGTAACAGACAGTGGGACTGGTATTTGGGGCAAAGCACGAATTCATGTGTCTCCTCCCACCAGTCCATGCTTCATGTTCTCCACCACGGGAAGATGCTCATCTTGGTCATGTCAAGACAGCGCCTACTCTGTTTTCACATGACTGCTAAATTACCCGGGTCTACCAACTGCAATTTGAATTTTTCTAGAGAAATTGGATTGGAGCAGGGGGTAGGGGGGCTTAAATGTAAAGTGGGTCATGAAAATAGGCAGAAGATCATAATTTGAGCAGACTTAAAATCTCATTACTATTGAAAATATAAAATTTAGCTTAACTTCTTTTAGGTTAAAAAAATGTGGTCCTTCACTGTCAAAAGTGCCATTACTTGTTTGTTTAATATTATCTAAATAATAATATTTAAATATACTTAATATAAAATAATATTATTTTAGATAAATTTAGAAGCACATTAATAACAGATAATTGTGACTTGAATATTCTACATACACAGACAAATGATGGGATACAGAGAATGTAAAGTGAATTCTAAAAAGATTATTTTTAAAAATCAGATTCTGAGTAACTGTAATGCTTAAAGCCAGGTGTAAAATTATTACACTTTAAGAAAGAAAAAAAAATACAGGAAACTAAGAGCTATGTAAACAATGCTATAAAACCAAAATAAATTGTTAGGGTTGGCAATGATGTAAAGAGTGCAGGATCTATAAAACTTTATTCATTGGTTCCCAGGTAGACTATAAATACCGAACAATACCCCTTGGTTTTAGTCCCCAAAAGTACATGGCATATTTTAAATCCTACCAGCACTTATTGATTTTAGCTAAACACATTTTAGTTTTGATTTCCCTAGTATTTAAAGAGAAATCATGAGAAAGGTATGACAAGTCTTAAATTAACCCGCTGACCATGGAGAATTTTGAAGTACGAATAAAGAGTTTGAATATCATGAGGAAGAAATTTTAGGAAAAGTTTAAAAACTTGTTAATCATTTGAAAGCCACATTCAAATAAATGAAAAGTTAATCTAGAGATATCATAGAGACATCTAGTAAATAACCTTCTTCTCCTTTCTTCTGAAGTTAACCTAAATGCTCTGAAATAATCAGAGTCTGACTCAGTGGCAATTATTTAGCATAAGAGGAGAAGAAAACATTATCCATACATGAACTGATATTCTGTGTATGTGTTTAGTGGATGACAATGTATTTTGTGTATTTTCCATCTACTGATTTAAAAGTATCATGCAAGCCCTAACCGGTCTGGCTCAGTCAATAGAGCATAGGCCTGCTGACTCAAGGGTCCCAGGTTCGATTCCAATCAAAGGCATGTGCCTTGGTTGCAGGCACATCCCCAACAGGGAGTGTGCAGGAGGCAGCTGATCGATGTTTCTCTCTCATCGATCTTTCTAACTCTCTATCCCTCTCTCGTCCTCTCTGTAAAAAATCAATAAAATATATATTTTTTAAATTTAAAAAATAAAAGTATCATGCAAACTCTTTATGTAATTTGAAAATATTATGCATTGACTACAAAGAAAGCCCTGTCTTCGTGAAACCACCCATGTGGAATCGTCTCCATCTCTGTTATGGCATCTGCATGCACAGGTGCAGAACTGATTAGGTTTTTGATTGAGCAATACTCAATCAATGCCATTACTCAAGTAATGCCAATACTTCTTCGCACACACAAGACCCTATTTATTCTCAGAGTTGATGCACTTTTATCCCCCAAGGGAAAAGGATGTACCAGTCTTTTACCTGTTAAAGAAGGAAGGGAAGGTCCCCACAACTGTGTGTCCCAATTGCTACCAGTGTGGGAGAGAAACCAGGAATGTGGCTTTTGGGATATAAAGAGCAGAAAAGAGGAGGAGCTACCCCCTTCCTTTTCTAGTAATTTCCTTCCTTTTCTATACCATCTTTCATCATCACAGAATACCTGGGTTAACATTAAGAAGCATGAAAGCCGTCTTTATCCTATCACTTGCTTTTTTTTTAAAAATCTCATAAAAGATTTTTGT
Source organism: Cnephaeus nilssonii (assembly GCF_951640355.1). NCBI lineage: Eukaryota > Metazoa > Chordata > Mammalia > Chiroptera > Vespertilionidae > Cnephaeus > Cnephaeus nilssonii. The sequence continues at coordinate 96,044,921 of NC_137075.1, read as the reverse complement.
TCTCTTCTTGTCACATTTATTTTAATCACCCATCTGTGGAAGGATGAAAGAAATATTAATTTGACACTTTAGCAATCAATTGGTAATTTACTTTGTTATTTAAATTTAGTGTAGTGAGTCATTCATTTCTTAACTGTCATATGTGTTTAAAACAAAGAGATAAATGCAAATTAAAGTTCTATAGCATTCCGTGTAAGCATAATGCTCTTTTATTCCCCACACCCATAAGAGTTAGAGCTTAGCTCACAAAATATTTATTACGCAATAAAAGTGCTATACATTCAGAAGACAAAATACCAACTCATTTATAAATTAGGTAGCCATGCACTCCTGTCACTCAATAACGAAAAAGCAATTAAGAAGAACCATTTAGCTGCCTACTCATAGATATAGAAGGATTTGTTTTATGCTCAGTTAACCATTTTTTGTACTAACTGGCAAAAAAAAAAAAAAAAGTAGATGGCTGTTTTGCAGGCCCAAGGTGATTGGATTTCTGATCACATAATCATCCACCTCAGCTATGTTTCCAGTGCATAATCAGAACCTGCACCATAACTTCTCCACGCAAGGGGCAAGGCTGTGGTCTGTCCCCTGGCTGTGCATCTTCAGATCTTCCAAGACCAAGCTCTTTGCCACTGCATACTCTCTAACCTGGAGAATGGATTCCCACAAGACAATGCACTTCAAACACCCAGGATGAGTGAGGGCAAGATGTGCCCTCAGCTTCTGTGAAATGAATGGGTGACACCAACATCAACACACCACGGGTATGCGCCTTCATTCTGTTTTTCCAAAAATGGTTTTGTATGTCTCCAAATGCTCAGTGACTAGAAAGGCTGAGAAGGTATATACCACTGAAAAGAACACAACCAGCCTGAGGATGGCTTGAAAAAGACTTGTGTGCTCCCTCTGGACTTCCTTATTACAGTATTTTACATAGTGATGGCTGGCCAATGGAAAGCTGATCTATTTCATCTCAAAAATTAATTCCCATGGATAATGCTTCTTTTTTCCAAAAATTATATTTACTTTTCAATAAACGGAATGTCAGAATTCCTTTCAAAGTGTTTTTCAGTTAATATTCCACCACTCTCCAAAGTCAAAGGCAACAAGCCTTATGATAGAAAGATGGTTTTCATTTTGTCAAAAAGAAAAAAAGAAGTAACACAAATGATTCAGTGACTTGCTCAAGGCCACTCACAATTCAGAGGAAACAGTGATGAGACCTCTGTCCCAGTGACCACATGACTGTAACACAAGGACACAATCAGCAAGGGAAGAGAGAGGAGCACTTTAAAAAATGCTTACTGCCTGCTTCCTCACTCCTGCAGCTATGCCTACTAGTATGTGTCATCTTCACAAGGCCTAGACCTCTATGCCATTTTTAACTGACTACACCCACAAAGAGAAGAGGAAAGTATTTATCAATGCAACTTTGCGGTGAACAAGCTGACGTTAGTGATCACTTACGAAGAACTAAAACTCTCTGTTCAGAAGAAAAAGAGGGAGAGAGAGAGAGGGAGGGGAGAGATACGAAGAGGTGAGAGCTGTAGCTATGCACTGTATAAACAGAGAGAGATAATATTGCACAAGAGTTAAGAAGGGAATTCATCTAGCTGTGCCCCATACCCATAACTAATGCAATGGTAGTCAACAGGGGAAGATTTTTGCCTTCCTCCCCTAGGGGACATTTGGCAATGCTGGAAAATTTTTTGTCATAACCAGGGTTGCTACTGGCATTTGGTGAGTAGAAACCATGAGTGCTGCTCAATCTCCTCTTTTGCACAACACAGTTCCCCACAACCAAGAGCTACTCTGTTCAAACTGCTGACAGTGCTGCAGGGAGGGACCCCAAAGTAGTGATAGATATAACATGGAACAAGTTATTCAACATCTGGAAGCCCAAGTCTCCTCCTCTGGGTAATATTAATAAGAATACAGCCGTACCTACCTTGAAGGCAGGTTGGAGGTACCACAAGAGATAATTCAAGCAAAGCATTTTATCCAGTTCCTGGAATGCTGATGGAGTTGCAATTATTTTTTTATTATTTTTACTATTTATACTGCCCATGTCTTTGACTGAACAATTACATGAAGAGAGAAAAGGAAAATATAAAATGCCCCAAGAATAAGCACTCATTTTACATTGACAATAGTATTAAAACATAAAATTCAGTACATGAAGAGTTACATTTGGTTCCTTCTAGAATATTTAATCTAATCTCATCACTACCATTAGAGAAGAAGAAGAAGAAGAAGAAGAAGAAGAAGAAGAAGAAGAAGAAGAAGAAGAAGAAGAAGAAGAAGAAGCTAAAAAAATACAATCTTCCAGAACATTCCCTCATCATTCACCGTGGGAGAGTGCCAGAGATCTTAGTAGGGTGACAAAGCTAATACAGCCTTGTGGGTAGAGTTTAATCAGGAGAAATGTATGCTAAAAGGGGCTGTGAAAAATTATCATCATTTTAATATCATCTTTGAAATATGAGCTCTCATTCCAAGGATGAGCTTTTATTTCAAGTCTTAAGGGTTTGGATTTCGCTCTTTTGAACTGTCAACTGTGAAGACCACATCTAAAGAGACAGTTTGCATTTGTCCGCTGAACGTGTGGTAGGTTTTGAGTAACAGCAAAGTGTTCACTTAAGGGGAAAAAAAAATTCCACTCTCAGGTCCTTTGATTTGTTGAAATAGCCAGAACTTGAAGAGCAAGTTCCAGTTCAAACGGCCTAAGAACCCAATATGTTTTTCTGCTTTAGGTGGTGAAGAGGGCCAGAAACCACAAGATCATACATTAAATGAGCAAACAAAACAAGTGGGGGAATCTAGGAGGACAGAAGTCGCTCTTCCACAGGAATTCTTTGGAGCTGTTGGCACACTGGTGTCTGCTGTCGGTGCCAATTAGAGTGACCAAGATGAGTTCTGCTTTTTTTTTTTTTCTTTCCTCTAGCCAGCTGCAAACTGATGACAAAGCAGTTTCAAGGCTAAAATCTACTCTTGCCCATTTCCTGAAACGCTGGAAGAATGTAAATGTGGTAAGTTCTTTTTTAAAAATATCCTTTTGAAAACAGAGTAAAGCTGAGCTTCCTCCTTTGGTGGAAAAACTGGCAATTATGACACGTAACCAAGATACTGGTTATATAAAAGTGGTATAGATTTCCCTATGGCCAACTCCACATTTTTTTTAAATATCTACTATTTTTTATTTTCACAGGCTACCTGGGAATTTCTTTGACTTACCTAAACTCCAGGAGAACCAGTTTACATTCCGATGTTGACCTTTCAGAAGTGAACTCCTCTCCTGTGACTGAGAATTATCATGGCCTAATGGTACAATCCCGGCCATGAGGATTTGCCGGGCCAGTATTCTACCTTCAACTGTCCTAAAACAATATTAAACAAAGACCCCATTTTATCTTTTACTTTTCCTAACACCATATTTTCCATTCTGAAATTGTTAAAGAATGGACACATAAATAGAGGTGAGTTTTATCAGAATTATGAAACACCAATTTAGGCATGGTTTATTTTCTTCTTCTTTTTTTTTTAAAATATATTTTATTGATTTTTTACAGAGAGGAAGAGAGAGGGATAGAGAGTTAGAAACATCGATCAGCTGCCTCTTGCACACTCCCTACTGGGGATGTGCCCGCAACCAAGGTACATGCCCTTGACCGGAATCAAACCTGGGACCCTTGAGTCCGCAGACCGACGCTCTATCCACTGAGCCAAACCGGTTTCGGCTTCTTCTTTTTTTAAATTTTACCTTACAGGGGTAGGAATACTTAAGATAGACTCCCTTAACAAATTTTAGGGGTAAATATTGTTACTACAGGCAGAATCTTATACAGCGGATGTCGAAAGTTGATTTCTCATGCACAGCGGAAACGTTTTGCCTGTGGACTGAGTGGTAGTTCATACCCCGGCACTGCCATCGCAGTAGGCAGAGTAGATAAAAACACAAGCTCTGCATTCCCCTGCTTAGTGGCTGTGGGACTTGTGGGCAAGTTCTTAACCACTCTGAGCTGCCTTTTCCTCTCCTATGAAAAAAATTAAATAAATCACATATATGTTATATGTATATAACATATATAACATATATGGTGTATGTGTGTACTATAGATGTATGTGTGCATGGCAATGTCAGACCAATGCCACTGTAAAAATATTTGCTATCAATATCACTGATAACCAGCAAACATGAAGCATTGGTTTTGAAGAACATTAAGAAAAAAAAGTATATATGATTACATTTGTCATTTATTTCTCAATAAAGTTGTGGGGGAGGGAAGGGATTTAATGTAAAAGGAAATTGCACCACTAATTTTTTTGTTTCCCAGCTCTGTGCCTACACCTTCTGGAAGGCTCCAGATGGAATTGTCAAATCTCTTGTGATTTAGATATGTCTAAATATGAAGAAAATAAAATCCATCCATCTTCAACCTCAAAATAACTCAATTTCACAGAATTCAGACCATAAATTATGTAAGTTATATAATCCATGCCATATTATCTCTCATGCATATATCATACACACACACACACACACACACACACACACACACACACACACATATATATATATATAATTATTTCTGTGTATTGAGATTATAAGTGCTGGTTATTTTACTCTTTAACTTTGGGTTTTCCAAATTATCTATAATCAGCTTGACCTACATTTGTCATCAGAAACAAAATGGTTTGTGTTTTTAAATTTTAGTATTTAGGAGATAACTTTAGTATCCTCATTATAACTGAACACCATTGACCCTCCTTTGAGTTGGGGGGGCAGTATGAGCATATTGATAACATAAATACTTCCCTGAGAAATGACAGTCTCCTATAAACCAAATGTGAAAAACATTTGAGCAAAAGATCTTGCTCCTTCAACTCAGAGGGCAGACTCAGTTCAGTCAAACCCGAGGAGCGGTAGCTTCAAAAGGCTTAGTGACTGGAGACACTATTAACTGCTGATGACAGATGACAAGCATCATCTCTCTTCATCTCATCTCCACCCTGTAGAGAGCTCTTGGGACCCCGGTTTTGCAAATAAGGAAACCAAGGTTCAAGGTCACACAGCCAGTCAGCAGCCAGCAGTAGAATGCCAACCGCATTTCCGGGCTCTAAGTCGAATATCCTTGAACCATGCCTTGCCTCAGCCCTCTCATATCTTCAGTCAGAGCCTCTATCATGCTCCCCCTTCAAGCCCACCTCCTCCCATGCTTTCTGGATGCTGCCCCATTTGCAATGAAAAGTGAGCAGGGTTACAAAAGCCTCCTATAGCTCCCACACAGAAGGCCTGACTAAGTATTCTCGCCAACGTGCAGCTGCAGACACGCTCGCCGACTCTGCGAGGCTCATAAAGCAGCTTTCAGCACCACTTAGCACCCTGTGTGAGCGGGCATCTGCAGAGGCGCCTGCTACCGCACAGTAAGTAATTCTCTACTGAGCCCGGGCAGCGCGGCTGTGTGAGCAGAGAAGCGGGCACGGGAGCCCAGAGAAGAATGTCTGTCCTCTGTGGCTCTGGAGGGCATATTGGCATGCCCTGGAAGGCAGGAAGGGGAGAAAGAGCTGCAGAAATGTCTAAGAACTTCCAAGTCTGGGTGTCCCCAGTCACCCCATGTAGGCACTCCATGTCTACTGCTTTATGCAAGCACAGAATTAAGACATCAGAGAACAGGCCTTTAGCAGCTTTCACTGGCCACAGCATTTTCCTCATTGAGACTTCTCAGCAGGGTGTGTTGCTTTTTTTCATGTAATTTCTTCTGCTAATTATTTAAACAAGGAACTAAGTGCAATGTCCTGAGTCAATACTCTATGGCCTGGTGCGTGCACATTTCTTTCAGAAAAGGAGTTTCCTAGTTCTGTGCAAATATTAACTAACTCTTACATTTTGTGAGGCAAGTAGCTACGGAGGACCCAGTGTTCCCCAGTGCTTAAGCAGAGAAGCTAAGACAATAGAGCAATTTAACGGTGGAGCCTTCCTGAGATTGGCAAGCTTCGGGGGAGAGAAGGGAGAGCCCATATTCCCTGAAGGAGAGATGAATCCTCTTGCAGGGATCAAGACAGTCTAGTGCACTACAGGAACCCATCAATAACCAAAAACCGGTGCCAATCACCACCTGTGCTTAAAACATCCCTTATAATCACGGCCAGGTTCTGATTAGCTCAAGAGAGACCCATTTTCTCTCCCTTCTCCCTGATTTTCAGGAGGTAGCTATGCTACCGAAGCATCACAATCAACAGGCAGCACTCATGTCATAGAGAGTACCTTATACTTTCTTCCCTGCACAATGCCATTAAGGATTATTGTAAAGCGGGCCAGGTGTCTGATCTTGACTTATCCTGACAAGGATGTGCTTGGAGCGTCTCCCCTTGGCATCTACTGCCTGATTCTGGGTATATCTGGGGCTTCAAGTAACTGTTGCCAAAACAGAAGCGTTCTGCTCCTAAAATGCACTGCTGTCACCCGCAATTGGATTCTGTTCAGGGGACAGAGCGCCCATCCCTTGCTCAATGGATTAACTCCTTGGTTGCCACTATTGTTCAATGGATTAACTCCTTGGCTGCCCACTCCGGCTAACCAGCAGCATGGATTTCGGATGGGTTAAAAGTGTCTTGTTTGTTTCTGCTTTGACAAAACAGATGAACTTTATATATTCTTTCTCATTGCCTCTGGTTCTTTAAGTAATCTGACATTGCATAAAAATAAAATGAATTAAAATTAATTATCATGAATAAATGTGCCTCCAGTATCTACTGTTAGAAGTATTGGGAGAGATGGATGGTCTAACCATCAGGGCTGATCCTGCCCACGAATGTTCAGCATCTTATGGAGATTACCTTTCAATCATTTCCTGCTCATGGTTCCTAGAGCCCGAACCCTTCACAAGGACGATTTCATTCCTCACGTGGGAATGTTCTCTAGGGTCTTCTCTTTCAGATGGCTTTCTGTTTCAGATAAGGGCAGGGAGAGGGGAGTGGGGGAAGAACTTTAGCTTTTACCTCCAAAGTTGTGCAATGAAACAATATGAAAAATTTTATTCTAAAAACATCTGAAGAATGTAATAGAAATACATAGTAAAAAGCTAAAATATATTTCACTTACTCAGAAATAAATGTAAAACAATGCCCCTTTTCAGAGTCACTACTTAATATCACTCAACATCAGGTGATTTCCTCCCTGGTTACTAATAAAAACAGCTGGACTTTCCTGAGCACTTTCTTTGCAAGACAAACCTACGCATGAATATCTCATGTAATCCTCAGGACTGTGTACCATAGGACTATTATGGCCATTATACCTATCATAATAAGGATCACAATAACAGCTCTAATTTATTTATTGAGTGCCTAACTGTGTGCCAGACACCTTATGTAAGATGTTTCATTTAATCCAAGCATTAAATGGTTGGTTTTCTAGTTACTCCCATTATACTGATGAAGAAACTGAGCCCACAGAGGTTAACTCACCCAAGATTAATACTCATAAATGCCAGGATTTCAACCCAGATAGACCTGTTTCTGGACTTCTTAACCATTTTGCTATACTGCTGCAAACAAACACTAACTACAAATTAAAATCAGTAAGGAAGGTTGAAAAGTATCTCTAAGAGTTATAGGGCAAATGTCTTTTAACTTTAGTTTCCCAACTCAAGCTTTGTATCCCTTTCATGGATAATCTTAAATTGAAAGAAACCACAATTACCTCTCTCTCTCTCTCTCTCTCTCTCTCTCTCTCTCTCTCTCTCTCTTTCTATCTCTCTCTCTCTCTCTCTCTCTCTCTCTCTCTCTCTCTCTCTCACACACACACACACACACACAAGCACAACTCATAAGACCATATTGCACATGTATCAAAATAATGTTATTGAATAGAATGATATCCAAACTCCATCTATTTCACCTTCTTGTCAGCCTTCATATGTAAGAACAGGACCTAAATATACCTTAAACCTGGTATAACCCACAGAATATGGAACGGTAGTGGTTATTATCTTCCATTGTTAGAGGCACTGTTCCCTATAAACACCCTCTCAGTGAACTTCATGAGAACATGCAGAAAGAATTCTTATGTACAATTTAGAGACACAAAAACCTATATTCAGAAAAATAAGATCAAATAAATATTTAAGATTAGTTCTTCCTCCAAACCTGTGCTCTTTCCAGGAACACACTGAACCAATGCTGCTTCCCATTTGCTACCCGCCCCCCCCCCGCCAGAAGAAAAAAGTAGCCGGTGTACATTATGAACTCCATGAGAGGAAAGTCATAACCCATAAAAGGAAACACATAAGCCAATGACAAACTGCACCCATCTTCGTGGGTATAGCTTTCAGCCAGAGTCAAAGCTTCATCCATTCAAAGGCTATGACCCAAGTTGAAATGAAAGGACAGAATCACATTTATCGCACATCCTAATTGTACTGCAAAATGACCCCAAATATTAGACCTTCTTTCATTCAAGTAAAATGTATTAAGGATCTTTAGACACCATCTTTACAACCCTCATAAGTAAACACATCTATTTTTTTTACTGAAAAAAAAAAGAATTAAATCACTGAAAATCTATTTCTATACGTTTTAAAATAATTGCTAGTGTAAAACAAACTATAAAATGCATGTAATGTCACCGTTGCATAAAGAGAATTTAGTATTTTATTCCAGAAGAACATGGACCACTTCAGTCAGGGATCAACCTCCAATGCTAACATTATGGTGCTCCTGAGTATGAATGCCCTTGAGGACTGGGGCTTTGAACCTGAGGGAAAGGAACCACCACCATTTTGTTGCAAGTGGAGACGTGGTAGAATTCTCTAAACTGTTTGAACTAGGACTCCTCGGTACTGTCAAACTATTGTTTTCCTTTCTTTGACCACTAAGTATAGAGGCTGGTCTTTTCTGGGGATAAGTGGCATCCTGCTTGAGCCACATGAAGCCACAGGCTTGTCATTCAGAGCACTGCTTGCTCCGGTCTAGAATCCTAGAATACTGGCTGGCTGCTGCTGCCTCCGGACCATCTCAAACAAATGGGAGGCTAATTTGCATCGGCCTCATTTTCATCTTCTTCATCCTCTGCCCAAATCTAGATCAGGATGGTTAATATCATCCCACTGTGGGAGGTTTCGGGAATTTAAAGGGCATTTGTAGTCAATGATTAGAAGGCATGGATTCCAGAACGGAGTCTCTTGAAATTAAAAGCTGAAACAAGAGAAAGCCTGTTGCAAGATACAAAGGAAGAAAAACAAAAGGTCAACTAAAGTATAAACATGGAAGAAATCAAAAGCATCACGAAGGTCTTCTATCTCTACTAATGACTTACAAAGCCACTGTTTAAGGAAAGACTATGATGTATGCCAGAGCCTTTACTTGCATGTCCACATTTAATCTATTTTTACTCTCTGATATACAAGTAAAGACCCAGAGGAAAAGGAAAGTCAAAAGGCAGGTGGTTTCCTCAATGTCAAACATCCTCTAAGCAACAGAAGCAAGATTCGTGCAGTAGTGTCTGCTCTGGCCCATTCCCCTCACCCACCACTCCAGGTGGCCTCGTCTGCTGACCGGTTGTTTTCTGAAATCAAGCCCTTCATGCATGCGTCCTAATGAGTGTCAACAAAAACTTCAGCGATTCACTCAGCATTTGAGTGTTTTCTTCTCCTTGATCATGAAACAGACTGAGACAAACTGTTAACTCAAACTGAACTCTATTTAGGTTTATGAGCCAGATGTTTTGGGGTGTGTGTGTGTGTGTGTGTGTGTGTGTGTGTGTGTGTGTGAATATTATTTTCTAAGAATAAATTGGCTCAGTATCATAATAAATGAATACACACAAACATACGTGTGCATGCCTACCTAGGAACGCCTATTTCTTGAGCAAACATGATCCCATTAGAAGAAAGCAAATTTACTTCTGAAAATCTACAAAAATCGAGCAACACAGACAGCACCTTCCACGGCTCATTAATTCTGGCCTAAATTTGCTACTGTCAGGCAAATCAGAAGCACCGGCCAGCAGACACCCACCTGCTATTAGGCTGAATGTGCCTGGCATCTTGACATTCTATTGATTCCAATCCAAAGGTTATGTAAAAAAGGCAGCTCGGAGTCCAAAAGGAATTTTAGCCACAAATACTTTGGGAGAAAGCCAAACAACTAAAAACAGAGAGAAAGACAAGATGCAAACCCGAGTGACAAAATTGAAACCCCCCCACCCAACCAGGCTGGTGAACGTTCAAGGACAAATCTACACATGGTCCAGGCATCCTCTTTGGATAACTCCTTATTTTAGGAAATACCAGGAGCCTATGCATTGAATGACCACCCTTTCTAATCTCAACTGTGGCATGTAAGTTCACAAGGACATTCATTGTTATTCCAGTGGTGTTGCTTTTAAAGAGGACCCTGCCCATTTCTACCCTCTAGACCCTTGTATATATTCATGAAAATTTGCTGTACCCTAAATACAGTCATGATCATGCCCAAGGATTCCAATTAAGTAGTCAAGATGAACCGGAAACTATGTGAAATGTTGAAGAATGCTGCATCCTTTCATCTTCAAAACAACCCACCAGCTGAGAGTTTTATTTCCATTTTATAAGTAGGAAAGTTGAGATTCTGGGAGGGAAGGTCATTTTCTCCCGGTAGCTGGGGAGGAGATACTAAGAAGGGGGGAGCAACAAAAGCATTTGTAAATTTTCGGACACCTCCCAGTCCTTCTCCTTTCCCGAATCACCTAAACCTGCATGAAATGGGTATAAGTCTGATTTCCAAATCCTGGCACTTATGGCATGGGCAGCTGCCTGTCGCCATCAACTCTGCATACATACTCTGCCTCTGGAGGTGTCCTGTAAAACCAGACCGATCTTCTCTGCCTTATTATAGCCAAGAGACGGCATACATTGTGAAATAAAAGTGAGCATACATTCTTTTTCAGAAGGAGAAAGAGAAAGCTGTAATCCCAGGGAGCAGCATGAATTCCAGCTGCCCCTGCTCCTCCCCTCCAGCTCCCCACTCCCACCAGCCACCGCGCAGCTTTGCCTGACTTCAAAGACAGCCCAGGAGAGAGGAGCATGAGGTCTGTCTGCACCTGCTGGAAGGAGGACCTTACGCCTGGGGGAGGGTGGAAGAGGACTCGGGATTCACTGCAGACACCATTCATTCCCCAAAAAGACTTTCAGTGTTTCCAAGAGCTGGTTTCTATCAGGGCTGCTGGGGAGGATCAGAAGGCATGAGGTTCCAACTGGGAGGGTGTTTCTGCTGCCCAGAAATTTCCCAGGTTTGCGAGATGGTTCCAGGTTTCTGAGTGCCAGTCTGGGTTAGAGGAGCAGAGACAGCGATCTAGACGGCAATCAGACTCAATTTACCCCCTGTGCCAGGAGAGACAGCAGCTTTTCACCCGCCCAGAGAGCCGGCTAGGACTCTGTGCATTTCTATCATTGGAAGCAATCCTCTTTTTATAAAAGAACGCTCCTGAAATGAGCCACATAAAAGTAAATAAGTCAGATAACCAAAAAGTGCCTTAAAATAGTTTGTTGCATTCCCGACCCCCATTTGTCCCCCACTGCTGCCCTATTTTCTTTTTTAAAAAAAATACATCTTTATTGATTTCCGAGAGGAAAGGAGAGGGAGAGAAAGAGAAACATCAATGATGAGAGAAAATCATTGATTGGCTGCCTCCTACACCCACCCACCCCCATCCCCCGGGGATCAAGCCTGCAACCTAGGCATGTGCCCTGACCTGGAATGGAACCATGTCCTCCAGAGTTGATGCTCAACTACTGAGCTATACCAGCCGGACTGCCTGTCTATTTTCTTCTATTGTATCCTGGGGGCGGGTGTGTGTGTGGGGGGGGAGGGGGAGGTATGAAGACTCTGCCTGGAAGGTAGGCTAATACATCCTTCCCTCTGCTCTGCCTCTAATTTACAAGGTGACTTTCTTAGAGAGCCACTTAGCCATCTAGTCTTGGTTTATCATCCATTGATGTCACTGTTACTGCTGCGATTATTATTCTACATGATTATAGACTTCCAAAGATGTTCTCATCTGATGATAATGTTTGCAATATGCTTCTACATGGCTGCGTTAACACAGTGTGCCTGGGATTGTTGTGCCGGCACAAGTCTCAGAAGCTTATCCAGGGGAATGTTTAGCAGTTTTCTGAATGGTTGCACGAAGAACTGGGGGTTGAAAGGAGGGACTAGATAATGACAAAACAGGCCAACAATGCACGGTGAAAGGAGTTTTAGGGGTAAAATAGGCAGGTTTAGGGAGTTTAGGAATTAGGGGTACATGGGGGAGGAAGGCATAGTTGGTTGGGACTTGGAGCTACCAAAAGGCATCCATTCACAGAGAACAAAATGTGCCGCAGGATAAGAGGGGAGGAAGACATCCATTCATAGAAGACAGGGACAAGCCACAGGTTATGGGGAGAAAGAGAAAACAAACTTTCACAGAGGATAGAGACATGCTGACAAATGGGAGAAAGAGGAAAACAGGTTTTCACAAGAGACAGAGAATTCTACCACTGAAGGGGGAGAAAAAAGGGGAACACCAAGTGGGGTTCCAGCTTTGAAGCTGATCTAGTGACCAATCAGAAGGGAATATCAAGAAACAAAGACCTGTAGCCTTTGTACACCTTAGAAAGAAGGAGCTTAGTGGGATACCCTCTTTGGAACCCCCTCTCCACGTGGGAGTCTGTACTTGTTTCCAATAAATTTCCACCCTTTTCATATACCACCTTTTGTCCGTGGCTTTATTCTTCGAATCCACCTGGATGAGAACCCGGGAAAGAAACCACTCTTGCATCCTGCTCAGGAAAGACCATCTGACTCAACGGGACATTTAAAGTATCTAGGCCCTTTGCTCCCCCACTCATAGTTGGACAAACTCTCTAAGGGAAGTGATTGCCATTTGCTGAATAAAAGCCCAAAGTCTGTCCGTGACCTTCACACTCAAGTCCTATTGACACCAGGGGAAGTAGAACACAAAAAGTGAAGTCAGGGCATGCAAGTCAGAGGTTAATACACTGACCAAAAGAGGGCAGAAAGCAGAATATTCTATGTGGAGTAAAGCTGCAGGAAATGAATGAAAATCCACGTGTCTCCTTTAAAAGACAGCGGCACTAGAATTTGAGACTAGAATTCTCCCCTACATGCATGCACTCAACTCTCCTTAATGTCAGCAGGAGAGAGAGAAGGGTGCCTACATCAATTCAAATGAACCATTTCCCTCCCTCTCCTCCTCTTGTGTACATATTGACAAAATATAAAAAATACATTTTTAAGAAATCGATTCAGCTTTGTAGTTTTCTCCTCCAACAGCAAAAGCACACATCAAAATGATAAGATCCAATGGCCTTTGAATAATTAGTTAAACAGGGTCACCCACAGTGGAATTCCAGGGACCTCAGACTCGCCAACCCAAAAGGAAAAATGCAAATGGCAAAAGTATTACCCATCGCTCGCTCCTTATTTATTTTGAGATTTGAATTTCCATTTTGTTTTGAACAAGAGCTTCACAGTCCACTGACAAATGTCCCAAGCTATATTTAGAGAAGTAACAATATGTCAGATCAGAAGCACACATGGCCAGAGCTGGCTTTTCACTCATTCTTTAAAAAAAAAAAAAAAAAAAAAAAAAAGCAAAGCATGTGCACATTGGGTACATTTCATGTGGAGGATTTGGGTCTGCCATCAGAATCCCTGCTCCCCTCTGAGCTCAGGGTGTCTGTCAGCGCTCTTGGGGGCACATCTGGAACTCCTCTTGGGTCTGTCTGTCATGCCCTTTCCCTAATGCAAGAGATATTTCCACCATCAAGCAAGCAGTTAGTTTTAATACGGAGAGCTGCAAGCCTGAAATGAGTTTGAAAACAGAAGGACAAATGGCTTGTTAACCTACCCACAGAAGATCCAGGCAGTTTGTACTGCCATTGCTTTAGGAATTAGATTTTCAGAAATTGGAAAACACAGTCTTTGGCTTTCCTTGAAAAAATGCCAGAGGCAAGGAATATGCTGATTATTTTTCAAAGGAGGAGAAGAAAGTGTTGAAAGCTCTTTCTAACATATAAAGTTCCGAGTTTGCAAGCACCAAACACAAAACAATGATAATGTTTTTGCACTTTACAAAAATAAATCACTCTGTCTATTGTTTGGAGACAGCAAATACTTTTGGACAAACTCTAATATCTCTCTGCCTCTATACCCAAGTAGAAGAAAACAGCCAAATACTTGGAGGCCTCAGAAGATACCCATGGTGATAACAATACATAGTTCTAATCCTGAAAGGAAAATAGAAAAACACATATAATTAAAAAGCAACCAATCTGAAAGAAACCTGAATAACTGAGGATTTAATCAGGAGTTGCTGAGGCTGCCTCTGACAGCCAGAATTTTAAATATAGCATACCCAACTTCCAGTTACAAAATAAATAAGTCATGGGAATGTAATGTGCAGCATAAAAAATACAGTCAATAATATTGTAATAACTTCTGTGTGGTGCCAGATGGTCAGTAGACTTATTGTGGTGATTGTTTCATAATATATATAAACATCGAATCGTTATGAAATACACCTGAAACTAATAGGATACTGCATACAAATTATAGTCCAAGAAATTTTTTTAAAGAAATGTTTATTACAAAAGAAAAGAAAATGTTATCCTTTGTCTCTAGTCATAAGAAATAAATCCTATATAATAAAAGCCTAATATGCAAATCAACCGAATGACAATGACCGGTGAAATGACTGGTCACTATGATGCGCACTGACCACCAGGGGGCAGATGCTCAATGCAGGAGCTGCCCCCACCCCTTAGGCCCCAGGGCAGGCAAGGCAGGTGCCAGCAGGGACCCCTGATCGCCCTGCTGCCAGTCGCCCCACAGATCAGTCCTGATAGCTGGCCAGGCCTAGGGATCTTACCCATGCATGAACTTCATGCACTGGACCTCTAGTATGTAAATAAATATATATATTGCATAGATTTAAAGGAAGATCATTTTATCTCAAGATTGGTCACTGGGGAACTCCACGGTAGATTACCAATCAAAGGAAAAGCAGATTATAAATAAACAAGTCCATGAATAATCTCTTAAAGAGTTAGTGCAATAAGCATCCTTTCCAATTCTAGAATATGCCCTAACAAATGGAGTTTTACAGACAGGAGGAAATTAAGGTTTACTGAACTCCGTAAAAGTCTACTCCCTCCCAGACATTGTACTAAGCATTTAATATATATTACTTGCTTTAATCTTCTGGAATAGCCTAGCCAAGCAGGCAGTATTATCACTTCGTCACAGATGAACAATTGGACACTCAGAAAGAAGACGCTTGGTAGCAGAACTATGGCTAGAAGGTGGTTGCGGGGACAAAGGTGGCCCCATTCTGTTTTCCCTCCTGCACACTCTCACTCTCCGCAGCTCTTAAGCAGAGGCTGGGAATGGCTGCCACAGGTGGTTCATTTATTAGCCCATTGGCCCTACGGGAAGAAGTACAGTCTGGGGCAGGGTTTCCCATACTTGTCAACATTGTCAGTTTGAGGCCTCAGGGATCCAAACTGTTCATCTCTGACAGTTCCATTTAGCTCCCCCTGGTATGAGATTCCTTTGGGAGGCTATTTCATTCCCCCAGTTCCAACTTAGCATGTATTTACTAAAAAGTTGAGTCCATTCGGGGACACTTACTATATCTTTCTTCAGCTGCAAACCCTTAATCCATTCTAAAACAATGATCTGAGGGAGAAACAGAGGTATTGGTAGATTTTTTTTTTAAGTTTGAAGAAATCTTTCAATATGAATCAAATATACATCAGCCCCAGAAAGTGAGAAATGGGGCTCTAAGTCAGACTCACATATTCCACCGACACACTCCTCTCCAAGGTGAGAGACATAGCATACATATTCAGTAGTTACCTGCACTGTAATGTAGGGCCTGTTTTAGACGGAAGGATTGAATAGGATGATCTGGTTTCAGGTTTTAAGATTTCAGTGAGAAGGTAAAAGTTTGGGGGACAAAGGCTGGGAATAAACAGCCATCAAATAGCTGAACTTGGCAGTCATTGCCACCTATCACAGGCTAGTATCTACCACAGTCACAAAACAAGTGTGCCCATTCAGTGCATCGAAAATCCCATCTATCACTTATTAATAAAGGCCAATGCAAAAGTAGAGGTTTATCTAATGGCCATAGGGCTTTTCTGCTGAGTCAGTTTATACTAAGCACAAGAGGTAGGTACCCAGAGATCAACTTCGGTGGAAATGAATGTTGGTGTTGCTAGTGCTGACCTTGTCTGCTCTCAAATAATGGCCCATGCATGCCTCTGTTTCTTACCTTACCCGGTATGTCCTACATAAATGTTTTCCAAAGGAGACTAAAGTGATGCAGTTCAGTGCCAGTAGAAAATATTCCACTTGGAAGAAAAACTATTTGGGAAGACAACAAATTGGTCGGTAGGGAGGTCTTAGATTCCACATAAAGCCTCACATCAAAATAGAGTTGTGCAATTTAAGATAAGATGGTTGTACCTACACGAGAAATACTGAAACAAATTTCCACATGAAGTGATGGCTTAATAGGAGCCATGTGGCTAAATTCCTTTGCACTCTAAAAAAACAAAACAAAACAAAACAAAAAACCACCTTCATTTTATTTAAGAAATAAAAGTGAATGCAGTACTGGCAAAATGCAGCATAGAGGGAAGAAAACGAATGAAAGATTTTTTTTTAAAATCTTCTAATTTTTTTCTAAAATAATGGTCCTCAAAATGATCAAGATAGACTTCAAGGACAGGGCCAAAGCCTCCACAAACATCTTTGTCTCGGGATCTTTTTTGACCCCTCGGTATTAACACTGTCAAAGACCCAGAGTCTGTCCTGGCTTTCTATAGCATGAAAGGTTGGCAGGTGAAGGAAAATAAGATACGGTGCATGGGACATAGGTGTGCAACAAAATATATGTTGTTTATCAGAAATTCAAAGTTAACTGGGTATCCTGCATTTTTATTTATTAAATCTGTTATTCCTATAATAGAACAATCAGTCATGAGCAAATTTTGAATGAGCTATATTTTTTAACCTGGTTAATGGTGCAACCAGAGGTCCTTAATCACTAGTGTACTTCATGGTTTCCTGGGAAGCTCTTTGAAAATGCAGACTCCTAGAAACCCACTTAAGATTAGCTCTTCTCTGGGCCAGAATCACTGTTTACAAACTCCCACATTGGGGAATGACTATTTTAACCCGGAGTAATAAAAAGAAATGAGGAAGACACCAGAAGCCAGATTTCTCTGATGGCTCAAGTTACTCCATTAAGGTCTTTAAAAGTGGCTCAGATGTCTTCAATCTTAAGACAGTGTTAACTTGAGAATGTCAGAAGGAGATAATGTAAAACCCAAATACTGGTTAACAAAGTACCGTAAATTGTCAGGGACCACTTCCACATTACCCGATGAGGGCGCTGAGGGAAAATCACTCATTCTAAATTAGCAATCCAGAAGCACAACCCAGAATAGAATTGCTGACACCTGATGCCAGAAGTCACCCCATGCTGTCATTTCTAAACAAGTCCTCCTAACATCCTGTTCCTTGAACAGCTGAAAGAGTTGGCACACCCAACAGGAGGAGCTGAGACATTCTCCTTCCCTTAGCTAATGTGTACACTCCTTCACTACAGAGTAACTGTCCAATCAAAATGCAGCATGAAGAAATCCACATTGAATCAGGAATTACCTCAACAGATGTAAGCTGCTTTTTCATTGTATCAGTAAATGCCAATAATATAGCATTAAAAGTGAGTAAAGAAACAATCTGATTGCACTTCACTGAAAATAAAACTCAATTACTTTTTGCTTCCAAGGATGTGTGTGAAGTGAGTGCGTGTGTGTGTGTGTGTGTGTGTGTGTGTGTGTGTGTGGTAGGGAATGACGGAGAAGGGAGAGTTTTCTTCTCTTCCCCTCAGCAAAATCTCATCTCTGTGATATAGTAGCCATTTAAAATAACTCCCCACCACCATTCCATTTATAATTGATAAGAACTTCCCTCCCATGGAGGCTATGTTTGACAATTCTGGGTTGCTAACTCTGAGGTCCACATGTCCAAAAGGAAGACTCAGCCAAGGAAAGATGTTAACACATAAGCTGTGGCTAATCAGTGATAAAAATGACCAAGCACTGGAAAACTAAAACTGAAGCAAGGGCCTGAATGCAATAGGAATCCAGGACAGGGGGGGGATTGCTGTCTGTGTGAAGTATCTACCACAGGGCATGGTACATGGCTTACTAAATGGGAAGAATGAGAAGCAAGAGTGTGCATTTCTGTGGGCCTGATGGGTCAGCAAGTCACCATATATTTGCCGGTAACTTAAGTACAATCTTACTCTGTGTCTAGCTAAGTCCAGAACGAATGAGCTATAAAAGATATCAAGACCTACTTACTGTCTGCACATAATTGTCTTATAATCAATTATCCATTTAAGCAATTAACCGATGCATGTTTAATAACAACCCCTGTAGTGAACATGAAATCTGGTTAATTGATGAAGACAATGCAAAAAGTTCTAAGACACGCTGCCCTGCTCCCCAGGTCTTGGTTGAGGAGCTAACAGAAGCTAATGAAAATGGCAGTTAAATAACAACAATAAGAGGACACATAAAAGTACAAGTGGCAGTTGATGAATAGCTGATGAGTAGTCAGAGAAGATACTGCCTATGAGCTCAGAGGAAAGGGAACCGTCATGAGTTGTAGCAGTCTGGCAATTCTTCACAGAAGATAAGTCACTTGAAATTGGCCTTGAAAGAGCAGTAGTATTTAGATAAGCAGAGAAGAGGAAATCCTATGTTTATGATACAAATAGAGCCACAGACATGAGAAAATAGGGCTAAGTGATGACTTTGAGATACATGGCGCATTAGCCATGTCATTGGTAGCATTGAGAGCCAGGCACAAAAGTTGCACCATTGCTATAGCTCATGATTCTCAACATTTTATTGTTTGTCTCACCACTATAGAACTGTCGGATCATAACAGTGTTCATTATCAAGGGTCCACGCCAAAATTTAGGGGGTTGCATAAGATTGGTTATAGATTATATAAAATCCTAGTAAATTGGTACTAACATCCTCCTCCCCAAACATGCCATACACACACATTTTCATTTTAATGACTGAAAAACAATGTTGTCTCTTTGCTGCCTTGGGGAGCAGGAGACATGAAAAGCTTTGTTAAGCAACATCAGGAGACATTTGATAAGGAAAGAACTGTGTTCTTCTACATCAATGCAGAACAGGAGAATGCCTCCTCTAAGGCTCTGCCCCAGGGGACTTAGCTCAGCCCACCTTGTTATGACTCCTCTCACTGCACCATGGTAAGGGAGTCAAGGAGATATTCAGTCCTGGGTGAATAATCATTACTTTTGAATCTCTTTACTGGAATCAATCTTTGAACTAGACTTTGGACAATTCAATGGAAGGGAAGAGCCCAGAGATTAGACAATCCATTCCTCTTTTTTCATGCCCACAACAACTTCCCAACCCATTGGTTATACTCATTTAAACTGCCAATTTTGAACCATTAAATACAAATGTCATAATATGCACAATCAGGCAACCCCATAAATCCATATCCTCCCTACCCCCCAAATGTTATCATTTGTTAAAATTAATCTAGAAGTGTGAAAATTTCAATTTTAATAGGAATTCTACAATAAAAACATTTTTACAGCAGATCCAAATATAAAAACATTATAGCTGTCAACATAAGAAACATCCAAACCTGTAGAGAACTTTTATACAAGTTAATTTGAACCAAACTGATAACATATACTGGGGAGCAAGTCCTCGAATTCTCCAAAGAATAAAAGTTTCTTTTATGCATTTGAAATTAAGGAGGTAATGTAAGTAAGATTACATGGAGGTGGGAAAAAGCAAGGTGGGGACTGGGTCACAGGATAGTTAACAGGTTATGTACTTGAGGGTAGTCATGCTTTTGAAGGCGGGTTCTGAAAGGGTGGTCAAGTATTAGAAGCAGGGGTCTGAAAAAGGCATCTCAAAGGTATGTTAACCTAGATGGACAGGGTTTGCTTAAAGCAAAGATAAACCTTTTACTGCAAATGTATATGCCTAGAGCATGACTACCCACTATGACCTGCCCAGTTAGGAACTTATGATTTATTACAGCACCCTGTTTTCACCCACACAGCCGACCTAAGCTTACATCATGGTGACACTTAAAATGATGAGACCTTCTGGAGAAACACATTAGCAGACAGCATCCTGTGCTTAAGAAAAGTATATCCATTATAAAGCACTTCAGCCTTGAGCAAAACAGATGAAGCAAAGCCTTGGGTTTCAAATCCTTAGGAAGTCACCAGGGCCCAAGATACACCATTATCATCACTTTACGGCACTCAAACACAATACCACTGAGAACCGCGAACAGACACGCTGCTAAGAGGCAGGTCCTACAAACACTTGAAGCGACATGTGCTTTAAAATCAAACCCTTGTCTCAGTGTAGAGTGCAAGGAAAAGAAAAGCATAATGGAATACATTAAGCTACCATAAATGTTTTCAAGAAATAATGACAATTTAAGGGAAAACTAACATAAAGGATTCCTTAAAACCATACCCTTCACTCTTTCCTTGGCCTCTAAATGTGAACCAAACTGATGACAAATTCTCCAAAGAACAACAGTTTTGCAGTTTATTTTATAATGCTTCCAATACTGTGGTCAGGTTGAGGTAAGGAGGTAAAACTATGAAACTTAATGCCGAAAAGGAAAAAGGAGTTGAATTATTATGTTTAATTTTCATATGTATCTACTGAGTTATTTACGATATCCTCACGTAAGTGCTAATCTGGAGTTGGAATTTGAAACCAAGCTTTCAACTTGAATACTCAATGCAAACCTGACAAGAGAATGAGGGACCATCTTTGAAGGAGCCAAAGTATAAGCTATGTATCAAAATGACAACTCTACCCTCTCCGGTGAAGGTTGTCAATACTGGAAGCTGGAGAATGAGGATATTGGAGATACACAGTCTTATTTGGTATGAAAGCTGGTCACTTTCTCTTCTTGATTTTTTTTTCCTAAGGCTGAAAGATGTTAGGTCCATTCGGAGAAAGCTTGTCCAAAGATTACTGTGGCGAATGCAATGGGCATACCAACATTTTATAAATGCCACTGCGACTCACTGTCCGATTTAATGAGCATGATCCCCAAATGGAACTGGTCACACTTATTTTAAAAAATGATTGGTAATAACAACACTTTTGATCACTTTTATGGCTAATGCAAAACTGCTCCAAAAGCACAGGGGGGGAAAATGCTTTCATAACATGTCAGGATTGGTATTCTGCCGTGGTGTCACTGGTGTTTAGCAAGATAAATGTATTTTTTTACTAATTGATAAAACCAAAGCAAACCATGGTGACCAAAGGGCTTGGGAACAAAATAAGCCCATTTGAAATTCTTAAAACATGCCCCTAGTGTGAAGTCTGCAGACTTTTATTAGAACTCTAAAGCGCATTCCCAATGTTCTGGTTCTAAGGTTCCTTGTCTAACGTTTGTCTCTAAGGGCCAAGAGGAATGCATCCACTGCAGTGTTTGCCGCTGGAAATGATTTCTTGCTTCTGCTGTCCTTGCCCTGCCCTGGTTCCACAGGCCTGGCACAGAGGACTCCGCCCTCCTTGTTGCTTCTCGTGCCATTTCCTGGTCAGCCCAGGGAACTGGTCGACCTTTACTCCAGCCCAGGCAAGAAAAAGGAAACCCAGGTGAGGGTGGGGGTGCCAGGGCAATGCTAGCCTTAACAATAATGGTCAGCTGCCAAGAATATGGGGTGATGGCAAAGCTGCCTTGGGCCAGACACATTTCCTCTGTTCTTTCTAGGGGAAATCCAAGAACAGAGCTCAAAGGCAAATGGACAATAACAGCAGGGTTAAAGTGCCCTCCATTTGGCCCACAGAGCCCTCACAAGTTTGCCGCAATGTCCAACAGGTCCAGCATTAGTCTAGTCCTTCTTTTCAGTGGAGGCTGTAGTTTCTAGGAAGTTACTGTTAAAATGTTACTATTTATCATTAAAGAGTTTACTGATCCATTCGTATCACGGCCCAAACTTCTAAGATAAAAGATAGTAACTTTGGAATTTCTATCACGTGCAGACACCATGCCAGTGATGAGAATATCTTGATGTTCAAGACACCACCCAGAGGCCCATGGGATTCTTGAGGGGACAGGTCAAATGTACCAGCTGAACTGGACTGGTTTAAACCATTTTTGTAAAGCTTAAGTCTACCATACTGCCCCCAACTTATGGATGTGTTTACACATGCCTTTCCTGACCTCAGCTCTTTTTGGAAAAACAAACAAACAAACAAAATGACCACTAGGCACAAGCATTGCCGCAAGGTCCATCGGCCTCCCGCGTTCCTGGGTGCACTCTCAAGAGAGTATTGGCAAGTGGTGGTTTCCCACAAAGCACTATCATATTTTTCACGTAGTTTCCAACATTTGTGTCCTTCCTCCAACTTTCAACAACATGTTTGAATCATGAGAAATTTTGTGTGACCAGCAGAAACGATGTTCATTACTGTTTAGTCACAACACAAATATCAATACCATTTGCAAGTTCCACACAGCATTACCCTTCATCTGGCATAAAAGGACTGTTTTATCATGATGAGTAATTCACAAAGGTTTCCACTGGAAAATATTTACTCTTGTTTCATTCCTGGGAAGCTGATACATAGAAGGAATATGTTCTCTGTTATTCATGCCTAAGTTTTCATAGTACTCAATACTGAGACTATTTTTTCAGGCACCAAATGACAGTCTCTTTTCCTGCAACTAGGCCAGAAATATACTAGTAAACCCTGTATGTTCTACCATACAAATTTGGATCAACTACTGAGCAATACAATACAGAATATTGCATTTTCTAAAATGCTTTCATCAAAATAGAAGCAGAAATGTCCGCCTTTCCTTTACACATACATACACACGCACGCACACACACACACAGTGAGCACATTTCCTTTAGGATTAGACATGAGAAGTTATCAAGTATGATCTTATGGGCTGAAGAATCAAAGAATCAAAGTGATCCTCTGGCTGCCTTCAAGGCGCCATTTTCTTCTTGGAGAATAGCTCCTGATTTCAGTCTTGAATGGAGTAATATTGTGTTACATTTCTTTCTCAATGAAACTTTCCTCAGACTCAATAATCACCTAGTGATACCATTTTCCCTCACCCATGCATGCAAGGCTTGTCAGGGTTACTTCCAGCCACAACACTGTTGACTCACCCCCACCACACACACCCAACACAGTCTGAAACTATAGTTTGTTGGCTCATGGCCCTCAGCCAGAAAGAATTAGGCCAGTGAATTCTCTGGAAGGCCCTCAACCAGAGAGAATTAGGCCAGTGAATAATGAGAGTGGGTCTCCCTGGTCTCTCCTGCTCTGTCCTCCACTCTCCATTGCAGGAACCCTCAGGATGACTCCTGAGAAAAGGACTGCCGGCATAGTAGCATTTGCAAATTCCCCTACATTTGTCACCTTCCTGTTCTGGTTTATCTGTCAGCATGGCCTAGATTTGGCAGAGGACAAAGACCATCTTTCTTATTCTAATGATTGGGGGTAGGGCAGGATCTTACACAAACTGGTACATTTGGCTTGTTCATCCTCTACTCAAAGGAGTCCCCAGGCAGTGAAGTTTCTGTCTGGAGGACAAAGAAATGGCTTTTTTTTTTTTTTTTTTTTTGCCGTAAGGTATGGCCTGTTGGTAGGCATTTTGTAATAAATTCTATTATGGGCTCTAAACCTTCCTAAGGCCCCATGGATTCAATAGGTATGAATACATCAGTCACCACAATTTCATTTTCCCTCATGACTTAGAACATCCCTTTCAATCTAGGAGTCTTTTTATGCTATTTCCAAGCATCTTTTCAGCATGACAAGCCCAAAATAGCAACTCTTTTTATAAGCTAACAACCTGTATTTTAATACCAATAACCTGAGCACAAGGACTCTCAAGCATATACATCTTAATGCATCTCAATGTATTTGGTTCCTGAAATAACTTGAAAACGTAAAAAAAAAAGTAAATTTGGGCACTAGCCATGCATATAGGAAATAGGTGGTAATATCTCTATTACCGAGGCTCCAGATGTTACATATTACTCTGAATAGTTCCATGAAGGTCATTATCTTTATGGCCAGCCATTAAAACAACTGCAGAATCCACTTGTCTCATATCCACATTGTAACTTAAAATAAATATGACAGATTTCTTATGAAAAAAGTAGAGGCACATAAGAAATATTATGACAAAAGCTATTTTTATGACTCCATACACTGAGGATATTAATATCACTCTTTCTATGCAAAAAATATATATATATTTGGGTCAGGAAAATTTTCATTATACCCATCCTAAAATGAAGAAAAAACAACAAAAAAACAGAACAAACAAAATAGTTTCTAAAGTAGGATATTTCATTCATTTTTCCTAAGATCCCTGAAAAGAATTGAGATGAGAGAATTGGAAGTCTAGCTTAAAATAGAACTTAAGAGTTTCTGTGGCTTTGTACCTTGACTGTTCTATATAATAGCTTATAAATTCTGTTCCTGAAACTGACATTGCTCATAACTCCACTACTCTTTTCTTGCTGTCATACAAATGGTAAGAGAGAGACAAGATAAAACCAGTGATCATATGATAAATACTTCTTACTATAAAATGACCAGTGCACATTCAGCAGCTTCCCTTTCAATATTATATATAAATTAGGTAGAACCCATCAATTCAGGAGCTTTAATTCTCTTTAGTACTAAGGAAAAAATGTTTTAAAATCCCCAAAGACTTGATTGAATTATAAAATTGATTTTTTTTTTTTTGGTAAGCTCAGAATTGCACTTGAGAACTAATTCATGGCTGTACAATAAATATGATAAAGTGATTTATTGAAACAAAAGGAAATACATTTAAAATGGGTATTATTATATATACTAAAGATATGACAAGATAAGCCACATGAACTATGCTATAGTGTATGAATTAGCTCATATAATCAGAATAATAATCACCACTAGGACTTACACATGAATAGTAATCTTCAACTTGCAAATTACTTTTAGATATGGTCTCACATCTGATCACTCCAAAAAAAAAAACCCCTTTAAGATTAGCACTATTATAACCATCATGGTATAGATAAAGAAGCTGATTTGCAGAAAGAATGTAGAGTGGCATAATTTAAGAACAATTACATTAAAATACATGTCATTTGTTTCAATCATGATAGGCATAGTAGTAGTTTTCTATAATAGTGTTATCCGTATCTACAAAAGACAGAGAAGATGGTTTGTATGAGAGAACCTTACTTTCAAATACTTTATTTTATGTTATCCATGAATCTGATGGCACACTCAGAAAACCAATCTTTTTTTTTTTTTTTTTTTGTCAAAGTCAAAATGTTTTCACATAAATCCTTCATAAATACATTTGGAATGGTCTTGTGTGGCCCAATAGAGTTGGAATGGTTAAGCTTTTAATTACCTAAATATATTCCTAACTTAGGTTGCTAGTACTGGTTTTTATTAATTTAGTTTTCTATTATACTCTCTTTTTCTCAGACAATTATTTTGTAAAATGAGGGAAACCAGCATTTTTTTTTTTAAAGATCCCAAATTGCTACTCATCTTAATGGTCAAAAAAAAAAAAAAATCATAAAGCTTGTGAACCTACCTGCCCAATTCAAACAATATGTAGTCATTGGTGTAATCAGTTCATGAGATATGAAAATAATATCAATTGGCTATACTATTCCTCATATCCTGGCAGAGAAGAGCAGGTAGCTAAGTGCCATTTTGGTTTGCTGCCATGTAAAGACTGAAAACATAGCCACTGCAGCACAGAACCCCCTGCCTTCCCTATTCTTCCTTTGATAAGATCATCTCCTGGATCAATCAAAGCAAGGGACCAATGCCTCACTTCCAGTTGTCCATTCAAGTGTCAAATGTAGGACTGCCTTTTTAAAGGGCCTTTCCATGCTGGGATTTTTACACATGTCAACACCATCTTCCTCTTAACTCTAGTATCTTAGAGCCAACTACCATCTACTAAGTTAGGTACAAACACCAGGCACATCCACGCTCTCTCCTAGGAGAAAATGGATACAACATTTCACTTTCTGTTTTAGAAATCCCTTTATCTGTGTTTGTTTTTCTTCCCCAAGGTGACACAAAATACAGGGATTTGAAAATATTACAAGACCTGAATCCTGTCAGTTATAAAAGGCCCGGTGTGGGGAGGAGCATTCAATGCATCTGGCATTTGCATAAACTTTGGAGTCAGATACAGCTGATCCTGTTTCAATTTCATCATCACTTCCTGTTTGTGTGGTCCTGGTGATAAGGATAACTGCTGTAATATTACTGGGGCATAACCATAACAACTTATGCTTCATAAGGCTTCTGTAATGATTAATTTGAGTAAGGGAACAGAGTTCAGAAAACCAAATTCAGAGCAAAATAGAACCAGAAACATAGAATCATGGAACAGATTGTCAAATCTCAGAGGACGGGTGGGTGGAGGGGTGGGAAGGGATTAACCAAAGAACCTATATGCATATATGCATAACCCATGGACACAGACAATAGTGTGGTGAAGGCCTGGGGCAAGGGGCAGTGTGGGATAGTAGGGGTCAATGGGCCGGGGAGGGATATCTGTAATACTTTCAACAATAAAGATGTAAAAAATTAAAAACAAACAAATAAACCAACAGAAGACACACTACGTGTTTCTTGTAAGTAGTGGATATTCTATACATGCTTCTGGATGTCTAATTTTATATAGGAAATTGGTTTTAAGAATGCATTCCTTTAGTGTTTATCTTTATATTTAACTAGATGCCCGGTGCACCAATTCGTGCATGGGTGGGGTCCGGCCAGCCCGCCCGATGGGGGCCCATTGGGCCCAGGCCGGCAGGGAGAAGGGGCCGCAGGCAGTTGGCCGGCCAGCCCTGCCCCCAATGGGGATGGGGGCGAAGGGGGTTGATCAGGGGCTGGGCCGGCCGGGGGTGGGAGGGCCGATCGGAGCCTGGATCAGGTTGGTTGGCTGCCGCACTGCACGTCATAGCCACAGGTTGTTCTGGTTGTTCCACTGTTCCAGTTGCTTGGCTTTTATATATATTGATACTTTGGAAACTGTCTTGGAAAAGCAGCAAAGGAAGCCGAGGCTCTAGGGCACAGGACTTCTCAATCACCTCAGGTCTCTGGGACGTAAAAGCCTTGTCCCTTCTTGTAGGATCCTTTTACAATATATTGATTTTTCCTCACAGCATAAAATTTCCTTTATTTAATTTCATCGGGCTGTTTCCCCTGCATCATTCTGACCAATTATGTTCCTTGCTGTTTATACTGTTCAAGAACATGATGCAAACATGTGATGGCATTCTTTTTTTCTTGTTATTAAACTGTTGTTGCCTGAACAATGACCTAAAGAACAAAAATAATTGATGCCCATGAACAGCATAGCCTTTAAGACAATCTATATTATAAAAGGCCTGTGCCGTAACACCATAACGACCAACAATCAGACAGGGAACCACGGGGAACCAGGTGGGTGGCAGCGGTGGCTGGAGCGAAGCAGCCCAGGTCACCAGGAGGTGCATGGAGCACCTCTCGGTCCCTCCCCCACAGGCCTGCAAGCTGCTAGCGGTGTTAGGGTGGGGCTCGCGGCTCACACGGCATGGACCACAGGCTTTGATTGCAGCAAGGCTGGCGGGCGAGGTGGTGGGCACAGGTAGGCGCAGTGAGGTGCGAGGCGAGGTACGCCCGGGTGGGTGGAGCTGCGAATGCTGCTGGGTGGGTGGGTGGGGCGTGGGCAGGTGGGTGGGGCTGGGAGCACAGCGGGGCCTCGTGATTTCACGCGCTGGGCTTCTAGTGCTGAAATAAATTAGTAGAGTTAGGAATTAACTTCAAGTAGCTGATATTACATACCCATCTACTCTCTCCCTCTCTCCAAATACAGATAGCATCTCACTTGATCCTCAGAATGAGTGCATGAGTTAGTATCATTAACCTCAGTTTACAGAAAAAAAGGGTTTCCAGAAAGTCAAATAACCTGAACTAAGTCTTCACAGCAAAAAAAAAAAATGGTAGCGATTGCACTCAAACTTGGACTTCCTGATACCAACTGCCCCACATCTTCCATAGAAAATCCAGAAATCAAAAAAAAAAGAAATGTAATTTTCTTACATAACGTTCCAGTTACTTTTGGTTTGAACTGAAGAAATCACTACGTCCACGTGAAGTGAAATGTCCTCTAGAAAAACTAAGTCAGATGGACTCAACAAGCTGACCTTAGGTTCAGTAAACTTTCAGAAGAGCATGATGACTTTCCTCTCATGAACATTCTTCCCAGTGGTCCATTAGCTGTTAAACAGTCTATTTCAGAAACCATCTTCATTTACTCCAAGGCCTTACTCATAGTTTGAAAATGGAAATACTTTCAGAAAACTAACATTTAGCATTGGTGTCAGTCATATACACTGTAGTGAGAATCAGTTTCCAACTTATCTTGAGGCCAATTTTATTGGTATGACAGCTTGAGGACAAAGAAATGTGGTGACAGAAGTGTCCCCTAGACATGAGGATGGGGAGCTCTGGAATATTAGGGTCACTAAAGCCACACAACAAAATATAAAGACAACATTTATAACAACAGAAACAATTTCATAATTTTACTAAAGACTGGGGCTGTCTAAAAAAATCATGATTTAAGGCTACATTATTATACATTTTAAAACAAGGGGAATTCTCCTAGCTGGTGTCACTCAGTGGTTTAGCATTGACCTATGAACCAGAAGGTCACGGTTCCATTCCCAGTCGGGGGCATGCAGGAGGCAGCTGATCAATGATTCTCTCTCATCATTGATATTTCTCTTTCTCTCTCCCTCTTCCTTTCTCTCTGAAATCAATAAAAACATATTTTTAAAAAATAAAGGGAATTTACCATTCCATTTGGAAAGTTTTATCTCACTCTTACTTTATCACTGTATACTACTAGGCAGCCATTCTGCAATGTTGTTGGCTGTCGACAATTTCATCTGCTGTAATAATGGAGGGAGAACTTCCACGCAGGCAAGGCCATGTGTGAGGATGTTTTGTCGTTTACCTGCCAGGGCTCTGCGAGCGGTCTAGAATATTCCCAGCCCTCATTCTGCACAATCCATAATCTAGCAGATGGCACCATTAAACAAGTGTTCCTTGTAGTCAGTCTCTTTGAAAATGAGGGCACCAAAATGCAGAGTAAAATGAAGTTGACTAGAATAATACACACCCTCATTCCTTACAGTATGTTGACAACGGCTGACAAATTTCTAGTGGATATAATCTCACAGAACATGCACAGTAACGTTTTACAACAACATAAACTGAGATTGTAAGATACCTTGATAAATAGCTACTTTCTCACCCTGGGCTGTACTCTACTCTCTCCAGTTGCATGCACAACTCCCATTACTATCAAACAGCCAGGGGAGAATTACATACTGCTCAGGAGATAGCTTCTGAAACAGTGAGATGTTAAAAAGCTGCAATTCAAATCATGGGGTGGTGGAATACAAACATGTTATATAGAATGTAATACCATTTTCGGAGGCAAAGAAATATACAGGACACGGTGCACCAGAAAGGTAACGGGGAGTGGGGGGAAATTTAGTGTTCTCTGCTCTGACAGTGAGCCATTAACAAGGTAAAATTACTCAATATTGGTGCAATCTGGAGCTTGCATTTTGTGTTTGGGGAATTATGATAATGTGACATGGTTATCGTTATAATTAGGAGAGTAATTAAAGTAACGGAGTAATTGCTCTTCTGCATTTTTCTTAGTCAAAAAGATCTAATTGTAGATAAAAAGAAGAGAGAAGAACGTTCTTCATTTAGTTTAGTTGTTTTTGTTTTTGTTGTTGCTGTTGTGTTTTAATCTCTCACAAGCATCACAGAACCCAAAGCAGCAAGACTAGTCACATTGATACATAGCACACCTTTCAATTTCCTTCTCATGAACAACTTATTTTTTTAGCTGTTACAAATTCCATTTTACACAGCCTGGATTCTATGTGTGAAGACTGCCTATTAGAAGTCTTTTTTAAATATATTTTTATTGATTTCAGAGAGGAAGGGAGAGGGAGAGATAGACAGAAACATCAAGGATGAGAGAGATTCATTGATTGGCTGCCTCCTACACACCCCACACAGGGGATCGAGCCTGCAACCTGGCATGTGCCGTTGACTGGAACCAAACCTGGGACCCTTCAGTCCACGGGCTGACGTTCTATCCACTGAACCAAACCAGCTAGGACAGAAGTCTTTTTTTTTAATATGATATTTCTAATTCTGATAAGTTAAAATATTTTTCTCCTTCATGCCTCCTAATTCTGGACTTAGTTTCAATTTATCATATGTTCACACTGTCTCATCAGAAAAAAATTAGGAAAAGCAAACTTGTTTCACCAGGGCAGATATAAATCCACATGTAGACAAGTAAAATTTAAAAATAAATAAATCAACCTACCCAGCCCTAAAAAGTCAAGCTGGGACAGACAAGGTCTGTCTGGCAGAAACACTTTACAGTACGGAACTGAGAATGTACGTAGTATTGAGAGATTTGTTTAAATTCCTGGATGACACAATTCAATATATAGATGATATATAATTGTATACCTGAAACCTATATAGTTTTTTAAATATGATTTTATTGATTTGAGAGAGAGAGAGAGAGGAAGGGAGAGGGGGAGTGAGAAACATCAATGTGAGAAACATCAATAGGCTATCTCCTGCTCGCCCCCTACTGGGAATGGAGCCACAACCCAGGCATGTGCCCTGACTGAGAATCAAACCGGTGACCTTTTGGTGCATGGGACAATGCTCAACCAACTGAGCCACAACACACTGGGCTAGGGCTGAAACCTATATAATTGTATTAATTAATGTCACCCACAATAAAGTCAATAAAAAATAAATTAAACCTCAGAGGAAAGGTAGGGGAGGATGGGGGTAAGCGGGAGAGATCAACCAAAGGACCTGTATGCATGCATATAAGCCTAACCACTGGACACAGACACCAGGTAGGGTGATGGCATGAGTGGGCAGGGGGGTGGGGCAGCAGCTATGGGGGCATAAGGGCACATATGTAATACCTTAATCAATAAAGAAAAAAAGAAAAATTTAATTAAATAATTAAATAAATAGATAGATTCCTGGGGGAGAAGGGAGCAGACCTGGAAGAGCTGTAAGAATGTCCACATATTTTTGTTCAAATCCCATGGCCTTCCTGAAACAGATGAAAAGCTTTGCCCACTCAACAGGAAGTGAGAGTGATGGAGACTGACTGACTGAACACCAACCACTTATGCCCAGGAGGTCCTGGTGCCAGAGATCTCACCTGTACACTGCCAGCTGACCTCAGGTGGCCAGGACAGCACAGACCGGGCCACAGTGGTGAGTCCCAAGAACATTACTGGAGGGGAACTGAGCCACATGACTGTGCAGATGGTACCATTTTTGTGAGCCCCCCTTTCCTTACCTGAAAAATGGTCCCATCCATCTAATTTGCTGAGCTGCCATGAGGTAATAGAAAAAAGTGTAAGAGGGCTTTATAAACAACACATGGATTACATGTATTCATATGCACATATATTGCATATCACATATAACCATTACTACACACACCTATGGTTTAGCTCCCTGGCTCCCTTTCCTCTGGGCAGTAATAACAGCCCAAAGAACAAATAAACTATTTGGAAAGAAAATAACTCACATTCATTGTAGTGTAAATTTAGCCCTAAAGTGATAAGTGATTGCTCACTGCACCTGGTAGACTTTTTTTTTTTTGCTTATCTGCTTATTTCTGTTCCTTCATCAGGGGTCATCTCTAAGGTTACCTCCCTAGGGAGCCTTCCAAGGGTCACAGAGGGGGAATGAGCCCCATTCCTACTCTGCTCCAGGCACCTACCTACACACACCCCCATCACAGCTTATGACACTTGCTCTTTTATCTTTCCTTCATCAGACCATGACCAACATGAGCCAGGGACTGAGCCCTCTGCACCTCTGTGCCCTTAGGCTGAGCAGGTGCTCAGAGAAGATGTGTTTACTGGGATGAATAGCAAAGTCTTTAGCATGAGTAGCTATGACAGCTATATATGTGTGTCTATAGGTACGCCTATATGTGCATATCTACTTGTATGCATGTGCTTACATGTTCCTTTATCTGCCCATATGAATATATTTTAAATACAACTTCCTTTGATTAGAATACTAAACCCTTAGGAAGCCACTAGCCACCCACATTACCTGATCCAGAGGAGGCGATGTGAAGAACTGTCCCTTCATATCAGAAGTCATTAGTTCCCCAAGCTTATTATCTGCTCTGGCAATGGCAGAATCACAGCCACCCTCTAAAGAAACACTGAGCCCAACAGGCATGATACAAAAGCACTGGGAAAACAAAATGGAAATCTAGAAAGGAATCATGTAGCAGGGACTCCCTGGTGAGTCAACACCTCGCCGCTGCTGATGCTCCCGCCTCTGTTCTCTGAGCAACTGCATCTTCCGCTCTCCTTTGTGATGGGATTTTAAAGGGAGAGCATTAGGTAGCAAGGAGCACTGTAATTAAAGCTTCAAACAGAAGATGATTGAATGCTGAAAGAGACTTCTCCTTTGAAAGTGCATTTCAATTCTCCCCGTGTCTCCAGAAGAAAAATGCTTCTGACAGTCTGTATTTTACCTGTTTCATTTAATAATGCATATCGACATTTATCCAGGAACATCGGCCGTTGCTTTACTTCTGGCTTTAAATCAGTGAAGCACCAGCCCAACTTCATGACTCCAATTCTCCACCCTCCTCATACCTACCTAGTTTATTTTCTCTGCTTATTTTTCAAATTAGTTTTTGAAGCAAGGAGAACTGTTGCAGGGTGAAAACACAAATTTCCTGAAGATGCTAAACATAACTTGGGGGGCAAATGAGAGCCCTTTGCCTCTTTTTCTGCTAACAGAATGACAATGTCATAACCCACCTGAAAACACAAACACGCACAGGACATACATATCCCAACTGCAAAACATGCTCTGTGCTTAGAACATCATATGAGACACTTTCTACGGGACTCCATGACCTGCTTCCCTGAAGAGGGCCTCCTTTAACTTCTATTTCTTCAATCCCCATGTCCCGTCTCATCTGAACTAGTGCTGTATGCAAAATGGTTTTCAAATGTGTCTCTTTTGTTTTGCTTTAATTTTTATACTGTCTGGGTCTGTGTAATTTTTATACTGTCTGGGACACCACTTTGTCTCCTTTTTGAAAATCGGGGTACCCTACTCATAAACCTAATAGTCATAATGTAAACTTATTGAAGTAGAAATTCAAGCAGATATATTCATCCCTTCATTTAATACTCAGTTAGGAGCTGTGGAGGTTTTGCAAGATGATGAATATAATATGAACCTTGCTCTCAAGGTAGCTGCAAACTAGTAACATAACTAACTACCTAATAAAAAAGGGAGGCTCTGTGAATTAGTCATGGCTTTAAGCATCCAATTGAGTGAGAGGGTCTGTGTGTTTGGTGTTTATCGCTCAGAAAACAGGAAGCATTCACAAAGGCATTTACTAGAATAGTTACAAATGGGACAGAAATTGTGCTGGCAAAGCATTGTTTGCAACTAATGGCAGCAGCTACTAATTGTGCACATGCTATGCGCCAAGTCCTATTCTGAGCACATCGTATGTATGAAGTTCTTCAATCCTCAGAACCATTTTATCAGGCAAACCTTGTCTCCATGCTCTAGGTGAGGAAAAGATGGCTGAGACAAGTAACCTGTCTAAGGTAGCCGAGTACGAGGAGAGATGGTGTTTAAACCCAAGGAGTCTGCTTCCAGGAAGAGCTTAACCATTTTCTACGACTGCCTCTGGGTGCAGGTGCAACCCTGCAGAGGCAACACTACTGGGTTGAAAATGGGTTATCCTCAAGGAACAAGTGTGGCCCCCAGACCAAGCTCAGGCTCTGATTCGATTTTGAAAGCAAAATCATTTTTATCAATAGAATTTTATCACTAACTTTTTGAAATTACTAAAAATGAATTTCGCCACTTGCCCATGAAATTTGGGGAAAGAAAGCAGGGTATTTGGGATGCAGAACAGAGCTTGTCAAAAGGTAAGGAAAAGCCATAACCAGCATGTGAGGCCGTACCACCCTGGTTTCAAAAAGACAAGGAAACATCTAAAATAAAGCTCCTCCCAAAGAAAGTACTGTGCCTTGCACAAATCCCTTGCCAGACCCCATGGGGCATTGTCTCAGACAGACAAATACTACCGATGAAAACTATACAATTGTCTCTAAAATACCAAACTTTTTTTAAAATTTAAACATCCAGACAGCACTCCTTATTACTATTGTTTTGATTTAATTTTAAGTGAACCATCTGTATATTCCAGACGGTTTTATGTAAGTACAAAATGTCTATATTCAGACAACTGAATTTAGCAACTTCATGGTAAATTTCTTAATTATATGCCTTCCATCCATATTTGGTTAATATTTCACTGCTAGAAAATACAAATGTGTACCTCCTCCTGTAATCGTTAAAAGGTGTGTTTTTTTCTTTATTGGTTAAGGTATAACTACATATTTGTCCTTATCCTCCCATTGCCCCCCCCACCTCACTCCCACCCCCACTCATGCCCTCACCCCCCTGGTGTCTGTGTCCATTGGTTAGGCTTATATGCATGCATACAAGTCCTTTGGTTGACCTCTCCCCTTTACCCCCAACCTCCCCTACCTTCCCTCTGAGGTTTTATGGTCTGATCAATGCTTCTCTGTCTCTGAATCTGTTTTTGTTCATCACTTTATGTTGTTCATCATATTCCATAAATTAGTGAGATCATGTGATATTTATCTTTCTCTGACTGGCTTATTTTGCTTAGCATAATGCTCTCCAGCTCCATCCATGCTATTGCAAATTGTAAGAATTCCTTCTTTTTTACCGCAGCATAGTATTAACAGTTATCTTTTTTTCTAGTTTTGATAGTTGGCTTTCTTCACATTTTCTTCTATTCCTACCCGACCCATTTTAGGTAGGGAAGAAATAGTTACATTGCTGACCTATAGCATTTTTGTAGGAGTCTAGGCGTAATCTGACATACAGACGAGTCATTTCTGAAGGTATTAGCAGGATTATCGAGGCTGCTAATTTCCTTTGGCCCCTTACATCAGGGGGGCCATCTACTAGGGGGCCATCTCCATCTACTATGCAATTTGATGTGAAAAGCCTGGAATACTTTGCCACCTGTAGACTTTCCGACTCTCCCTTTCAATGAAAATAGCTTTTACACAAGGAATAAAATCAAATTCCTAACTTGCATGCCAAGTCTCTAAGGGCGCAAATTGCATTAGCAGAATGATGTCTATCTCCATTAGAGAGGCATTATTAGATGATGTTATAGGTCTTTAATCCACATCGGAGCCTTCTGTGGGGCGTGATGTATACCCAAGGGGTGAGTGGTATGAGCTGGCATGGCACAGAGGGCCACCTCTGACTCTGCAGGGCGGTAAACCACCTCAGGAAATGGGGACCTCAGAATCAGATCTTAACCCTTTGCACGCGCTTGCTTTTTTCTCGATTCCTTTATTCTACTCGGGATTTAATTTTTTAAATACCCCAGATTTTACAAAGCGCGGCAGTAGAATAAAAAACTGGAGTTTCTTTTCATGCAAACTTATTTATTTGGATTTTTTTATATTTCAAACTATTGATACATTCAAAGAGTAATTTTAATCTCGACATCCGAGTGCAAAAGGTTAAAGGTCATCCTGCAGTGATACCGAACTGTTCCATGAAACAGTCCAAATTCATTGAAATCCATGGCAGTAACTCTCTATTTTTCCATTGAGAAAGAAATGGCTAAAGGGTCGCAAGCATTCATTGAAGTAAACACCATATCCGTATACATAATGCTAATTGGTTAGCTCAAAGACCATAAGTTAAATTTTACAAATAATAGTTCGAGTAGAAATAGCACAATTTCAGGAGGGAGGGAATCTCCGGTCTATAAGATGAGTTGACTGTGTTGTCATCTTCAACTGAATCACCAGGTACCAGTTAAGAAATGGGGTGGAGGATTCAAAATAAGTATTCAAACCACACACAAGTGGTCAGATAGGACCTCAGAGTCATTTGTATGTCACTGGCAAGCTTCAAAAAAAAAAAAGAATGTTGTACATTCCGGCTGCATTTCTTAGGTGCACTAATATGTCAGGAAATGAATGCATAATACCTCGCCTCTGTAAGGAGGCCATTGGCAGCCTATGATCACTCAATGTCAAGTGTTTATCTTCTACGATGTCTTTTTGCAAGATGACAGTTTATTAAGCCCCTCGGGAAGGCCGCTAAACTAGCACTTAGAACTTTCTGGCATTTGGGACTTCGATAAATACTTGTGGATTGCTGGCCCAATGATGAAGCGTTTTTACTTAAATATATGTGGTGTCCTACAGAGCATAGTGAAACCCTTTAATCAGTTAAGCTCTTTGAAAAGAATAAAGAAAAACGTTTTCCCCTTTCTTCTATATGAGACTAAAAAGAGAAGGGAGGCTTGGCTTTCTATTCCTGATGAGATTTTCTTTCCAATTTAAACTCTCAAAATCACTTTTGAAAGGTATCCGACCTACCCTATAAGTTAATGAATACAAAATTGAGTCTATTCTGGTTTTATAGTCATCTGGACCACTGTGTCAAACGCATAGGCAGAGCTGAGTGAGTTTTAATGCACTTCAAACCTCATCTGTTAGGCTATTCCTTCAATTAGGACAAAAAGGCTCTGTCCTCTCCCAAAATTACAATGCAGAACCACCACCCCCACAACAAAACTATTTACAATCACCTATTGGAGGTAACCTGAAACCTTCCTTCCCTTTTTCCATCTCCTTCCATCTTCCCTTTCCTCCTGCTCTCTCTCGCTCTCTCTCACTACTTCTTTCCACAAATATTCATTGAATCCCTACTCTATACCTGATCAGTGCTGGAATCTGAGGCTAAAATTATGAATTAGAAGATCATGGTCCCAAGGTATTCAATGAGGAGAAATGACCCTCAGATGATCCTAGTGGCATAGCCCCCCTGGAGGAGGAAGAAGAGAGAGGTAGAGATAGATAGAGACAGAGACAGAGACAGAGGTGTGTGTGTGTGTGTGTGTGTGTGAGAGAGAGAGAGAGAGAGAGAGAGAGAGAGAGAGAGAGAGAGAGAGAACGCGCACAAGTGTATTATTGGGGCAAGCCATTTAAAAGTTGACCACTACTAAATACTCTGTTTTCAATTAAGAAGATTTTATCATCACATCTGTCCTAATTTCATGTTTCTTGGCCACTAAACCTTTATCACTGCAGTACCCATTGCATCCTTTGGCTCTGTCTGAATGCAGTAAAGGAGTGGGTGTGCATTTCATAACAATGAGTAATGCAGATACTTGTACAATCTTACCCAAATCAAAAGAAAAGAGCCAACAGGTAAAAGGTGGCTGCTCTAAGCATACCCTGCCATATTTACTGTATCTGCTTGCCTGCAAATCTTGAATTTACAAAAATCCCATAGTTAAAATTTAATGTGAGAGTCCTATACTAATCAATGCATCAAAAAAAACACCATTACCCCTGTAGTCTTCTAAAACTAGATCCTGGAGGTTAGGCTGGTAAATATTTCAGAAACTTAATGCAGTGACAGGAGCATCAGATATACACTGAGTGGCCAGATTATTATGATCTCTGTACACATAATAATCTGGCCACTCAGTGTATATCCTATATAATAAAAGGCTAATATGCAAATTGTCTCCTCGACCAGGAGTTTGACCAGCAGGCAGGCGGGCCAACCACCCATGTCCCCTCCCCCTGGCCAGGCTGGCCAGACCCATGCACGAATTCATGCACTGGGCCTCTAATACACACACACACACACACACACACACACACACACACACACACTGAGTGGCCAGATTATTATGTGTTCAGAGATCATAATAATCTGGCCACTCAGTGTATGTGCAACAAGACTCATTAGTTAGAGTAGTTTAGGCCTCTTGGAAGGATTTCTGGAATAGCTCCTTCATATCAAAGGTTTCCCAATCAGCCTTCTAAATCCTGCCAATAAGCCAAAGATCTCCTTGCCTTACTTGTTTATACCAGGAAACTCCATGCCATCTACAACAGAATCATTAATATTATCATTACTCAGCATTTGCTGAGCTCCTATAGGGACTTAGAGGAACCATATCTCTCTTTGAAGAGGTCTGTGGGATGTTCTTCTGTGATCATCTTCCCTTGGTAGCTTTGAAGGCCATGACTTAGGCTGTTGGGTCAGTATTACAGGAACACATTAATGTCTATTGCTTTCTGAGAACATCAGTGACACCTATTTTTGAATAAGCCATGTTGGAAGACTTGTTAATATTCATTGAGCACTTAACTGACCCAGGTACTATGACAAATGCCCCACAAGTATCACTTCACTTAATCCTCATTGCAACTCATTAAGGAGGTTTTGATTTTACTCTCCCCACTGCACAGATGAGAAAAGTGAGGCTTCTAGAGATTAAGAATTGTGAAGCTGTGAAGGCAGCTAAAGCCCAAGCAGACAGAATCCAGAGCCAAGCACCTAACCACTAATGCTAGTTCCCTTGATCTTAATCATTCAAGAATTACTAGAAATGCTCAGTCTTGACCAGATAAAAAAAACTAAGGTTCAAGAATGTTGAGTAATTTGACAGAAATCAAAGATTTTTAGAGTTAGCACAAAAACTAGAACTCAGACCTTCTGTGCAGCAACCCACAGAGCTTTTGAGTATCCCATACTGCTTGTCCAATTCAATTCATGGCATCAATCCTATATAATAAAAGGCTAATATGCAAATTATCCCCTTGACTGGGAGTTTGACCAGTAGTTTGACCAGGTGGTGGGGCTGGCCAGCCAATGGCCCACGGCTTCTCCCCACTGCCAGCCACGGCCCCTCTCCCCAGCCAGCTCTGCCCCCAATCAGCCTCCTCCACCTTGATCAGGGGTGGGGCCAGCCAGCCAACCACCCACAGCCCTTACCCCCCGGCCAGCCCAGCCTGATGAGACCCTATCAGGGCAGACCAGCCAGACCCCACCCGTGCATGAATTCATGCACCGGGACTCTAGTTATTAATAAGATGACTATGTAGTACGTAGCTCCACAAAACAGAAAGGTACATGACCTTCAGCATTTCATTTTCCTCTCTTGGAATCTATGAGATAGGAATAATTGCACATGTCCTGCTTATTATCAGAAAGTAAAATTATATACCCCAAATAAAAATTAATAGAAACAGTAGTTACAGAAATGGAAAGAATTATTATGAAAAATGGTTCCCATCTTCAGTTTCTCACTTCATACTATGTTTTCTCTCTGGCAATAATTATATTAGATATTCAGTTATTCCATTAGGCTCTATTGAAATCTTAAATAAACTAAATCTTTTCTGTATTTTAGGGCAGAATCACTATACATATTTACCCATGCCATGCATTTATCCATGCATGCATGCATTCATCCATCCACTGATTAAAGAATTTAGAATTCAGTGGTAATTAACCAAACATACATAAAACCAATAATAATGAACTAAGATCATGTTATGTATAATATCTTCCACAAGTTATTTTCCTTCATCTTTATAAGAACTCTGTAAGAGATTAATATCTCATTTTACAGAAGAGTTTGATAAAATGTATAATTTCCCCAAAGTTTCACAGTTAGATAACAACAGAGCTGGGATTCAAACTCAGTTCCACCTCATTCCAGCACCGAACAACCATGTAGTCCTTGAGATTCCATTTACTTGGAATCATGTGTGGGTGTACCCATGAACACAAGGTACCAACCCCTCCATCCTTTCCCATTAAACCAAACAAGTGGACTCTATTGCTATCACGTGGGCTTTAGAGTAAAATCATGGAGTGACAAGAAAAAAAGGAAACATTTCCTTATTTTAAATTAAGCCCCTATAAATGTCATTTGGAGAAGGGTAAGAGATAATATAAGCAGAAAAGGAGATTCTGAAAGGTTATTTCTACAAGTGGCATGCCTGTGCACTTCTTAAGCTTCTCCCCAACTGTCACTTCCCAATTTTCCAAACAACCCCATTGTTTATAGCATTTCAGTTATAACCTAATGTTTCTGTTCACATTCCACAAAAGCCAACTATCACTCCTCCACCAAGAACGTGCTCTGAATTTTGAAGACAGAAGATAAAGGGACTTCAAGTTTAAATCCCTTCATCTTTCTTGTTAGGAGTCAGAATCAAACCCAACTACAAGTTAAAATAGGAATGTCTCTCTAGATTTCATTATTTACAAGTCTCTCCATCACTTAAAGACAACGAATTATCTGAATACCCATTTTCTATTTGCTAAATATTTTCATAAAAATTCTATTAATTACTTAGAAATACAGAACCATGAAGAAGGAAGGAGCAAGAAAACCCAGCTTGTTTTGCATGCCTATCGTAA
Organism: Cnephaeus nilssonii; assembly: GCF_951640355.1. NCBI lineage: Eukaryota > Metazoa > Chordata > Mammalia > Chiroptera > Vespertilionidae > Cnephaeus > Cnephaeus nilssonii. The sequence goes on along the minus strand of NC_137075.1, from coordinate 96,004,350 downwards.
GGACCAAATTTAAGCTAAACCATACAGATTATTTTCTTTGTTCTTTTAAAAATTGCTAATGATGGCAATGTTACAATTTCCCCATGAAAACCATTCTAGATTTCCAAAGTATTTAATACAAGATCAATATTTCCACACAAAGAAAAATATAATCAAGGGGAATCTCTAATATCTGTCTGTTAAAGGAGGAAAAATAATGTTCTATATATCCTTCCTTTTTGGGGAAAATATATTTACTTTTAACATAAAAATGTGTTAAGGGGTTTCTTATTGTTATTTTATTGTATTTATCTTTATTGTTGATAGTATTACAGATGTCCCCCTTTTTCCCCCATTTTCCCCCTCTTCCCTACTCCAGTAATCCCCTCCCCAGCCTTCACCCCACTATTGTCTGTGTCCATGGGTTATGCATATATGCATATAAGTTCTTTGGTTGATCTCTTCCCTCCTCACCCTCCCTCCTCACCCCCTCATTCCCTTTGAGGATTCTCAGTCTGTTGCATGCTTCCATGTGTCTGCATCTATTTTGTTCATCAGTTTATTTTGTTCATTAGATTCCACATATGAGTGAGATCATGTGATACTTGTCTTTCTCTGATTGACTTATTTCACTTAGCATAATACTCTCCAGGTCCCCTCCATGCTGTCTCAAAGAGTAAGAGATCCTTCTTTTTTACAGATATATATATTTCATTATCTTACAACATTGTGTTTCCAGACTATGGATAAGCCTTAAACTGAAATCTAGATTAAGGATAAAACAACACTGACTTTTTACCAGAAAAGAAGCCCATAAATATAATTGTGCATGACTGGGGGTTTTGATATGCAAAACACCTTCATCACTTTCAATGACACTAATATTATGCAGAAAAAGAAAAAAATACTCATTAGCCAATTATAATTACATCCGTCATTCATGCTAAATGAAATGTGGCTCATATCACTTCATTTTTTCCACTATGTGCTCTGCATTAAAAGGATTTACTGGATTTGCCTTTTTGCTCCCCTTTGTAATGGCTTTTGCTTATTGTTCACCTGGTTCCTAACAGACATTCCCTAGGGTTCTCTCAGAGTAAATGCTCATCCTTAGAAGCTCTTACTTGAGAATTTCACCTAGTGGAAACGCTCACAGCATTGTCCCCGTAGAATATATCATGAGCGTTGCAATTTTCATGTTTATAAGTGACAAGCTAAATTTTTGTAGAAAAAAATTCCCTTGTGCCTGGTGATAAGTTGTTTTTAAGAGCACTTTCTTTGGATAATGCTTTTCTAATGATCCATGATACCCACTGTTTTTTGAGGGGACTTCTGGAAAGATTGCCTTTTTTTTTCCCCTAGGAAGAGAAATGATTGTAAGAGTTCTTCAACAGTGAGTGTCCTAATTGAGACAGAGTGACGACTCTTTCTGGGGTAGCCAATCCTCTTCTGGCCCCCAGAAATAAATGTTGGTATGGAGTAATCGGGCAAAAGTCACCATGGCTCTACAGAGAGCTCCTTTAGAGAAATAGTGACATAGTTTTATAGAACTGCCTTCTACCTGCAGGAGAAAAAACTGCCATTTATAAACCACAGCATTCATATTATTTCAATTTGGAGGGAAAAGAGGAAAGGAGCCAATGCGTTCGAGTACTTGATGTGTGGCGGGCATCACCTAATCTATTCGTCACAGCGATGCTATGAGATGCGTATTACTTTTCCTCTATTTAGAACTTGAGGAAGCAGACAAAAAAAGACGAAGAAACATGCTTAAGTTACCCTGGCTTGTGGAGGCAGAACAAATCCGGTCCGTCTGAATCCAAACCCCTTGGACTTACATCTCCCCCACTCTGCATCTTCCTGCAGATCCCCTTTTAAAGGAAGACTGTTATGGAGATGATAAAAAGCAAATGATTGTTGTATTTTTGAAAACATCCAGATGTCTCCCAAGATTCCAACAAGCCAGAGTCAATGGTTTTGCAATACTGCAAGCATCTCTCTCTATCAAACCACTAATTCTTGCTATCAAGCCTCAGTTACAAGAATCCAATTCAACATAATCAAGTTCTAATGCCTGTGATTATTTCTGTTTGCTCTTGCCTCAAGGCCTGGAAAGACTACAGGTTTTACAAATATAAACAGAGGGCTCATGATGCTGTTGGAATGTTCCACCTTCCTGTTTTCAAAGCCAGGGCACGCTGCTTCCACACAGGATTCCACAGAGGGAAACAAAGGGAGCTTCTATCAGGCAACTCTACAATGCAAATACATGAGTTGTTTGTGCAAACTTTGTTAATGTTCATTTGCTCAATATTTAAAATCAGGTGGGAGGTAGTATAGAGAGGAGACACAGATTTGTGCTAGTATGTATGTTTCATAGGGGGAGGTTGGGGTCAGATCCAGGAGTTCAGTTTAGCTCCTGGGACATGTATTGGGCATGGCTTTTGCCCTAAATGAGCTCACAGACAGTGGAGACAAAGTATTTGGTACCATGTTACACCATCTTTGGGCCACTACAAAGGTAAAAGTAAGGACACATCCTAAATTTAGTTCCTAAGAGGAGATTAACTTTCAGGTGGGGAGATTAGGAAAAGCCATAGAAGGGAAGGCCTTGAGTGTCCAGCTAAGAAGTTCAGACTTGACCCTGTAAATTATGGAGAGTAATCTCATCAGCACAGGACTAGGGAAGAGGAATGGAACTATTGTGTGAAGGTCAGAGGTGGGAAACCACACATGGGCTTAACTACCATGGATTCAACAGAACCAACTTTAAAGGGCAAGAACAGAATTTTTTAAAGAGGCATAAATCGAGGAATAGAACAGCTGAAAATGAATGCGAGAGAGTAATCAACATGACTCAAAGTGGTAGTTCCAGACAGCATATTTATTTGAGAAATATAAGCAGAATGGGACCTGGTTAGAAATAATTACCTCATACCAACACTGGAGCCCAACCGAAAATTCAAGCGAGTTCAGTATTCAGAGTAGAGAGGGAAGAGTAACACTGGGTAACAATGGTCCTTCAGATGCATGTGGTCCAGGCAAACCAGGCAGCCATTTCCAGTAAGAGTGACACTGGCGTGTGTAGGTTTCTTCCACGTGGCCTGATCACGTCTCCCTTGCAAATGGCAGAGAGCAAATGTTTTGGTTCCACCCAATTCAGCTAGATTCCCACTGTCATAGACAGATGCACCACAGAATTCACCTGAGGGCCAAACAGAGCTGGTTTTTTCATGTGGTCTTGGAGCTGGCTGGCTATGGAGCCATTCCCCAAACTGCTACCACACCTGGGCAGAGCCTGCTTTCATAAACAACCACATCAGTGAGCCCACCAAGACTGACCTACATCAGCAGTAATCTTATGCCACCCCATCCACAGTTGCCTCATGACAGATCATGGGCAAACGGTGACAAAAAGATGTAGAAATAACAATAGCCACGGTCTAGCTGCCTCGGGGGAAATGAAGGAACTAAGAAATAAATCACTTAATTTGGACAGTATCGATAATATTTACATGGAACTAGAAAAGACCAATAATTGGAGGACCTCAGTTATAATCTCTGAATTCATAAAATACAACCTTGACACATACAGGGATGAATGCATCAACAGAAAGTGGGAAAAGGGAGTGATGGTCAAAAATCAAATTCAACAGAGTAAAGACTCACGGGCACATACTGTGCTTCTTTTTGAATTATCAATGTGGAACAACATCCTTCTCCAGCCCATCTATGGGTCATTTTTTCACCCAATAAAGTCTACTGCCTGAGCAACTATACAGATTTAGAAAAGAAGAGAATCTGACCTATTTATAACACAGCCAATTCTCCATTATTTCCAGGCTCACAGAGGCCATTCGCTTTATGTTATTATCTGACCTCTGGCCATTCCATTGTCCATTATCACCTCCACAGGGAAAAATAGGTGCATCTCAAATCCATCCATTTAACTTTTTATTAGTAGTGCTGGTAAAAGGGTAAAGGCAAAAAATGCAAGTGTTCTCTACAATAAATGCTTGCCTCAATCATTAGGCATTTATCCACAGCTTTCGTTAATACTGAAAACATGCTGAAAAGTTGTCAGTCACACTTTATTTTGAAAATTGTAGTTCTTCTTGCTTCTCATTTTACATAACTAAATTGAGAGACCCAAGAATATTTTTCGTTCTGAAATGGCGAAGAGCAAATCATGACTTTTTAGATTATTACCCCTCAAAAAGTCAGTATAAAATGCTGGACCACAGCTTATGCATGGACAGTGAGCAATCACTCTGAATTTGATTTTAGGACGTGAGAAAATAAATTTAGAGTTGATTTTGGAAATTAGCCAGTGCTCACCTATCCTATAAAGATAATTAACAATAGCTACAAAATGAGATAAGCAACCTCAGGCAATTTTCTCCACTTTAGTTTCCCTGTGTGTAAAATGGGGTTACTTGTATGCATGCTTTTAAACAATGGACACAAACTTGGGGGAAGGGAGGAGGGCATGTGCTGGGGGTGAGGGCGGTTGGGGAGAGGTCAATGGAGAAAAAAAAGATTTATGTAATACTTTAAACAATAAAGAATTTAAATTTTAAAAAAATTAAATTCTACTTTATAGGCTTTTTGTGAATATTTAAAATTAAATATTAAAAAAATTAAAGCCTACTTTATAGGCTTTTGTGAATATTTAAATGTGATAATATACATAAACTGCATAAATAGTACTCTACATAAACCTTATCTATGATCAATATCATTAATTTAATGACAATTATTATTATTATTATTCCTTCTGGATGCAAATGTGGCCTTGCTGATACTCAGTATGATTCAAGAATTGGGAGACACTGTTTCTAAACATTCCTATAAATTATCATAATAAGACCTTCTGGGGTTGTGCTGTAAGTCTCCAGTACTAAAGCATAGTCACTTATCAAAATCATCTTATATGTTACTCCATGTGTTTCCTATTGGCATGGAAAGAGTTGCCAACATATAGACAGTTCAGAGGGCACAAAGGGTTAAAGTAGGGGCATATCAAAATATGTTTCACCATAATCTACTCTTTTTTGCCAGTGAAAATTTTGCTGAAAGAAGAGGCGAAGAGTATACTTACAGGTGCACATCCCTCCCACCCCCCCTCCCCCTGCCCCGCATGAATGTAAATCACCTCTGTCCATCATTGATAATCTACCATGAAAGTGGCAAGGTGGTATTAGAATGTTCTTTTGGTGAGCAAGAAGGAATTAAAGTCCAACTCTGTCACCATCAGGATCACATGAAACCCTAAAAGTTTACAATTGACTGAAACTTCGCATGATCTTTGCTGTAGTCAATGTCAAATCATAAAGACTAAGGAGAATCCTGCTTTGTGGAGACAGTCATTAGGGAGTTATCATTTCTAGCTTTCTTTTCTCCTCTCTGAGGGGCCCTGGCTCCTCAGATATCTCCATCAGGAAATAATGTGCCTAGGATAAAATAAAGAAAATAAAAACACAGAGCAAAAGAAAGAAAAAAAAGAACCGCATCCATTTTTCACAAGTCCTAGGCTCTCTTTAATCATGCCAAGATACACAAAGTTAATGTGATGAGGTGAATGTCTCATTCTATGTAAATCACATCCGCATGAATATCTACTTAACCAGTGGCTTTACTTGGTGCCAGGAAAGATCACCCAGCAAAATGATTCCTTCTTTAAACAGATCTTCCAGTGTGGCATCTGAATTGCCTCATGGGTGGTTTGGAGGGCTTGACACTGATCTGGGTTGGGTTAAGCGGCAGGCATGTGCCTGACAAACCTGCTTAGAGTGAGGTAGAAAGGTGGAGGGTGTCTATTTTTCCCCCCGATATGGGAAGACAAAAGCACTTCTGAGGAAGCACTCCCTATCACTAGATTATGAATCTCCTTGTCTTCCAGGATTGGCCAACACAATTATTCACTCAATTACATCTGTGCAGAACCTGCTGCACTGGGCACTATTGTGCACACTGGGGAGACAGAATAAATGAGCCACGGTTCTTGGAATCTAATGGGAAAGACGGACATGTGAACACAAACAGTGCAATACAACACAAACAGGGAACTAATAAAAGTACAAACAAAATGCTGTAGAAGCCCAGAGAAGGGAAATTATTAATTTTGACCAGGAGGGAAGGTGACATTCATGAGATCTTAAAGGAAAAGAGTCTGCCAAATGGAGAGTAAGCAAGTAATGTTCTACACAAAGGCTAAACAACCTAGGGAATGCTAAATATGAAGAAGAATATGCTTTACTGTCCTTGGAACATGTATACACAGGACAGGTGCCTGAGAATGAGGCCTGAGTGAAGGATTGACATCAGAGTGTCATAGATCTCACATGTTATGATAAGTTTGGATGGACTTTGTATAGGTGGACAGGAAATAAGGTAATTTCTAAAATTTGTCTTTTTTAGAAATTAACTCTAGGGACACCAAGAACAATGTGGCCAGTACAATAGTTTAGGAGATACTGATGGATGATGGAAAGACCATACAAAAGGCCGTGGCTACCAAGGGCGAAGTCAGCTCTGATGTTTGTCCCCTCTGAAGGTTCTTTCCTAGGAGAATTGGGTTAAATCTAGAAATATCTCCTATGTGGCAAAATACACAGCAAAAATACTCTCAGAAATTCACAAGTGACTGGAAACCAGATGATTATAAAAGCATGGAAATTCTGGATCAGAAAAAAATTTTCTAAAAATCATCTACGTCAGTGGTCAATCCTGAGATTTTCAGCATCCACATTCCCATTCACTTATTGAATCTAGGGTTGATCATAAGATTTAAAGTCAGAATCTTCAGGCCTAGAGCTCAGGAACCTGTATTTTTAACCACTTCCTCCCATTAGTTAGGATGGATGAGTTAAGTTTGGCAAGAACAACTTGGGCCAACCCATCAGATTTCTTGGTGATCAGGAATGAGTTCTCCTTTGAAAGAATTATCCCAAAGGCCTGACAGGAAACTTAGCATGGTGCCTGGCATGCGGTGAAGGACCAACCTTGGTCAAATCCCCAGTTACAAGGGCATGACTTGAACGGATGTATGTCTTGCATTCCTTCGGGACTCAGAGATTATTAGAACAGAGTTTTAAATTCCATTGCTGTCAGCACTACTGGACTTGTTCCTTACCTATTTGGGGAAAAACATTTTAAATCATTTTCCAAAGAATTTTAATCTCTCTTACTGTTCCAGAGAAACAAAACAAGGTCTTATTGTTTTATGTTGGGGGAAATGTTGGTTCTGAAGCTACTTACTAAGATGTTAACAATTTACAAAATGCACTCTAGCGACTGTTTCTGTTTGCTCCAATTGGATTAATTATATTATGCGATTTTTATCAGAAAAAGCTTTTGTGCTTACAGAATTGGTGGTCTGGGGCATACCTAACATCTTGTTAAACTTTCTACATTAATAAATTTACAGATTCATCAAGTCAATAAAAAATTTCAATTGGTGAGTAGAATGAGAAAATTATATTATATACACATGGAATTATAATAATAAAAAATAACCCCAGCATTATGTATCGTTACCAGTGCTGAGCACTGAATTTGTTCAGATGTATCTGCCATACAAGCAGTAAAAAGCTCCTTTACATAAATTCATTGAAAATTATTTTCTGAAACAAATATTTTCATACTGAACTGATAACCCCAAAGCATCTATCATTAAACAAGCCAGGTATCATCTTGATCTAAGTACAGAATAAGAATTATAGAAACATAATAACAATTTACATGTTAATCTTCTACAATAAAATATTTTTATGACTCTGCCAAGAGTCATGTATGAGATGAATTGTGTGAAGAAAGTGTTTAGCATCCATTCTGATAAATATCTCTGAACAGTAGCAAAGACATAATAACCACATCTCACTGTGCCTAGTGTCACAGTCTAGATCAGAACTTGCAGCAAAGTGGCATGTGTGGGTCACCTGCGGAAGAGTGCATGGAGATGAGTGGGGGTGCATGGAGAAGCACCCCTTAAATGCCAAAGGCAATGCTTTCAAAAACGCCTACTGTTGTCCGGCCGGCATGGCTCAGTAGTTGAGCATCAACCTATGAACCAGGTCACAGTTCAATTCCCAATCAGGGCACATGCCTGGGATGCAGGCTAGATCCCCAGTTTGGGTGTGCAGGAGGCAGCTGCTCCATGATTATCTCTCATCATTGATGTCTCTCCCTCTCCCTCTCCCTTCCTCTCTGAAATACAAAAAAATATATATATTAAAAATAATAAAAAATAATAAATAAATAAAAATTTTTCCCAAGTTTACAAAATTAACAACAGCCAGCTATCCCTTTCCAAATGTAATGCTCATGTATTCCTGGCACATTTATTGGGATTGACTGCGCTGTTTTCAATCATGTATAAAACTGCAATGGAATTAGGTTTTGTGTCTCCCTCTCTCCTCACCAACCTGGGTAGACTCAAATGGATGGATTCTACATTACCTGTTTGTTTCTCCAGTCTTTCTTTAAGCCGGGACATAGTACGTGCTAAAAATCAACTTCTAAATGAATGAAAAAGCTTTCTTCATCATCTATTGTATGCCTTCTGCCTCTACAAGAATATTATCTCCTTCATGATTACTGAGACAGCCACACAAAAACATATTCCCTCACTGCATTTTGTGCTTTTCTTTATTTAGAGTTTCCCTAGGACCCATGTGGAAAAGAACATCTCCAATTAAAAATAACTGGAGTTATCTCATTACTCCATTATATTAGGGACATATGGGCGAAATGAGCACCACCTAGCTGAAGGGTATAACAGTCCGCCCTCCCCTTAGCATCTAAGACTTAGATTTGTGTGTGCATTTCAAAGATGCGCACACGCACACACTAACTCCCCACACACATACCTACAGATTCATCTTGTTTTATTAGCAGAACTCTTCAGAGTAGTAGTAACCATTTTCCTTCTTCAAATATCATTATTCTATCATTCAGCACTGCCAGAACAAAAGGTATTCAGATTCTGTGAAAGTAATTTGTCATGTTAAAATATAGTGCTGTGGCCAGATAGTTTACAATGCACTACTAAAATACTAATCAACTTAAAAAAAAAAAACAAAAAAAAACAAGTATCAGAACTCTGGCAAACACAAATTAGAAACCGAAAAGAAAATTGTCAGATAGAGGCTGTCATACATTCAAATCGCTGATAGAAACATTCCTTCTGACCAAGAATCATGACCCTAATCACATATTTCATAAATACACACTTCACTGGGGAGTGTTTTCTGCAGGCTTCAATTAAGCAACCTTAAACTATTAAAAATTAACCTTGACAAAGGCCTACCTGTATACAAATTAGGGAAATAAAACCAACACAGGCACTCACAGAACATTTAAATTTAAAAGTGTCTCAGGTTGGACAATTATAAAAATAACAACTGAACCTAATATGAAGAAATAAATTGTAAAGAATGTCCCACAAAAGTTTTGTGACACTAACAAAGTCAAAAGAAGGCCAAGCTTTGGAGATTATGTCCGTGTCAGAATAAATCAAGGCTTTCCATTTATTGGGAATGGGCCCAAGAGGTCTGCCAAACTCCTGAAAAGACAGTCTTGTGCCCTAACCTGCCTCATATTGCAAAACAAGTCTTAAAAATCATCACATATCCTATTAACGACTGTGTTTTTGCTAAAGGTAACTTGAATGGCTAAAGTATAAACCCAGACAGAAGGGGAAATGACTTTATTTCAGGGAATGTTGATGGTTTCTTCCCAAAAGATCTTCAGTGGAATCCATTTGTGATAAATTCAGTGTCCAACGTCAAGCCAAGCTGTCAGGAGAGGAGAGTTTGGCCCTGGCACCCAACTCACCCCATTTACCCTTGATCCTTGAAAAGAAGACTTGTATCAAAGTGGAGCCAACTCTAAAAAGGAGACAACGTACCATTAAATGAATGGAAGAAGTGATGAAGAGGGCCATCCACACTTTACCAGCTGGGTGGTGTCCCATAGAACCCAGAAACAAAGCTCCTGGAGGGCAGGGCCCTCTGCCTTGGTTACCATTTTATTTATATTAAACCTGGAATTATCCCTAGCACATGACAGTCATGAAGTGATAAATGGTATCAATTTGAATAATGCCTCTTTATGGGAATATAAAACTGTACTGTTATCAAGGTATTTTCACACACATTAATCTTATCCGACCCTGGAACAACCCTGTTGAACTCCGCAGAGAGGAAATTAAGTCTCCAAGAGATTGAGTGATCCGTCCAAGGTCATAAATGTAGAAAGGAGAGTGCTGACATGAGAATGCGAGTTTTCATTATAGAAATACATCCTTTCTTTCCCCAAAAACAACCTTCCCATTGCTCATTCCCATTGCTCAATTAAGGTCCCAAGTCACAATGCCTACATCATAAAATTATCCCCCTCCAGAACAGGCAAACTTGCATCTTATATCACGTTGGAGAGGGTGAAATCCTACTGTTTAAATCTAAATATTTATAGCATTGCTGTATTTTTTTTTACTCTTTTAATAAAAAAAAAATCCAACTCTGATCATTTTGGGGGGTAAAAAGGAAACTTCCACGTAATAAAATGTAATGTCCATCATTTTGTATAATGTCAAATGGTTTCAAGAACTCTCCATAGCCTTAGGTAGCCTTCAACCTCTTTCTGGCTCCAATTACCCAATGAGAAGCTAGGTGAGTAGGGCTTTCTCATACCAATTCCCAGAGGCAATGATGAGGAGTAAATGATATCCTCTATGTGAGAATTGGAAAATGCAAGAGAGGAGGTTCATAAATGCTAGGTATGAATGTGTTTTAAAATCAGTTTCATTCCTCAAGGCCTACACAGAATTTCCTGGAACCTCTATGCCAAATGCTTAGGCAATTTACTCTCCTATCTTTCACTTCCTCTTTATCTAATATCTATGAGGAATATTACTATTTTCTGCATTAGTTCCTTCTCCAAAATAACCGAGAGTCCTAACTCTTGAGCAAAGTGGGAGAGGAAACTATCCCAGAGGCTATTTTGACACTGGATTTCATGAAAGTGATGCCCGTAGGCAGCTGAGGCTAAGAGTGACACCAACACGTGGACCTATTTCTGGACTGATATGAGTCTAATGTTTTCCATTCAGCCACATGACCTCTGGTGACTTCCATGGGCAATAAATTTGTGAACCAATTTTAGGAGCCACTGTTGAAACAGGTTTCAGTGTTCTGAGGCCTAATAGCATCTATGAACTTTGGTACCTGATATTTTTCGATGGGTTGAAATCCAAAGCCCTAAGGTTCTTAAATGGTTCAAATAGAAGATTCTTTTATCTGTGTCTTGAAAGCTCTAATAAAGAGAACTGAAATATATAACGCATGACCTGTGACCTGGGGGGAAAGGGGACCTTTTGCCAAGTTTCTTGCACATTCTCTTAAAAGCAACCAGGGAAGAAAGTGAGAAAAACAGCTCAGTTTTAATGAGCGGCTAATGGCTAGAAATACCAGATATTTATTTATTTTGTGAATGCTTAAAAAAAAAAAAAAAAGCCTCAGGACTTTAACCACTAACCTTCCAGAAAATGTGTGTTCTTATTACCAGTGGAATAACTGACCAGAGTGTTTGAACCATGAATGTGGCCTTTTGACTTCCCAAATTATGCAAGGATATTTTCTTTAACCTTCCCTTATTACAGATCTGCAAAAATGACACTGCTTTGTTCAGGCGACTCGGGACACATGGTGCTGCATGCTTCTGCAGAACACATCCCACGTTAAATTAAGTTAGAGGTGGTATTTGAAAAATAAATAAATAACGGAGTTCCAATTCACTGCAAATGGTGCAGGAGGCCAGTGAGTGGGAAGCCTGCAAGAGAAGGACTTCTTTTAAAAAGATGTTTTACAGGACTTTTTCTGCATCATTAACTCTTCTGGAATCCTGAACATAACATGATGAATTTCCCTAAAGAAGTAGCTACTGTTGAATTTTGAATCACTTCAAAGACCCACAGTAGAAGAAATCAAAGAAAACCAAAAAAGACCAGTAGATGCGAAAGTCGCCAAAGGGGTTAAAAAAAAAAAAAAAAAAAGCCATGAAGGTTCTAACAGATTTTGACCATGTACTGAAAATACCACTGATTATTTTGCTAATACAGTGTTTTACTGTTCCATGCGGCTGAAATAAGTCTCTGTATTCATCGGAACACAGGATATTTTTATTACAATATTTGTGTCATAGTTCTTTAAAAAGGAACATATTTTAAAGCCTTGAAAAGAATCTCTGTCTTAAAATGGTTCTTGATGTATATGTATGTGAGTGTGTGTGTGTTTTCCTCTACACAGATACTTAATTGGAGCTCACATTGCTGGAAAAAAGTAAAGAAAGAAAAAAATACTGATAACTTACTCCAATCTCCAACATATAGTTTTTAGAAAAAAAAAATAATTTAAAATAACCAAAGCAATTTGGAGGGTGGAGAAAAAGAAAGCTGGCTGGGGTGGTATAATGATTGTTTAACTTTAATAATAATAATTGGCCCTTTAAAAATGTCTTTTGCACAAAACCTGCCCAAGGGAAAAGAAAAGAGAAAAAAAAAAAAAAAAAAACTCCTTAAAATCCCATATCCCCAAATACCACTACATCAAAAACCATCTGGAAAATGTCTGATAATGGTATCCGCCCTCCTAAGAAATTCAGCAAACTTTGTCTTCCATTACCATTAGAATAATCAACTCCAACTGAAATTTCAACTTGAAAACCCTGAGAAGACAAAGCTGGATTCGGAATCAGATTTTGAAGGTCTCCTTAAAATACCATCTGTTTATAGACACCCTTCTCACACCTGACTCGCCCTTGATCTTACCATAAGTTCACAGCTGAATTTAAAGACATACACACACTGCTACTATGAAATCTAGTCACCACATACATGTTCTGGGCTTGAATCAAGTTTCCCTTGTTATGTAAGCACTCAGGGGCAATAAAATTCCACTGACATCTAGCAGCTTTGTGAGTCTCAAAACATTAGTCTACCTGACTGTACAACCCCTTTATTGGCAGTGGATAACACTGCTGTTCTATTTATGTTGATCATATTGTCAATGCTCCATAGAAGAGCTGTTTAGTAGCCGATTACCCTGTAACGTTTTTATTGCTGTTGTTAAATAGCATTACTTGCACTGAACTCTGTATTAGAAAAATCAAGTTTGAAAATCTGAATATCTGGAAAGAACTACAAGAGCTGTGGGTTTTCTCCCCAGCACAGAATCTGTAGATTCTGATGAGAAGGAAGAAAAACAATGAGTATTCACATCTCACAGACAGAGGTCACTAATGGACTGAATTTGAATCACTGTGGCAGTAACCACAAAGTTATTAGAGTAATCTAGTGAAAAATGAACGTGCATTGAAATTAAAGTAAAAATACCAGAAGATGATTATCCAGGAAGGTCTGACCTGAATGGAAAATAAAATGACATCACCTTGACCTTTTTGGAATCTTTGAAACAGAGAGAGAGAGAGCAAAACTAAGAGCCCCTGGCACCTTGGCTTGCTTTTTAACTTCAGACACTGCTGATCTTAGAAGCGGCAATTCTTCCTCGCAGAACACAAAGCTGAAGACTCAAACTGGATCAGAGGTTCACCCGGAGTCCCTACAGTTTTAAGGCTTCTGGACTCGCACATACTTGAGCCTTTCTTGAAACCACGGCTTCAAACTGGGAAGATGTAAGGTTGCTTTAAGAAGCTCTGTCTACATCCTAAATCAAACTCTCCAGCAGGCCAGAATATAAATGGAATAGGCATCAGAGGAGCTTCCAATTAGATCCAGCCGGGCCAAGTCAAACTCGGATAAGATCACATCATCTGAACCCCAGCATACAGAAAAAACCATGACTGTCTTGGGAACTAACACCAAGGCATCCAGCGTGGTGTCACTTGGGAATCTACTTTCTTCTGTCTAAAGCAGTCCCTGAAATTTGTGAAACTAGTGAAGTGTTAAGAGGGGCATTAAAAAAAAGGGGGGGGGGCATTCTTCCATGCTAGTTTTGTAATAGGTTCTGCTCCAGTACAGCTAGCCCAGTTCTTTTCTACAATGCCTTGTGTCCACTGTCACAGACATGGAATCCTGTTTGAAATTTCATCTCCAGCCCCCTCCAGTCAGATATTTGCAACTCAACATGACAGTGTGGTGTTGCACTGACATCTGTGGTTGTTAGAAACCCTTAAATGGCTTAACCCTATCCTGTTTGGGGCTTTTGAGCAGGGGGAGGAAGAAAAGTGTGTTCTGGAGAGCAGTAACATTGTGGGGAAATGAGCAACTTTTCATGGTGCATGCATTACCCGAGGATGTATTCTCTTCTAATACAGTGGCCTGTTATCTTATGGATCTGGCGCATGTTGCTTAGCGATTTTTTTTTAAAGTCCAGTTCTAACACTTTAGATGCTGAACTGAATTTTTACATGCCTACTGCAGCCACCAGATATATCCCTGGACAAATGCCAAGCTGCATTCTATTCACCTCATGTTTGGGGGATCCTTTCCCTGGAGATGTAGTAAGGTCACACGGACAATATCTCCCCGATATGGAAGCTAGCCTTCCTATTCGCTGTGGGCTGGGAGAAGTTAGACATAATAAATTTAGCAATAAGCCCAAGAGCCGGTGGACATGCCCCAAAGCTCCCTGTGTGATGAAAGAGCCTCCCAGCTGAGCGGGGAGCAATAGATCCCATTTGGAAGAGGCTTTGCATAGCAAATGCAGCATGTAAAGAAATCTCATCAGCACCTTGCACTCCTGGGCTAGCATTTACACGGATTTGTGCCTTGCCCTTGATTAGCTTACTGTAAGCTTTACCAGGGGAGTCCCTCCACTAAAATTAATAAAAAGCTCTTGGAGACTGATTTCCATTTATAAGAGAAGGCATCATGAGTTTCCAGGTGAGTTAATAATGATCCTAATACAAAAAAAAAAACACAAAAAAACACGAGAGCAGGGCAAACCTTGAGCCGCTTGGAAACTCAAAACTCGACTGGGGGAGAGGGCGAGGGGACGTTGGGGAACCCGGGGCTGGAATCCTTTCGCTCTCAGAGTGAAAGGCAGAGCTATGTTCTCAGCCTAAGTGAGGCTGCGGTTCCGGACGTCTCTCAGCTGCCCCCTCCTCAGTGCACACTCGCGACCACTCAGCGCCCCCCCCCCGCCCGCCCCGCACCCCGCACACACACACCCCAGCACTAGGACGCATCAGGCCGCCAAGGAAAAATCAAAACCTCTCTGCAACACCACCATTCACCACCCCCCCACACACACACACACCAGCACACACGCGCATTCCAAATCACATCACCAGTGGTTAGTGTTTCATCTCGCCCTTCAATCCAAATGTGACTTCTAAAGTTCCAGTTTTATGATGCCGTAAGCTGAATGATAGGAGGAAAGCCCCCCCCCGCCCCCCTCCCGCTCCAGGATGTCAAAAGGGGGAAGGATAAATGTCCCCCCTTCCTGGAAATTTTCACCCAGCCCCCTCACCACCCCCCACCCCCAATTTGCTTTCCTGCACCAGCTAAGCGCGGTGGGGGAATGCGAATGGGCTCTTGTGTCTAATACGCTAAACGAGAGGGAGAGGGTCAAGGTGGGAGTGAGTGAGATCCATCCATCATTTCCCTTGATTGAAGGGAAGCCTCTCTACCCACCACATTCTAAATTCCCCAGGAGCTCTAAGATCGGGCACCAGCTGGAGCCGCGGTTCCGGATCCATTCCCAGGGGAGACTCGCCTCGCTACACAGCTGCCCCCCCGGACGCCAAGAAGCGCCACGGGCCCTCTAAGGTGACTGTCGATCCTCCGGCGCCAGGTGCCCACGCCCGGGATGGGATCTTGAACTTCGCCTCCCACTTACTTTCAGCCAGACCTGGCGAGCGACAGAAAAGGCGCTGGGAGGGAGCCGGCGCCCAGCGGGGGGACGCGGGGAGAGAGGGTTGGGGGTGCCCGTTACCTGCAGAGGTTTGCGAGGTATCCGTTTGGCCTGCTGGTAATCCCGCTCAGCGCCGCGTCCTCCCCCAGATCCAAACTTTTGCCCGGTCCTCCGGCTGGAGGCGGCGACGACCGTGGCGGCTGCGGGAGCCCGGCCCTGTCGCCCGCAGCGTCGGGGCGCGGGGATGCGGAGGCCGGAGCCTCAGAGAGCGGCTCGAGCGTCCCCGCAGCCGGCTGGCGCCCGGGAGCCCCGCTCGCCTCGCTAGCTCTCGCCTTTCTCCCCTACCGAGCCGCGGCATCGTCTTCCCCCGTCCTCCGCCACCTCCGCCTGCAGGGCTCGGGCATGCCACTTTCTCTGGGCTCCGGCCGCCGGGCCCCCGCCTCCTCGGCTCCTCCGCCTCCCCCTCTCCGCCTCAGCCCAGCCCACCGGTCCCGAAAGAAAGAGGGCGAGCGGAGAAGGCGGTGATTAGCAGCCCCGTAGGGTCGGGGGATCCTCGGAGAAGGAGGACCCCGGGGGGGGGGCGTCTGGAGAGCCGGGAGGGCGGGCCTCCGACGCCCGGGTGCCGACTGCGCGGACCCCAGCGTGGGGCGCTGCGCGTGGCTCTCTCCGAGTGCCGCGCCGGTCCCGCGTGGGGCTGGAGGCTGCTCCGACCTCACTGCTGCCTGGATCCGGCGCGGCCGGGCTTTGTAGGCGCGGCGGCCCCCACACCCACCCCTCCGGACACCCCCGGGAGATGTTTACAGTAATGAATTCACGGGATCGCCTCCGCCGCTCCCGCGCCCCTCCTCTCCCCCGTCCCCAGCTCTCTGGCGCGCTCCCCTCCTGGAGCCGTCTTGCCTTCCCTCCCTCCCTCCTCCCTCCCTCCTCCCTCCCTCTCGAAGTCCCTCCCACATTTCTGGTTTAAAGAATGCTTGGGAGGCGCGGCCGCAACCCAAAGCTTTCCAAGAGGCAAAGACTAAGCTCTTAACCCTGTCCTCCCTGAAGAGAGTTGCAGAGCGCCAGGCGAACCCCAGGATGCCACTGTGACCAAGCACGCCTCCTTCTCCTCTCTCTCTCTCTCTCTCTCTGCCCTGCACCATCCCACCTGCCCCCCAACTGTTCGGGATCGTGCCACCACCCGAACGCGGAACGTCAATCCCCCCCACCCTGCCCGCTGGGCGTTGTATTTCCAAGCCAGAGGGTCTATTACTTAGACGCCGAGAAATGATGGAAACGACAGATTAGAGGGTAAAAATATTACAAGTCTCTCAACCAAAATGGCGTTATGTCAAATGCAAGCAATCTTGGTGATTTGCCCCTACCCCCCCCCCCCCCTACACCTCATCAATCGTTCCCTGATCCCGGACCTTCTTCAATAACTTTAATTGGTAATATAATCCAAAATGGGTAATATAATCCAAAATGAAATATGGATATCCTCAACACCCCATTTTCTTCCTTCACCTTGGCCGCTGGAAAGAGCGTTGTTCACTTTGCCCGTAGATTACAAGGGACAAACACATTCGGCCTCAAAGATTTAGGAAACGGGGCTTGACAGCTAACGAAGCCTGATTTGTAAGCAGGCAACGTATCCGCTCGCAATCTCTCGGGAAAGGTTAGAGAGTAATAGAAGAACACCAGGTGCCACTTCTCTTTCTTGGGGTGGGAAAGGGGGTTCTGGTTCCCCCCTCTCATTTCATCGCCGCTGCTCCGGCCTCCGGTAAGTTGCTGTCATGTTCTAACAAGTCTGTAGAGAGGCAGAATCTGAACGGAAGAGGGAGAGCGAGCTCGCGCCAACCGCTGGGCTGCGCTCCGACGCGCGCCCCGCCGTCGGTGGGGCCAGGCCAGAGGCACCCATGAGCTTGAACCTGGCTCGGGACCAACTCCCTAGGGAGCCTCTCAGCGAGCGTCGCAGAAGAGTTTGGGCAGAAGCGGTGGCCGCGACCTAGTCGGGATGATTTCCCTGTCCTCCGTTCACAGCCTGAGTCACTTGGCACCACTTTGCCAATTGTTTTTATTTCCTTCGCATCCCCGTTGGGTCTACCGCCTTCACGTATTTGAGCGCCTAAACTGTGTTAAGACGACTTGGAAAAATGCCCGCTTTGCCTCCCAAGCACAAGCCACGCACAGATCCACCCAGACGCACGCCCGAGACGCACGCTGGCACCTAAGCACACACCACCCGGGTTCGTGCCCGCTAATCGCTGCTCTTGTTGCGTTTTGCAAAGGTGGCTAAGGAGAATTTTTAGCCTGACTTATACCGAGCCGCTCTTCTCCCCAAACTCAGTGTGTGACTAATGTCCGGAGGAGGAGGAGGAGGAGGGGCATGGCTGGGGGAGTTCATTGAACTAGAACAGACACTGAGTGCCATCTTGCCAGGAGGTGCCAGGAGCGACCACACCAGCAGTGGCCTCCGCCTCCACCAGCGGCTTCCGCCGGTCGGGTCCGGAGGGAGCTCTAAACGCTTCAGGAGTTTGTGTGGGTTCAGCCCGCCCCAGTCACCCGCTTCCCCATACTTCCTTTCCCCGGTTAGTGTCCGGACTTTAACTGGCAACCTTGATCTTGCACTAATTACAAAAGAGAAGTGACCGAGCCGGTGCTGAAAGCAGAGATCTAGTCAGCACCGCCTTAAGTTCTTTCTAGCCGGGTCCAAGCCTTGGCGGGGGCTGGCTGGTAGTCGATGAGGTTCAGCCCCGGCCCTCCTCACCTTCGCCTTTCCCCTGGACTCAGCGCCCAGGGGGCAGGTATCCGCCCCCTCCCCGCGTCCCACCCACCCGGTCAGAGAACGCATTCGGGTTCAGCCTGGCAAGCTACCCGCGCCTTCCTGGCCGCCGCTGGCGCGCAGAGGATGCGCTGGTTCCAGCTCAGTGCCAGGCCACTGAAGACCAGGAGATCTGGAGAAAGACTCGGTTTTGGTCAAAGGAACCACCTCCTCAACTCGAAGAAAAGGGAACTAGCAAACCGCCTCCCCCCCCCCCCCCACCCATCTTTTTAGCCACTAATAGATACCGGATTGCGGGCAGGGGGCGTGCTGGTGGCTTTAGGCGCCAGCTCTTGATAATAAGGCTGGTGACATTAACAACAGATGGAGCGGGCGCAAAGGTGGGGGCGTCGGGGGACGTTGCTGCTAGAAGTTAACAGATTCATTCTGGGCAAGTGAGAGGCTGGATTCCGGCAAGTTTTAGTGGCTCTGGAACCCCAATTTAGGATGAGGCTCCCAGCAGGCAAGCACATTTACGTTTTGACTCAGAGCTCAGTTTGAAAACTCCTTGGAGGAGGTGGGCTCGACCTGAACACAGATCTCCCTAAAGTCGGGGGCAAGTTAAGCAGTCTATTTTCTCTCTGGATGAAAGATAAGAGACTGAAACATCCCACCCACCCGCTAACCAGCCAAATCCCCCCCCACACCCCCACACCCCCGCTGGTTAAAAAAGAATCCCTCCCCCCCCCCCCGCAAAGAGACCGCGTGGTGCCCGCGGAGTGGCAGTCCCGGCGGTTACTGGAAACTCCACCTGGCACCGCAGCCCCTTTACCTGGTGTCCGCGTCTCCTGGCCGCGGGCTCATCCGAATCCGACCGGGTCGGGGAGATGGAAAGGAAAGAAGCTGGCGCGGCAGCAGCGGGGCTCCCGGGGCATGGTATTGTTTTAGGGGTCGCCGCCAAGGTCCCTCCTGCCCATCGTTGAGAACTGCCAACCTGGTTCCGGGGCTGGGTGGACACGGCGGCCGGCGCGGAGCTGTCGCCTCGCTGCAGCTCGTTACCCGGGACCTCGGAGCCGAGACGAGACGCGCCCGGAGATGTCGGAGCCTCGGCGCGCAGATTGCGGCCACCGCTGCGGTCTGGGAGCGCTCCTTCCTCTGCGGCGACAATGGGAGATGCCAAACTCGAAAGTGACGGCGACAGGTTTCGAACGTACAACTAACTACAAGGTAACCCAGCCGCCGGAGACACTAGGCTGCTTTCCTCCCCCTCCCTTCCCCTCCCTCCGACGGGGCGGGGGAGGGAACTGACTTAACCCTGTGTGCGCCCTGGGCTCCCGGGAGAAGCTGGATTCAAGGAGGAAACCGCAGGCGGCGGCTCCCGAGGCGAGAGCTTTGTTCACGTGCGTTTGCCGTGGGCGTGTTGCTGTCTGGGGGCACTCGCGTGGCAAGGCGCCAGGGGCAGGCTTCCAGCCCCAGACTCCGGCCTGGGAAGGAGCCCTAGCGTTTCATCCGGACCAAACCCAGCCCTCGGAATCTATTTTTTTTTTGCCTCCAGTTACCAGATGTATTGAAGTTGCCAGCGAAGTTGAGTTTTCTCCCTTTATTTCAAACACCCCCGCCACGCTGTCCCCGTCCGTGCGTTTTCCTTTGCTAGCGGCACATTGAACATGTGGAACTCTCGGCTCCTCCACACTCTAGTTTTTTGGGTTTTTTTTTAAACTGTTTGGCGTGTGCGGGAGGAATTGTGTCAGGAACCCACCCACCCACGCTACATTTAAATGAAACAGCGAGGAAAGCTGCCTCCCACCCACGCACCCATTGCCCGCCTAATAAGACCACAAATAAGACTAAGACACCGGAAAATGGGGGGAGGACTCGGGTTTGAGGGAGCAGGAGATGTGTCTAGGCAGATGGAAAGGTGGGGGCTGGGGCGGGGGAGAGAGAAAGAGGAGCAGAGCCTTAGAATGGCATAAACAGGAGAAACACAAGCAGAAATGACGATGCAGAAGAATCCCCACATTGAAAGCATCAGGTCAGCTCTAAGAGCTGAGATTTTGATCTGCATTATTGCCCCATCGCTCTCTTTTGGGAGCGATTTGGGAAAAAAAAAAAAAATACAGGAGCCTCCGCCTTGGCCACCCAGGTGCTTTGCATTTTGTAAACAAGCTTCAACTAAGTGTTCTGGACTCCCAAGAAGTTAACCGGAATCGGAGCCCAGTCATCTCCTGGACACGGAGTGGAAGCTTAGACCACAGAAAACGGTCGGATGGCCGAGCGCCTCTGCCTTCGCCATCACACCCGAGTGAGCCCGAAAGTCGCCCAGAGCGCAAACTCAGGCATCTTCCACCTAGTCCTTCTTTCGGCATTTCCATTCCGGTCTGAAAAAGAAGAAATAACGGAGCCTTTCAAAATAACTCAGAGGGTAAACACGTGGATCTTGCGGAAACGGAGTTATTTTAAAAAGAGGAAAATCTGGTTCTCCACCGGAAAGATGTTCTCATTTCTCTCTGCAACATACCCAAGCCAATGGGAATCTGTAATAGCCATTTCAAACACCTCCGAGCCAGGCCAGCCCACAGAGGAACACAGTTTCCAGCCCTCCCTTTGCAGAATTCCGTTGTAAATCCTCCGAGTTTGCCAAGGGGGCAGCAAAGCACAGGGATAGCTCTTCCTCAGGCTGCAGAATCAACAAGGAAGATCAGGTTGTAGGGCAAACACTCCCATCTCTCTGCTTTTAAACATGCATCTTCGCATGTGTTTGTAAGTTACATACGTATCCACACGAGGCTCTTTCTTGGATGATACCTTGATCGGAGATAACAGTGTACTTCGTTCATCTTTAAGAATTCATTTTTTGTTTAAAGACAAAACAGAACCTATACAGGTTTAACTTCCTGATTGATGCTCCTGGAAAATGAATGAGACTGGAAAAGGGAGAGGGGTTGATTGCAGATGTACAGAATTTGCATTTTATTATTGCTGTTCCTAAATTGTAAGAAAACAATGTCATGTGGATATGCTTCCTAGTCAAGATTATCTGGTGCGATTATTGTAATCAGGGCAAGGAAAATTGAGTGTGGAAAAATATCATCTCAAATAGATGAACAGCTTCAATGTAATACATGTGTCATCCACAGACACCGTGAGTCAGCTTTAGAAACGGGTGATGGTGGGGCCAGAGGAAGCAAAGAATAGTAAATGTGATTCCGGGGCTCCAGAGTGCAATGAGTTTGCAGACTCAGAAAACGGTGATAATTAGGTTACTTCATTTTCATTGAGGACACTATCCCTCCTATAGAAAGGTAGGGAAGTATAGAGATAAAAACCAAATCTGCCAGCCGCACAAAACAGGAAGTCAGCTCATTGGTTATTCTTAGGCTTTCAGTCTTCAATGGGGTTTTCACTTCAATGGGAATTTGACTGCCACCTCACATCCTTTTGCACCCCTGTTTCTTGTACCCTTCCCCCTCCATACGTGCACACATCCATTGGCCTTTCTACTACCTGGTGAAAATAAAAGCGGTGCAGGACTCTGATTCAGAAGGTAGTGGGGTAAGCCCAAGGCGCTGGAATTTCCATCTTGGATAAGTTCAGTTTTGAGCCACTGTCTACTCATTTACAAGATGGACATAAAAATACCTCTACTGCCAGCTTCCTAATATGGTCACATCATGAATCAGTGTATGGGAAAGTGCTTTAGAAATCTGAGTTGTTATTGCTAACGACATTATTGCATCACATAGTCCCAGACTTCAAAACAGAGGAAAATTACATCCATCGAAACAGACTCAGTTTCCCCTGACATGATTGTGTTACATTATCTTGGAACACTTAACAAAAAGAAGAAACCAATGCTACCACGATGCTATTAACGAAACTCCATGTTTCATGCACATTTCATCGGTTTTTCCACTAATGTCCTTTTTGTGTTTCAGGATCCCCTTTAAGACACTGCACCGCCTTTAGTCACCACATCTCCTGTACTCTGTGGCAGCTCCACAGGCTTCCCTTGCTTTTTGTGACCCTCAGAGTTTTGAGGGGGTCAAGGTCAGGTATTTTGTCTGTCAGATTGGATGTATCTGATGTTTTCTCCTGATTAGACTGTAGTCGTGGGTTTGGGGAAAGAACACCACGGAGGTGGAGTGTTCTCATGACATCATGTGAGGTGGTACATGATGACAGCATGACATCACTGATGATGACATCGGCACTCTCTAAGGAATTGTATGAAAGCTTTCTCCACTGCAAAGGTATTTGTCCTTTTCTACACTCTATCCTTTGGAGGTGAATCACTAAGTTCTGCATGAATTTAGAATTTTAAAATGAGCCAAATACGCATCTAGTTTAACTTGCAAACAGCCCCCACCTTCATCCCACCATCCCAGAGATCGATTCACCCAAGAATAATCTCCCAGGAAATTCCTCTTATATTTTATATATTTAGGAAAGTGGTCAGCAATTTCCTCTTGGCTATGTACTAGTATTTTGAACCCATCTTTCCCCAACCCAGTCACTCTCCAAATCCTAGTAATTATTTTCGGAAATGCTCCCTTTCTTTGGAATCCTCATTGCCACATGTGGTTGATTCAGAATGCCAACTTCCCTGTAAAAAGATGACATCCATGACCTCCTACCCTTTTTTTCCGTTCATGGTTTTCTGACGATATGGCATTCATATCATTCTCTCTTAAAGTGAAAATGGCTATCTGTATGTTTGTCTCTGGACTACATCTGTCTCAAAGAATAGAGTTGGCCTTCGTTTTTTATTCTCCTGGTAAATGTTCAAAACAAGCTTGTTGATTTCATGAATAAGCTCCTCCTTTCTGCTAAGATGAGGATCTTTGTAAGGAAATTCATGGTTAACACACTGTGGAGAGGTAGCTTTTTGTTTCTCTCATCAGTGTAAAATACTCCTAATATCTTTCAGACACCCTTTTTGTGAGTGTGGTTTGATTCATATGAATCCATAAGATTATTTCAATACCCTTCTGATTTTGAAACACCTCACCAGAATATGTAATTCATCATCAATGTAATAATCATTTGTAGAAAGTACAAAATACATAGCAGGACTTTGATGAATAAACTCCATCCCTAGTCCCTATTCTGTCAAAACTCTTAGTCCAGTACAGTGGTTGGCAAACTGCGACTCGCGAGCCGCGGTTTGCCGGTCTGTTGACTAATGAGTTTGCCGACCACTGGTCTAGTAGAGTCAGATAGACAAATACTTACACACTTGTTAGGTAAATATAACAATTTAGGTATATGCAGATTACTTAAATGCCTTGAAAATGTTTCTCTCTATAGGGAAAACCTCATCAAAGTGATGATGAGGTTCTTTTAAAAATGTCCTGATTTTATAAGGGACTTTGCGACATCATTTTTATATCCAGCCTTCTGCATTCAGCAGTCTCAGGTACCAGTTGGAGCTCCCTGTCTCATTGAAAGCTTTGGCCAACAATTGGAAAATCAGTGTGGAAATAATTGTTTGAATCTTTATTTCCCCAAGCATTGGACTCTTTGCCTTTTCATGCAGGTTACAAGATGATTATGAGTGAACAAAAACAGAAGGCACATACTGACAGGAAACAAGCGCACATTAAACCATGGAGATTTCCTCTTACA
Organism: Cnephaeus nilssonii; assembly: GCF_951640355.1. Taxonomy (NCBI): domain Eukaryota; kingdom Metazoa; phylum Chordata; class Mammalia; order Chiroptera; family Vespertilionidae; genus Cnephaeus; species Cnephaeus nilssonii. The sequence continues at coordinate 95,980,131 of NC_137075.1, read as the reverse complement.
GAAACCTGCCATTTGTTAAGCAATTGCTCTGTTCCAAAGGGAAGCTGGCATAAACTTGAAGCAAACATTCTCCAACAGCACTGGGGAAGAATAAGAGTCGGGAAATGCCTTTTTAAAAGGGGTATAGGGTGATATAAAGACGTAAGCCATTTTAAGGAGAGATGAAAGATCTACCCAAGGACTTGTTCAAACCTGGTCACGACCATTGCAGAAAATGTTACTGAGCCTTCTATTTCTGACTATAGGTCTGATGAAGAGGAAGTGCCATTTTAGTCTGAGAAAACACATTTAGTAGACTGAGTGTATACTATTCTGAATTAGAATACATATACTTATATTTATACATGTAAATATATACATATTTATACTATACATATAATTTAAACTTCCCAATAAACTATATATGTATCCACACACACACACACACACACACACACACACACACACTTTCCATTGTTTATCAATATATTAGAAAAATACAATTGCATTCTTTAGAAGGTCAGAGAGAATTTTTGAGGCTCATTATGAAAAGAAAATATCATATCCATTAAACTTCGTGTAGTTGCAAGGGCCTTGAACTTGGGTTTGGAGGATGGTCTATCACATCCCCCCTACTTTACCAGGGGAAGCAGTTGCATGAAGCCTCAGTTTCTCTTCTATCAAGTAAGCAAACCAAAAACCATCTTTCCAGGTAGATATATAAAGAATAAGTGAGGTGAGTAATTTTCCAAGTTCAAAATAAAAATAAACTGTCATAATTTATATAATTGTGCTTTGAATCAATTAATGTGAGAGGTATTTTACTCTTTATAACCTTAGACCGTTGGATTTACTTGTGTTGCTATTTTTATGTATTTCTGGGAACCTTGTTTTATATAACGTCTCAGAGCTTCAAAGATACAGAGCTGCTTAATTCTGCGCAGTCACTTTGAAGGATACTTTTAGGTTAAGGTGACCAGACATCCCGCTTTTGGCGGGACAGTCCCGATTTTTAACAATTTGTCCCGCGTCCTGCGGCGTTTTAAAAAAGTCCCGATTTTTGGAAAGAATGCACGACAAGCTAGGGAACGGCGGGAGAACAGGAAGGGAATATACGGTTTTCGGTGGCCATGTGGCTATTTAGCCAGGATATGAGTTTTATATTATTTTTGTTAATTTTATAATGTTAAACTTTAATAATAACAAATAATTGTTGAGAATTGATTATCGAGAACTGCTTATCAAAGTTCGCATTGTTGATCAGTTGTTAGAATTCGACCACCATTGTTTGGACTTAATGAACAATGGCATTTTTTGGGATTGGCAACGACGAAAACATTTTGTAACTGTCTCTCAGACGATACACATCGTACTGCGTGCTAGTAAGCTAGTTAAACAAATGATGTTGTTACAAATCAGCTATTCAGATAATTTAGGTAAGTAATTTATTTATTTATTTCATAAATACATAAATTTTCTTGAATTTAGCAGACAGTACTCGTATTATTTATATTTTATAGTGGCGGCAAAAAGTCTAGCGCCGGCCTTGAAAGTGACACTTACGACTTACGTTACGGCAAATTCAGAGGAAAAATAATACAAGTTAGTATTGTTATTATTTAGAAAGAAATATAGGATTAAAATAATTTTTAAAATATAGTTACTTTATAACAATCAAATTAATTTAATTTGTAAACTAACAATAAAATATGTTCATGTAATTATGTACCTACTTACTGTGTTTTTAAGCAATATGTATATAATAATTTATAATATAATTTTAAATTATTTTTTTTAGATTTTTAACATAATGAGTAAGAAAAGAGGATGCAAATTCAACGATGATCTAAGAAGTGAATTTCCTTTTATTAAAAAAACCAAAAGCGATTACAATATAGACCAAATTTTTAATCAAGAACCCCCACCCCCCCCCCCCCCCCCCCCCGGCCGAAACCGGTTTGGCTCAGTGGATAGAGCGTCGGCCTGCGGACTCAAGGGTCCCAGGTTCGATTCTGGTCAAGGGCATGTACCTTGGTTGCGGGCACATCCCCAGTAGGGGATGATCGATGTTTCTAACTCTCTATCCCTCTCTCTTCCTCTCTGTAAAAAATCAATAAAATATATTAAAAAAAAAAAAAAGAAGACCCCCCCTCCCCCCCCCCCCCCCCACTGTCAATGGTGTCCCGCTTTACCAATGTTAAAATCTGGTCACCTTATTTTAGGTGCTAGTCTTTGCTACCAAGTTTTGAACTACCCCAAATATAAACTTCCTCAGGGTAAGGAATTCTTAGTTTAACTTCACACTGTATCATTAAAAAGTTCATACAAATTGCTGTTGGCTGATTTTCTTCCACAGTTCCTCCACTTAGCTAATAGAAGTAACTAAAGTTTTGCAAGTGACTCTTTTATTTTTTTATCTTATTGTTGGATAATTTTAGTGCTTGAGTTTTCTGGGTTTAGTTATCTCATTTGCTTACTCAGTTGGAACAACTTGGATTTCAAGTTTTCAACTTTCTCCACTTGAAATATTTTTGAAAAATAAAATTAACCCTAAAACTTGGTAACAAAAAAATTTAAAGGGATAGTTTCTCACAGGTAGCGTCTCTTTCTCTGTCTCTTTGTCTCATCTTTGAAAGTTTTCATTAGTTCAATATTTATTCAACACGCCAGAAAGTCACATACTATGAATGTCAGTGAGCTTATTGTCATTTGATTTTTACTCTTTATCATAACACAGGCGCAGGAGTTAACTTCTCCTTCCTGAAAACTGAAGGGCCATTGTGGATCACCAGTCTGGGAGGCAAGTTGACAAAGGCCTTGGGGCTTTTTTCTCTGAAGAAGTCATTAAGAACTTAATTTTGAAAGGCCCCATTTTTCTCTGTGTTTTGAAGAGAAGTCTAGTGAATCCCAAACACAATATCAAACCACAGAAAGATCTGAACTGTTCTGTTCTTGGATTGTGTATTTATTTTTCTTTCTAAGGATTCTGCATTTTCATGTTTATATAGTGGGGTTTCCTCTTCCTTTCACTTCAATGCTTTATAAAGGGTATAGTGTTAGATGACTGAGTGGATCGATACAAGAATATGGATTATAAATTAGAGTTATTACAAAGTTAAGCGGTTAATGTTAAGAATACCTCCAGCCCTGGTCAGTTAGGCTCAATGGTTAGAGCGTTGGCCCTCAGACCCCAGGCTCCAGGCTCACAGGTTTGATTCCAGGTCAAGGGCGCAAGTTGGAGGCAACCAACCAATGTGTCTCTCTCATGTCAATCTCTCTCTCTCTCTCTCTCTCTCTCTCACTCTCTCTCTCCTCCCCCCTTCCTTTCCACTCTCTCTAAAAATCAATGGAAAAAAATATCCTTACTCCTCAGGTGATGATTAAAAAATAAATAAATAAAACAATACTTCCATTTGTAGAGCCTTTATTACTTCCAGTATCCCTAAATGAATGACTTAACCTACGAGCTCCCCACCCCACCCACATGTCCCAAGTCACAGAAACAGTGACACAGCTAATAGCAGATGCCAGCTTTCCGGAAGCCTGTCCAGAGTTTGACCCACTGCCCTGCTGCAAATGTTATTCTCTTATCAGCAGGGGTACTTTTACTTGTCACTATGGATAAAACCAAAGTATTGACATTTTCTTCTAAATGTCTATGAATGAAAAGCCAGAACCCTTCAAAGGTACTGTGCATTCCTTACATGTGTGTCTAAACAGACAGCCTTAAACACTACAGAAGTAAGCCCATGAAAGCTAAGGCATTCTCAGCATCATTAGGAAAATGCAAATCAAAACCACAGTGAGATACCACTTTCCTCCCACTCGAATGGCTAGAATAAAAAACACAGGCAATATCCAGTGCTGTTGAGTAAATAAGGAGACTGGAACCTTCATACACTGATGGGAATGTAAAACACTGCAGCCAATTTGAAAAGCAGTTTGGTGTAAAGTTGTCTTAACAAGTTTAACAGAAATTGATCATATGATACAGGAATTCCACTCTTCGGTATGTCAACCAAAGAGAAATGGTGACATATGTGTGGACAAACACTTTCATGTGAATGTTCTTAACAGCATTATTCATGATAGCCGCAAAGGGGACACAGCCCATTAACTGGCAAAGAGATACAAAGTATGGCATCCTATATAATAAAGAGGTAATATGCAAATTGACCATCACTCCATCACAAAGATGGCTGCACCCACAGCTGAGGCCAAGTTCCCATAAGGAGCCTTAATGAGCAATCAGCAGGGACCTGAAGCTACACCCTCCCGTGCCCCTGTGGGGCTTGACAGGGGACCTCAGGCCATGCCCCCAGCCCTGGCGTCAGGCTGGGGGACCTCAGGCCGCGCCCCCCACCCCAGTGCCAGGCCAAGGGACCTGAGGCCACACACCTCCCCCCCCGCCTGGCAGGGCTTGACAGGGGATCTCAGGGGCTTGACAGGGGACCTCAAGGCATGCCCCCCGCCCTGGTCTGGGCTAGGGGACCTCAGGCTGCTCCCCCTGCCCAGCACTAGGCCAGGGGACCTGAGGCTATGCTCCCTGCCCGGCAGGGCTTGACAAGAGTGGGACTGGCCGGGTCTGGATCTAGCCCAATTGGGGTGGGAGGGGGGTGGCTGGGTCTGAGTCTCACACAATTTTGAGGCGCATGTGGTGGGCAGGGACTTGACTCTGGGTCCTGTGGTATGCCCCAGACTCTGACAGGAGGAAGGTTTTCATATACATTTTACTAATTTTCTTTCATCTCTGACACTTCTATTATAGAGAAAGGGCAAATAGCAATATTAAATTATTTCCTTTAATTAATCCCCTTTTAATGTGCACAAATTTTGTGCACCAGGCCACTAGTATCTATATAACGGAATGCTACTTGACAATGAAAAGGAAGAGTATGGATATGTGCTAAAGCATGGATGAACCTCAAACATGTTTTGTTCAGTGAAAGAAGCAATACAGAAAAGACCATATATTGAGTGATTTCATTTATAGAAATGTACAGAAAAGCATAGTTTATGAGAAAGAAAATAGATTAGTGGTTCCAGAGAGAGAAGAAACTGATGGAGGGGAGAAGGAACAAGGATCAATAGGGAACATGCATAAAAGATTGTAATGTGATGATGAAAATGGTTTAAAGTTGACTCATGGTGATGGATGCATAATTTGGTAAATTTACTAAAAGAATCATTGAATTGTACACTTGAAAGGAGTGAATTGTGTAACATGCAAAATATATCGAAATAAAATTATTTTTTAAATACTTAGAAGGTTGGTGTCGGTATCCATGAAATTGAATCTGGGTGATATTCTTGTTAGATCCTCCACATCACCAATAAATAGGAGTTGAATTATCTTAAAAGGGATAAGGAATATGGAGAGTACCTGGTATTAGAAACAGTAAACTAATATGCACATCTAAACAATTCCTCCTGACCCCTACTTCTTCAAAATAGCAGGTCATTTGCAATCTGATTAAATCCACCCACGTGATCCATAAAATTCAAAAGTAAAATAAACAAAATGAAGAGTAACATTATCTTTCTACTCCATTCTCTGGAGGTGGTGGTAGGAAGGAGGAACATTTAAAAAATGTCTATGAATCAAAAAGGGAAAACAAATTTTCTTCTTTTGTTTCAAGGTCTCTGTTCACCAGACTCTTCTGCCAAATGATTCTTTTATTTTTACAATCCATGGTACATTTGTTTAGGATGGCTCAAAGAAAGACGATGTTTTATTAATACAAATATCTCTTTGATATTAGTATTATCAATTATTTTAATATACCCCTGAACAGTTTAATTTCTTCAGATATTCATCAATCAGGAATCTTTCTTTCTTTCTTTCTTTCTTTCTTTCTTTCTTTCTTTCTTTCTTTCTTTCTTTCTTTCTTTCTTTTTTTCTTTCTGTCCACTACTTAGATCAATATAAATATCATTTTGTAAGGCTGTCAAATTTCTTTTTTCTGGCAAAACAAGAAAGCACAAGACAGATGGGTTAAGAAGAAAGTCAGACACAGTATCAGTTGCCAAAAGAGAAAAAAGAAAAACAAAGACAACATCTTGTCCATCAAGGAGCTCAGATCAAGTCTTCCTTTTCTCAAACGATGACAGCTCCAGAGCTGTGAAGCGATCAGAAAATAAATAAGCAACCCACCAAAGGTGTTTCTCCCATGTCTGGAATAAACATGCCATTTTACTAGGAGGATTCTCTTTTTAAAAAATTAGCTACAGCAAATCAAGCAAAAAAGAAGAAAATTGACTAAGAGCATGTCATGTCTATTACTCTGGGATGCCCTGTCATCATGCTTTTCTGGGTGCTGCTGATGCAAATGTCCGGGAAGAATAATCTACATCTACCTTCAACAATATAGAAGGATCCAAAATACAGATTTATAATCCTCCCCCAAGGAGCTTCAGGACTACTGGCATCGTTGCTGTTAGTTGCCAATGGGCCCTGATTGGTGCTCTGCGTTTATTTTTCCTCAAACAGGAGTTTACCCACTAGATGTGGTGAAACCAAGTTTGTGTGCTCTTTAATGGCCTTTGTACAGCCAGGAAGGCCTTGTTTTTCAGGCCTCAGGAAGCTGTTGATAGAATGAAAGAGGTTAGGACTGTGAATAGATCTACTGGATCTGTGAGTCATCCATCACCCATTCACAACAATATCCCAGATGGGAGAGAGAGGAGGGCAGGCACATTTAATGAGGTGTGAGCTTTGAATAGACAGAAAAAACACAATTCTGAAGGTTTTGAGATCAACTTCTGAAATCGACTCAATGAAAAAATATTTTATCTTGGATATAAATTACACTTTTTTTTCACATTATTTTCAGGCTGTAGGATAAGAGTAGAGACTAGGCTTGAAGAGATTGAGAAAATTTGCTAATTGGCCAAGTTCTTTGCCAGTGCTTTGTAGGATGTGTTTAAGTATAAGAACACGTTGCAATCTATTTGGAATCGAATCAGGCTGAGTTCTGGTGTCAAATATGTTCCCAACTAACTGAGTATTTAGGAAAGCCACTCAATTTTCTAAGGTCCCAGATGTCTCATCTCATACGGTGATAATAATTCCTGGCAAACTTTCCATCGTTTTATAGGCATAGAATAAAATGATAAATGTAAAAGCAAGAGAAAAGCATTTCTCTAAGCAAAGGTGTCATTCTTATTAAAAAATGAGAATGTCTCCTCTTTAACCCCTTAGTTTGCTTGAGGATGAAAGCCAGGGCAACTCCTCTAGGAAATGCTCAAGTTCTGGTTTACATTTCTCATGTTATGAGGGCGATAAAGGGCTGATCTTTAGATGTGACAAGTACAAAGTCTTATGCTTGGGCTAGAGCTTGGAGAGCCTCATTAATCATGCTCCATTGTGTTATAGGTTCTGTAAACATTGCAAAAGCATAAAGTACAGCCCTTCTATTAGTGACATCTTTCCAACCTAACTCCAGGAAGCCTTTGAGATTTCCTTAAATGACTGGATTTCATTTCAGTCATTAGTTAACCCTGCCTAGTGGGTGACTCCGAATCCCACCAGGCAGGAGTAAGGGGATATGTATTCAAACAGAACAAACATGGCTTGTCCCAGTCACATAACCATTAAGAACAGTAGGGGGGCTTTCCTTTCTCAGGATAAGTCTATTCATTTGCGTGAATCTCATAATATTTTACTTTATTTTTTCTTTGCCTTTGGAAACTAATACTATAAAGTTATAGTGAGAAAAAGAATGCTGACAGTCCTTCCTATGGATGGTTTGGAGGAGATTAAAAGGCAAGTATTATTTCTTACAGATTTATACATTCTACTGGCAAAGTATTTTTAGCTTTAAATGGGCTACTCTAAACTACTAAGAAGCCAGGCCACCTTTGGGACTTCAAGTCAGAGTACTTTTCGTATTCACTAAGACTCATCTGCTTAAGGTTCCTCCTTGTATTTTAGTTACACTTAGCTTCCCAAATCTCTAAAATCCTCTCATTTGTAAATATTTTACTAGTTACTAATAAGTTGATATTCCATTACTGTGTGTGTGTTTTTTCCTGGAAATGTTTTAAAGCATATCTATCCATTGAAGTCTATCAATTGAAATCTAGCGTTGTTTGAAACTAGAATAACAAAGATCCTAACAGAATTAATGCAAATGAGACCATTTAAATAACTGTGTGGGTGAAATTTTACAGAAACATAGCAGTGTATGTTTTAATACTGTTAATTTTGCAATTTAGTTTATGCAGAGTATGTTAAATGCCAGTTTCCAAGTTGTTTGGGAGATCCAGATACAGTAAATGGAATAAAATTGGTAATTTCTTGACTGATTTTCTTGCCTTTGACCTGTCCTATTTATTTACACCCTAGTTAAAGCCATAGATATAGATAAAACATTGGACTAATAAAGCAAATGTTGGCATTTAAATAATAAGCAAGCTATCTTCCTCCATAGATTAAACGTTGGACTAATAAAGCAAATGTTGGCATTTAAATAATAAGCAAGCTATCTTCCTCCATGTAGACAACAAGGAAAACTTAATGAGTCTTATAGTAGGATGCTATTTATGCACAAGGGAAGAGCATGTGGCTGGATTAGAGGCAACCCATAATGACGTATGCATAAGCAACTCACGATATGAAACATGCTGACAATGAGTCACAATTAATATAATGTTCATGGAAAATAAAGCATGCATTTCCTATCCAGATTTGTTGGTGATCCTAATGTCTATCTTCTAAAAGTTTTCCTCTTTTATACTAACAAATACTTTTCATGTATTTCAAAATAGTGAAATTCAAACTAAGCAATTACTAAGAATAATAATACTTAATCAAAATGCATATATGAATAATTGAAGTGGATCAGTTAGAACCATTAATAATAACAAGATACTATGGATGTGATAATGTCAACATGCTTATGATAATGGGCTGAGCATCATGAAATACAGCTATGGAATTGACTCTTGGTTCTTGCATATCAGAACTCAGTAAATATGTATAGTTATACATGGTTATTACATTATCTTTCTCAAAGCTGTAGTATATTACCTACTCAATTTTTTAAAAATATATTTTATTGATTTTTTTACAGAGAGGAAGGGAGAGGGAGAGAGAGTTACAAACATCGATGAGAGAAAAACATCAATCAGCTGCTTCCTGCACACCCCCTACTGGGGATGTGCCCACAACCAAGGTACATGCCATTGACCAGAATTGAACCTGGGACCCTTGAGTCTGCAGGCTGACGCTCTATCCACTAAGCCAAACCGGTTAGGGCTTACCTACTCAATTTTAACTGATTTCCCCACAAAACCCCATATTTGTTCTACCACTCTTGAGCCTTGTTTACCTCTCTTTAAATGTGGTTGCTCTCTTTCTGCTTTGCAAACTTTACAGGATTTTAAAAATATATATTTTATTGGTTTTAGAGAGGAAGGGAGAGGAAGAGAGTGATAGAAACATCAATGATGAGAGAGAATCATTAATTGGCTGCTTCCTGCATGCCCCACACTGGAGATCAAGCCCACAACCCAGGCATATGCCCTGAATGGGAATGGAACTGTGACCTCCCAATTCATAGGTCCATGCTCAACCACTGAGCCCTGCAGGCAGAGCTGGATCTTTTTTTAGCATGTGCATGGTATCAATGTTTTATTGCTTAGATTATTAAATATTTCTGAAACTGTACTATATGCCAGAAACTGTATTTAATGCTGGTAAAGTGGCAGCAAGAAGTAGATTATTGTAGAGGAATAGACAACAAGTAAAATGTCAGTGCAGCTATAGTAATGCTAGATTAGAGGAAACAAGGTTCTATGGAAAAACATGGAAGAGTCCTTTGGAGTCACAAGTCCTTTCTTGTAGTGTGTGGAATGTTACAGAAATGTAAAGTTGCCGAGGAGGAAGAAAAGAAAAGAGAAAGAGGTAGTGATGGGGCTTGCAAGATGTGTTTAAAAAGCTGCGCTTTATAGAGAGAAACTGGCAGCCACTGAAAGTTTTTAAATAGAGGAGTATTAAGAGTCAGTTCATACTTTTGTTACTCAACTCTGCTGTAGAAAATATGTAAACACGAGTGTGGATGTATTCCAATAAAACCATTTACAAAACAAGGCAGCTGGCAGGAATTGACCCGTATGCCACAGTTTGCAAAACTAGAGTTACTGATGAGCTAAAATGGCAAGGTTTTGGTCTCTGGCTAGAAGTAAAGAAGAGAGGAATACCAGGTTTCTGGCTTAGTCAGTGTGTGAGAGATAACAACCAATGGATAGCCCTGAGTCTGAAGAAAGGTGTATGTATTTATATATCATGTTAAATGTTGTAGAAGAAGGCAATGACACAGTAAGAGAGGTATCATAATTGGGAAGATACCATTAAATGTCCATACAAATAGTTAGATTAAGCACTGTAGAATCACAGTATGAGCTAGTCATTCTATCTTTTTTTTTAAAAAAAATTATGACACAAGTTTATACCTGTAACATGAATAATCAGTTTTTAAAACCACAATAGTTAAGAAGACAGTATTTGAACACTGACTTCTAAGAATAAAAGGTGCTAGATCTAGGCAAAGCAACATGTACTATTTTGAAATGCTCAACAAAGAGTCACACATAAGCTGCAGAAAGAGGAGGTAAATATGGAATCAGTTAAAGAAAGGAAGTGACTCACAGGAAGAGAGCCAATCTGAAAATTCAGAGAAATATAGGGAGGAGACCGAGGAGAAATCCAGAGTGAAATAACTGTTTGGAGAGCAGATGGTGCAATATCTTATTCTTAAGAGATAAGATGAGTGAAGAATCTGCCCTTTCTCCTCAAAAAGTTACATTACTTATATTTTTAATCCATTTCTTTTCTTTGGGGAGTAGTTTAATCAGTAATTCATCTTTATTCAAGTTTGGAATTTTACCAATTTCCTATATAATGTCACTGCTTTTATCTTAAAGACTAGGATGTTCATGCCATTTTTTCTTGCCCACTCCATCTCCATTGTTGCTTCTAACCTTCATATTCTGCAGAGGAACATGAAGTCAGTGAGGTTGCACCCTAATAGGATGTTAAAATATTTTTGCAACTCCTAATTGCTGTTTGCTGCAAGACATTTGGGAGATATTACATATTACGACTAAAGGAAATCCTTTCACCCTCTCTTTTGGCATACTTCTCTTGAGCGATCACAGTTAGACCATCAATGGGCGAAGATGTAGCTTTTAAATTCTTGGCAAATATAACTTGGAACTTCAACCTTTTATTGGTTTTAGCATCCACAATCCAGATCTCCTGCCTGTACCCCTCCTCCTTGCCACTTCGCCCATCCCCAGTCTCTGAACACTTGGTGTCCGTGTCTTCGGCGTCTGGAAACTTTTTGGCATGGAAACCACCAGCAAACAATGAAACATTTCCTTTTCATATACATTGAGTCACGTCAATGTGTGTTAGATCTTGGGAACCCCTCCCAGAACTGTCTAAATGCCCCCATTTTAAAGGGGAGCATTGACACAAATGTCAAAAACCAATGACAGCAGGGCTGATGCCATCCCAACTGCTTAGTTCCAACATGACAAGCCCTGAGTACATCCAGATGTATGCGGATAAGGTTTCGTTTAACTTGCCCAGAAAAAGAACTTGGAGGAATACAATTGAATGTTGTTTATTTAGAGCCTATATATACATATAAGCTATACTAGGCTATATATACTACTACTACTACACACACACATATATATTAGTTTACATCTCCAGAGGGGGAAAGCCATTGTCCAGAAAAATAAAGTAAAATGCATAGATTCCCAATGTTCTAAAAAGGCTTACTTCTTTTTTTCATCAACTTCAAAGATCCTCCTTGTTATACAGTCTATCATGTAGAAACAAGTACACATGTCTAAAGCACATCCTGGAGCTTTTTTTCTTTCACGACATGATTCATTTTAATAAAACAGGACATAGGTTAAAAAAAAGAAAAGAAAAAGAGTGCTAGCTTTTTTAACCAGTATATTGTTGGAATGTGATCCAGGTTTAATTCCAAGTTCCCCTGGAGATGGTCCATTGTATTCAAAGTGTAAGGAATATTTCCATTCTGTCACTCCTAAAAGCTAGCAAGAATATTATATATGTTTACTTGAAAAAGTCTAAAGATTCTTGTTTGACACTGTTTTGTTTGTTTTAAATTATTTTAACATATCCATTACTCTATGTAATGAGGATTAATATGGCTTAGCCCTAATTTAATTTTCTCACAACTAAGTGTCTGCGGAGAGCAGGCAAATTATCATATCTCTTTATTAGGCTCATTAAAACCACTGAAAGGTGATATTTACAATTAGTTGTAAAAACTTATGTCTTTGGCTGAAACAAATCCAGAGTAGGTGATCAAGACTGTTATTCTTCAAAATGTCATAGCCACAGTACATGCAATGCATTTTAGATAATTCAAAACGCAAAATCAGTGCTTAAAAGACACCATTTTAAAAAGTCATGTTTCAAGAAGTAACTAGCCAAGTCACCAGAGGATGTACAGAGATTTGCTGCTTAAAAATATGCTTCTTAATCTGTATTACAAGAGGTTGGAATTTTTAATGTAACAAAAATTACCCCTTTTATGTCAACTTTGCTAATTATACCAATCTGTGAATGGAAATACATTCCCAGCAACCTCTAGCTCCTTCCCAAAAAACAAACAAAAAAAAAAATCAGCCCTAACCAGTTTGGCTCAGTGGATAGAGCATCGGCCTGTGGACTCAAGGGTCCCAGGTTCGATTCCAGTCAAGGGCATGTACCTTGGTTGCGGGCATACCCAGTAGAGAGTGTGCAGGAGGCAGCTGATCGATGTTTCTCATCAATGTTTCTAACTCTCTATCCCTCTCCCTTCTTCTTTGTAAAAAATCAATAAAATATATTTTTAAAAAATCAGAAAGCAAAGTCAACATGTGTCTCAGACTTTGCATCTACGTGAGTGTAGATTGTATGCCCTCAGAGATATCTACAAGTCTCCAATGAGAAGACTGGCGTTCTCCAGTCTCCTTGTGCAAGCCTCTCCAAAGTAACATCCTTGTTGCTATCACACATAATCTAGGTACTCATAGAGCAACAACTTTACTGCAGCAAATAACTTACTACACAAGTCTGTGGTTGGTGTTGGGGTGCAAAGCTGAATAAGAAGCTCTCCTCTCTGTGATCCTTCGGAGTTTGCTTAGTTGAAACGGGAAGAGAGAACATGAATTTGCTCTCCTTGATAAATAATGTTATGTAGTTATCAGATAAAACCCATCAGTTAAAGTCCTCCTCCAAATTATTGGTTTAATTTTGTTCTAGACCTAACCTCTGTGTTTATTAAGCAGGTATCTGCTCATTTCATTCGCTATCTGGAGCTTCTCAAAGTGACAAATTATTCTTAAAGTATTTCTCTGTTGATTTCAAGACAAAATATGATTTTAAAATAGGTTGTTTCTGTGCTTTGCACTTCCCTGTGAGTTTACAGGACAAAGCATGAAGTTAAAAATGGAATATACAAAGAAACCACTATGTGGTAATTGAATAAATTTCAAAACCTGTAAGGTTCAGCAAGGGTAAATGCCAGATAGAGAGGAGGTGGTCCACTCTGCCTGTCACCGTATGTCTTAGTATATCTTTCTCTTAGGGTTTTCCCACTTTCAATTCTGCTGCCAATTTACTCTCAAAACCCATCAGATCCCTCAGCTGTAATGTCAATATAAGGTAAAAGAACCAAAATCCATCTCTTTGATTGGCTATTGGTCAAACTTACTCTGGGAGTTCCACATTTTTACTGAATGTTAATAGAGAACAAATAGAAACTGAATGTAGAAGAAAAAAAAAAGTATTTCCTCTGATAAGATAGAAGTGTGTGCCTCTATCATATCTAGCTTCCTAGCATCTGCTCAACTTATCTTGTCTAATTAGTTAATTAGCAGTAGAAGCTATCATGGTTACTGAGTCAATGAAGAGGAAGGTCTGGAGGGAAAATAGAGTGAGTGGAGTTTCAAGGTATTACTTAGACACCTTTGTTTTTATCTACCTGTCTTATTTTTTTTTAATTTTCTAGGTGAGGTTTCCTTTGAAGAAAATTTTCGAGCTAAATGTTTTTTAAAACCATTACATAAATCATGTTGAGCTAGCTACTTTCTGGCCCACATGTGACAAATATATGACACGGATACTGCTTATTATGTTCCTTTGCTTCCATGGGAGGTATCACTACATTCATGTAATCCTTGCTGATTTCTGATAGATCTTCAGAATGCTTCTCAACCCAGCAGTACAGACAGCTACAATAATTGGTCAGTACTGGCCTCTTATTTTAAACCAATGCATCACCATCCCTGTTCAAGCCCTTTCTTAGAGTTCCTTACTTCTTAGCTCCAGGCCTATCTGATAGGGAAGTATTGATTCTTACATTTTCCTTGGGGTATCATTCTCTGCTCAGTATCATAAGCTGGAAGCCAACATGTTAATTCTTCACCATAATAGCTCTTAGATTAATCCACTCCATCAATGTTTTTATGAATAACACCTTACAATTATTATGAAGCATTCATTGAAACATGGTTTCTGTCATATATGCCATGAAAAATATACCTTGGGCAAATATATTTGGAAAAAATGGTACATACTACTATAGTCCCGTATGAAGAGTAACAATGTGTAATAGCTAAGGAAAGATTCTGAGAAATGCTTTATTAGAGAATCCTGTCTGACCTAATTTAGCCAAGCATTTTCCAAACTTATTTGACCACAGAAAACTTTTTTTTTTTTTAATCCTCGCTTGAGGATATTTTTCCTTGATTTTTAGAGAGTGGAAGAGAGGGGGAAAGACAGAGAAATATTGATGTGAGAGAAACACATTGATTGGTTGCCTCCTGCACGAGCCCCAACTAGGGCCTAGGCCAGGAGGACCCTGCAACCAAGGTACATGCCGTTAACTGGAACCTGAGACCCTTCAATCTGCAGGCTGACACTCTATCCACTGAGCCAAACCAGCTAGGGCAACCACAGAAAACTTTTAACCAATGACTATTTTTTGACTACTCTGTGTGGGAACACATTTTGGGAAATGTTCCAATAATGTGGCCAATGTTTTATACTCAAGCTTCTTATCCCTTCAAGCCATCTTATTTTCTGACACCAGCATTATCTTTCTAAAATTTCATGGTAAATCATATCACCCCTGAGTTAAAAAATTATGCTCAAAGCTTGAGGTTCCCTCTGCAATTCATTTTTATCAGTTGTACTGCCAACACAGAGTGTCCCTTTGCACATAGTAGATGCTTTATCAGTGAATATGCCTCTGCTTAGCTCCAGATCTTCCTGAATGTCATCAACAATGGCATGCTCACTCACTTTTATTTCTCTCTGTTTTGGATCGGTCCATGGAATAGCTTTCTCTTTTACTGTTGTCAACCAATTTTTTTTTATTTAAAGTACAGCTCAAAGATCACTACAGGTGTGAAGCACTTCTATTGAAATGGAATATTTGGACTGGAACACACCGTGTTTCCCTGGGCAGACTGGTTCCCGGGCTCTTTGTCCGCTGGAGTCGAAGAATGAATCCATGGATGGAAGATGGTATAGCAAAGGTAGAAATTTATTGAAGAACAAGTACAGACTCCCATGTGGGGAGGGGGAAAGAGTCCCACTGAGTTCCTTTTCCCCATGGCTTATAAAGACTGTAGAGCCTTGTGCCTTGATATCCCCCTCTGATTGGTCACTATTTTCTTAGCCTGGTTACTGTAGTAACTCCTGAGCTCAAAGGTTCTATGTGAGGTTTTTCCTCCCCTCCTTCCTTATTGTTTTCCTATTCCCTTTGGGTTTTCTTCTTTTCCCGTTATTTTGTAAATATAGACCTTCTGCTGTTTCCAGCTCCCACATTCTATGGAAATGTACCTGTTGCAGCTTTTCGGCTCCCTTATTCTATGGAGATATACCTTCTGCTGCTCTGCAGGCCTGTGCTTTCTCCATGGCCCCCTTAATTGCTAAAGTTTCCTAAACCTGTCTTTTCACCCCTAAAATTTCCTGTTTCATCATCTTCTCCACACCCCTAAAAAAAGTAAGCACTTCCTCAGACATCAGACACATTCCCATTATACTTTGAGTATTCTTCTCCACATGTTTCATTCGTGTACATAGAGGGAAACCCTTTCAAGGACTAGTCCAGAGTTTCTCAGCCTGGAACTATTGACATTTTGGGCTGGATAACCCTTTGTTGTGTAGAATTGCTCTGTGCAGGGTAGGATGTTTATCACTGTTCCTTGCCTCTAACCCACAGATGCCAGGAGTACCCACTACCTTCCCCAGAGTCAGTTGTGAATCAAAAATGTCTTCAGATATTGCAAAATGTCTCCTGGGGACAAAAATGCATAAGGTCAAGAGCTACTCTTCTAGATCAAAACTTCCATCTCCCTGGACTTTATCCCATGCCCACCAAATAACCCATTTCTAGCAATCTCATCAATTCACTGAATTCAAGAAAGTGAATTCTTATTTGTCCCTTGAAGATTTGACTATAGTTGACGAGGAGGAAAAAAGCAAATAAGATATTCAAAAAAATGCTGTCATTTGGGGAATCTGAGCATCATTGTTGTCTTTTAATTGTTGACACTATTACAGATGTCTCCCATTTTCTTTCCGATTTTAGATTGGTCAAAGTTAAACCTGAGAGGATGCAGGATGGATCCTCCTCATTTAAAGATTACCCAGACCTTCAAAGCCTATCTCTCATTTCTAGGATATTGTTATTCAAAAGTCATCTTTTGTGTTCTCTCCAGTGTTCAGATTTGGTGAAGGGAAAACACAGTTGAGGCATTAAGACACCTTAGCTGCATTGATTTGTTCTTTTCTTTCGTTTCTCTTTCATTAATGATACATAGAGATTTGTCTCTTGAGACTTCTTTTATCCTTTAGAAAAAAAAATCTTATTTTCTTTCTTACAAAGAGATGTCTTGTGGCATGAAGACTCATCAAAGTCATAATTACATTTCAATTGTCTGCATTGAGCTGTCTGTCATCTGTAAGCATTTGAGCCTGGCACAAGTCTTTCTGCATTTGAACTACATTTTTCTGAGTTACTTACCAATCTGAGAAGATTCCTCAGTGAGTATCAGCTGTTTTTGGCTTTCTCTGTTTTTAATTTTCCTGACGACATAACAAAGCTGCTTATAATCTTCTAAGGTGTCTTCAAGCTTATAATCTTCTAAGGTGTCTTCTAAGGTGTCTTCAAAATAATGATGATGCTATTTATTTTTATTTATAAAAATTGCTCCAAGATATTATTTGTCATTAACCTGGATGTTTGTCTGCATCTGTACTGGCAATTTCTATGCTTTATTCACAAATAGCCAACCCCCACTTTCAAAGGAGGAGATGAATTTAAGAGGTTACAAATGCATTACAATGTTAAGATCTTCCTCTAAAGTTTAGAGTCTAAACCTTTTCTGAATGATCTGTGCTTTCTGAATCTCAAGTCTTAGAGACTGAGCTGGAAATTAAGAGAGCAACCTCTCTCACCAGCTTTCCTGCTTTTAAGAAAACTAGCTAATTCTGGGGGAAATTGCTGCATGCAGAGAGGCTTCTCTTCAGGAGCCTCAGGTATTTAATTAAAATTACAATGGACACCTTGTCACTTGGCTTTGTTTAACAAGACTTATTATTTTGGACTCAGAAGAATCTTAATTCAGGATCCATTTGACATCTTCAATCTACAAATGGGAAAACCCTGGTGGAGAGGCATCAAGTAGTTTGCATTTTAAGAGAAAGATCAAAATGAAGTTAAAGAGAAAGAGGCTTAAAAATATATATATATATTTTATTCCTCCAGCTTGACTCCAAACTCTGAGATTTGACAGACACTTTTCATTTGATTTTGCCCCAGGGGATGTACAAATGCAATTTAACCGAAACACAAAATAATGGCAAAAGAATTGGCACAGAGGCAGTCTATCCCTTCCCCTCTCTTATTTCTGCTTTTATCTTAATTTTTATATTGGCCATTAATTCCATTTATAAATAAAATTAAATATATCTTCACAGGCACCCACCATCCTTTGAGCTTTTACACTCACTGGAAAAGAACAGCCTTGTTTGTAGTCATCACCACTTACCTCCATAGTTGCACATTAGAAATATAGATTACCTACTGCATGTTTTCCCCTATTTTAGAATCAAAATGCCTCAGGATTTTCATTGACTTTTTCTAGTTTAATTGCATTACTTCCAAGAATGCTAACTATTTGGAAAATGTCAGCCCTTCTAGATCAGTGTGTCTTGAAGGGTGGTTGTGCCAGAATTATCTGAGAATGCCTGCCAAAAATGCAGATTCCTGAGAGGGGGAGAGAATTTGCTACCTCCAAAAATGCTTCTGAGATATTGATTATGCTAAGGTCATTGTTTTTAAGACATGAAAGACCCAGAAAAAATTTTTTTGTTACAGGATAGGGTTGCTGCTAGGGGTTGAATTCTTGCGATATCTAGAGAAAAGAAATTTTCTGGGACTCACAGGGGAGAATGAATGATTTTTATTTGTGTGGAATTACATCCTTGGGTTTCCAAAGTCCCATTTCCTTTGTCCAGTCCTGGAAGAAGTGCAGCTGGGGCTTCAGTAGAGCTAAAATCAAAGCCAATGTCCAGACTTTCCTTACAATATTGAAGTTGGGTCCAGTCCAGCATCAGGCTAACTCCTCATGTGTTTTCTCTCTGCAGTCCATCCAATGGTCCATTGCATGGGTAAATACAAGAGAACCAAGAAAGCACGCTGGAAGCAACAAGAGCAAGAAGAGATAGAATTCCTTTGTTTAGAGGATTATGTGTCCTGAAATTTTTGTGGGCTTTCAGTGGCCACAGCCATTCTGGCCAATGATCTCTGTTTCCCGGTGTGATTGTCAGGCAAGTATCTTCCCTAGCCCAAATGCCATGCTTATAACATCTGGCTTTCTTCTCTTTTACTCCTTTCCTATCCTATATAATAAAGATGTAATATGCAAATGGTCGTTACGCTTCTGACCACGTAAGACCCGATCACAGATCAGCACGAGGGTGGGGCAGCAAGCTACCGGGAGCCAGTTCCAGCATGTCATAATTACAAGAGTTTCATCAAAAGCTTGATGAAGCTTGGGGGCTCAACAAGGGCTGAGCCACATATGTAATAATATGTTGGAATGGCTAAAAAGCATCTCCCCCCAAACCTGAAGAGGATAATCGTTTGCTGCCAGACAGCTCAGGGCATCTTAATCTACATGTTATTGCCTCCTGTTGGCCAAACACCTGAACAGCTGTAGGCTATTCCCCAATCTGACAATGCTTCTGTAAACCCTACCCTTTGAAACCCTACCCTTTGAAGTGTATTATCTCCACCTTGCCTTAGGACAAATTGTGTTAATAAAAAGCTCGGGGTCCTGAGACAAAGAGAGTCTTTAGTTCCTTTAGCTGAAGCTCCTCTGACCCCCAATGCCTTTGAAAACTATCTTTCGTCTTTGGACTCCTTATTGAATCTACGCACAGCCTTTCTCTAGATTGCTGAAACCTTTCTTAATGCTGCGACAAGAACCCTGGCAGCAAGCTATGAGGGGGGCATGGGGGGGGGGGAGTGGAGGGAGCTACAGGAAGGTGGGGCAGCAAGCTATGAGGGGAGCTCGAAGGGAGCTTCAGGAGGGTGGGGCAGCAGGCAGAGAGCTACAGGAGGGCGGCAGTGAGCTACTGGCTACAAGCAGGGCAGCGGAGAGCTACAAGAGTGGGAAGGGCAGCAAGCTATCGGGGGCAGGGAGGAGGGGGGCGGGGGGAGCTACAGGAGGGCAGGGCAGCATGTGGAGAGCTATTGGAGAGTGGCAGTGAGCTACTGGAGAGCTACTGGCGCACGGATTCGTGCACAGGGCTACTAGTTATTAATAATTAGCTAATTGCAAAAGTATCACTTTGACTTTCCTCACAACTATCTATGAGGAATTTAGACAGAGCACCTGCTCCAGGAAGGTAGCTATCATCATAGATAAGTATAGTTTAATATGAACTAGTGTGCTAGACAGGGAAGAACCTGGGAAGGACCCTTGATGGAAGTTCTCTCTGTGTCCTATTATTAAAAATTGCCCAGCAAATTTTATTTACCAAACTTTGCTTTTCTATCTCCATGTGAATTGCCTTCCTGCCTTTGAAGTCACAAACCATAATGACCCCCTTCTCCTTAGCTCCGGATGGAATATAAGCCTCAACTGCCCAACGTGTCCTCAGGTTCCATATTCTTATGGCATCCCCATGTTTCATACATAATAAATGTGGTTATTTTCTCCTGCTAATCTGTCTCCTGTTAATTTAATTGTTAATCCAGCCAGAAGAACTTATAGTGTGGGGAAAAAATAATTATTTGCCCCCACACCTGAGAAGGCTCAACCTGGATATACGGAATTAAAATTTTCTGAGCGTAGGTCCCAGGATTGTACACTTTAATAGAGTCCCTCCATGAAGTTCTGGTGGAAACATGTTTAAAGTGACTGTCTTACGAAGTGACTTTTAGATTCCACATGTTGTATTTATTGGATAATGCACATTATTCTGGGTATCTCTCTTTCATTCACACTCCACATCCAAATCTGTCAGCATCTGACTCTCACGATCTCCGCTCTACAAGTCTGGCCAAGCCACCAGCACTTCATGCTGAGATCATTACAAGGCCTCCACACTGGTCTCCTGCCTCCATCCTTGCTCTGCTACAGTCCATCTCAAGTCAGCTTATATCCCTCTACCTTCAGATCCACTCCAGGGGCTTTCTGTCTCTCTCAGAGTAGAAGTCAAAGTCATTACGTTGTAATCTAGATGCCTTCAACTGCAGCCTCTCATCCACTACTGCTTTCTCCTTGCTCACTGCTCTCCAGTCACTCTGATTCTTTATTTTTCCTGGGCAGTCAGGCTAGCTTCCAACTCATGCTCACCTACATTGGTTGCTGTTCTCACATTTATCTGCTGGGCCTTTCCTTTCCCTAGATGATTCTTTAAAACTCTCTGCAAGGCTATTCTCAAAGATCCTATTTAAAATGAAATTGCTCTACTTCTGGACAGTTCCTATCCACCTTCTCTGGTTTTGTTTCACCTAAATTTATCACCATCTACTATTTTAAACATTTTACTAATTTTATATATTGTAGCCCCTCCCCCAACTATGATGTATAAAGGACTAGACATTTAAAATATATATATTTTTATTGATTTCAGGGAGGAAGGGAGAGGGAGAGGGAGAGAGAGATAGAAACATCAATGATGATAGAGAATCATTGACTGGTTGCCTCCTTCATGCCCTACACTGGGGATCAAACCTGCAACCTGGGCATGTGCCCTGACCGGGAATGGAACCTCCTGGTTTATAGGTCAGCACTCAACCACTGAACCATGCTGGCTGGGCAGGACTAGACATTTTTTAACATATTTTGTTCAATGCTGTATATGAGCCCAAAAATAGTGGGCTATGACAGAGACTCAATAAATATTTGCTGACTGAAATAAAGAAATCATCTCAAATTAGCAACTCTATATTGCAGTGCTATTATGTCTATCAACAAAGGAAAACCAAAGCTTATAAAGCAGAAATAAATGGCTCACCCAAAGTCACATGGCCTGTGCAGAGCTTGATTCTGATGCCAAAGCATCCATTCTCTCCATGCCTCCACAATACTTCTTAAGGATATCCTCTTATTACGTAAGCCCAGATAGACCTACATGAATATAAAGCAGACTTGATTTAACTTCTTCTTTTGTTATTCAGGTACAGAGATTTGAGTTAATCTTACTTCTCCATTTGGGCCAAATTATCATTGTGAATTCAAGCAAATTAGCATTCTCACTTGGCTTACTTTTAGTTTTCTCCTTGTATCCCTGGTTTCTGCTCCTATCACTTTCATCCTGTAGATATTTACTAAAATGTGTTTGATATATGTCTTTAAATATGTATGTATTCTTGTAAAAAATGTGGTGCTGCTGTTATGTCATGTATATGTTAAATTTACATAAATTGTATATACTAAAAATATTGTTTCTCACTTTTTTTTAACTGAGTACTATTTTCTTGAGATATGTCTGTTTACTGCTTCCAATATGTAATATCCCATAGCGTGCATCTTTGACATTTTGTTATCCCTTTCCTTAGTTATGTCTCCCAACTCCTTACCTCAAACAGCACCATGAAGAGTATTTACCTGGACCCATACAGACCTCTAGGAGCAGGGTGCTGTGGGTCCTGGGGTCTGTGCTCAGTTTAATTCATAAAATATTAAGAGACTGTTTTCTAAGTCTGGTTTGCACACCCACCAGAGCACATGGGCAAGATTATCTCTATACATCCTCACCAATACTTCAAAACTATTGTGATTTGAATGAATATAAAGTAGCATCATTATAAAATGAATTTATCTGTTTGGACCATGCTTCTAAAATTTCTATTTCAATTAACTATTTTAATATTTTTTACCTTTTAAAAGATTTAGATTTCTGTTTTTTATTGGAGTTCTTTGTATATTAATTATAGCAATAGTGAATTTATTTTGGATATTTTAAGTACCTTTTTTAGTATCTTATCTGTCAACTTTGTTTATACTGTTTTTTATTAGATACAATTTCTTATTTAAGAAGTTTTCTCATCTTGTCTAAATCAGGCAGTATTTTCAAAGATACTCAGAGCATTTTCTTCTGTTAGCTTGATGGTACCTCTGCCTAATTGTTTTTGTAATCTTAATGGAGTATGCTTTGCATTTTATGTAAGGTAGAAAACTGCTTCAATTGTTTTCTGTAGAAGGAGCCTGTTTTCCCCAAACCATATATCAAACCCTTCATCCTGTTTTCTACTTTGAAGCACCATCTTTACCACACTTTTTTTTTGTATAACATGAATTTCTTTGTATAAATAGATCTATTTATAAGCTATATATTCTGTTTCATTGACATTTTTGTTTCCGCATCTATGCCATATGGTCTTCTTATGATCATGTAATATATCTTAATATAATAAAAGGCTAATATGCAAATTGTCCCCTCAACTGGGAGTTCAACCAGGGAGTGGGGCTGGACAGCCAACCACTTGCAGCCCTTCCCCCTGGCCAGTTCCCCCCTATCGCCCCCCCCCATTACCCTCCCACCATTAGCCCCCACCACCCCAATCGGGGCGGGCCAGCCGGACCCCACCCATAGACAAATTCATGCACCAGGCCTCTAGTATCTTAATAAGTGGTAAAGGATTTTAACCTATGCCAAACCTAGTTCCCCTTTTAAAAAAACTGACATAATTACTTGTAAACCATTATTATTCTATATGCATTAATAGAGAGAGTTTTATCAATTTTCTAAAAACATCAGCTGAAGTTTATATTATGATTGCTTTGCATGTGTACAATAATTTGGAAAGAATTGACATCATTATCATGATATATTGTCTCATCTATAAAAATGGTTAACCATTTCTTTTATTCAAATTTCTCCTATGAGTCTGTAAATGTTTTCTTTATTTAGTTTGCAGATAAAAGTTTATTCTTTATTTAGTGTGTAGATAAAAGTTTTGGTGTTATTATAAAGAACATTTATCTTCTACTTGGTTTTACTAGCAATGACTAGCTCTTGAAGGGTGGACAGGACTTGGAATGCCAGAGATGGGCAAAGAGAATTCTAGTGAGAGGGACAAAGCTTAGTGAAAATCCACAAATATTAGAACTATGTTGAGAAAGGAAAGGGATTCATTTGTTGGAGCTAAAGCTATCTGGAGACAGCTGTTGGAGAAAGAATAGGACAATCGATAGGATGACATGCATGGTGCATTAGGAAGTTTAGCTCCTAGAGGGAGTAAAGCACACCAGTTGAAATCATGGGTTCTGGAGTCAAACTGCCCATATTCTGGCTCTGCCACTTATTAGGTGGGGATCCAGGTCTCTCTGTGCTTCAGTTTCCTCATTGATAAATGGAGATTGGAAGAATGCTGACCTCATTAGAACAAAGTGACAAGTAAATGAATTATGTCATATAGAACCTGTTGTGGAATAAGCACTCAATAAATGTTATATGTTATTGTTATTGTTGTTATTATTACTAGGAAATAGGAAATCATTATAAATTTAGATGTGATTTGTTCAAGGTCAGAAAACAGGCCAGAAATACAGCAAACAGGGAGCAGAGACTTAGGTTTCCTGATTCCTAGCATAGGATTTAGCTTTGAACATTTTGTGGAAACAAGTAAATGTATTTCAAAAATCTTTGAAAAAAAAATCTTTGAAAGAAATATCTATTGATGAAGATACACTGAGTGTCAGATTATTATGATCTCTGAATGCATAATAATCTGTGTGTATGTGTGTATGTGTATATATATATATGTATATATATACACACACATACACACACACATATATACATATATATGTATATGAGGCCCGGTGCATGAATTCGTGCATGGGTGGGGTCCGGCTAGCCTGGCCAGGGGGAGGGGACATGGGCGGTTGGCTGGCCTGCCTGCTGGTCGAACTCCTGGTTGAGGGGACAATTTGCATATTAGCCTTTTATTATATAGGATATACACTGAGTGGCCAGATTATTATGCATTCAGAGATCAGTGTATTTTAAAGGACCCACTAGTATCAAAAGTATGAATGCTTTAGTTCTCTTAATGAGTGAACTGGCATGATGAACCCAGATGCTGTCTGCATGCAACTTAAAACACAAATGATGGCTGTGTATCCAAGCACTGAGTTTACTTAAAACACCAGGAAAATAATTTAGTACTTCCTTGTTCTGACAAGATGATGATTCAGGTATAATTTAAAAATATATATACTCAAATATGCTACCTTGTATTATATTATGAATAAAAAATTTAATCAAGCATTTACTTTAAATCATAGAAAAGATTTCAATTGTCATCTTTAGCAGTTGACAGCCTCTTGGAAATGGAAAATGGAGCAATAAAGAACAATTTAAAGTGAGATGTAGTCACCCTTAACATGCCCTTGTCATTAAAATTAAATTAATATTGGAGACCTTTACAGAAGGTGGCACATCAAGAAAAGTTGGCTAACAATGACCAGCTATGAACCAGGTTTTTGTTTCTCTTCCAAATTTAAAAACTATATATATTTTTAGTTTTTCTAACGAGTAACATTAACATGGATAAGATTAGCTTATATTCTACAATCATCATATCCCATCGTTTGTATAAAAATGATTTTAGAATTGAAGGATCGATAATAAGGGAATACCCTTTGCTTCTTAAATCAGCATCACAGTTTGTCCCAATTCACTCCCCCTCCTCCTACCCCACACCTATTTTGCTATTTCTTGGGTGCAGGTCTACCGCCATTGGAGACCTGTAGAGTACCGACCTCTTTGAGGACAGGAAATGCATCTTACAAATGCTGGCTCCTCCAGAAGGTGCTGTCCAGGATAGTTATGTGGTAGACTCTCAATACAAAAAGAGGTGGCTTGTGCCAAAGGGAGCTGCAATGATTTGTGTTCAGTAAGAAATGACTACTGTTTTTAAAACCACTGACTTTAAATTCCACTAATGCCTCTTTCTGCTTGGCCTTCAGACCACTTCCCCTCTCGCCACCCTCCCTCATGCACACACAGTATTGAACCTTTTGAGAGGGAGGTTGTTCCCCCTAAAACATTGATAAAATAAAAACTTTGTTGAGGACCTGAATGACTTGCTTTGAACAAAGGAGCACAAATTTATACACAAAAGCTGCTCCCCTGGTTTCTAGGACCTCTATTCTTTGAGTAATAACTCTAATTTGGCTAATAACTAGGATAGAAATGAAAGAAAGAAAGAAAGAAAGAAAGAAAGAAAGAAAGAAAGAAAGAAAGAAAGAAGAAAGAAAGAAAGACTTCAGATAAAATAACAACCTCCCCTAAAACCTATCTTTTAAAAGATTTGAAATCTGAAGTCCAAGGAAAACTTTATTACATTCTTTTTCATATTTTGCATCCTTTGTTACTCTCACCAGGAAAGGTAAACCAGGTGTATACAAAAATATTTGTTAATCTGGCCTTTACACATAACTTGTTTTCTTGCTCTAATACTTACTTAAATTTTAACTCAAGGTAACAACATATATTTAGAATTTTCCAAGCAACACACCATTCTGTTTCAAAGATGTACAGAATAAATACTACTGATCACATTTTCAAAATTTTCAACTAGTAAATTTATACCCCAAGCTTTAAAAGTTTTAATTGTCAGAGTTTTGAAAGTGATTCATTTCAAAAGTCAATCTGAAAAAAAAAATTGAAGTCCATTGATAAATGTCTTTGTGGAAAATGGAGAAAATACATCCTTAGTCTGGGTTGGCTCTGGTATTTAGCCGTTGGTATCTAATTCATTAGTTATGAGGGGTGTAATAACAGTGAAGCAATTCCATTTCTCCTGATTATGGATTGCATTTTGATGGTAAAATTGTTGGTTGTGTCCTTCCTTAGTGACAGATTTTTTATGATTAATGACTCTAGTACTATTTTACTTTGTCCCTTTCATACAAAAGACAACACAAACTCAGCATCACCAATCAAAATACAGCTTCTATCCCCTTTAAAAAAAATCACCCTCTATTTTCTCTTATTATGGTTAATCTTTAGCATGGTGTATGTATTTGACAATTAAGAACAAAATGAAAGACCACAAAGTTGCTATACCCATAACTGCCAGTTTAATTTAAATTATGGCTGCATAGTTCTGAGCTCCGCTAGGTTTCTCCGCAGACACGATCATTTGCAAGGAGTAGTTCATTAAATGTACTTGTTTTAACAAAATGCCACTCAACAAAACACTGTTTTTTGCAATTGACCTAAACATTTAGTCATTTAACTGTGGTTTTGTACATTGTTGTTTGTTGACACCCTCAGGCAAATATACCCGATTTAACAAACATTTGTTCAAATGCATGTGTAAGATACATTTTTATATATGTAATATAAATATAACCTCATGGTGCCCTTAGCTGATGAATTTGACAGACTAGCTTGTCTGCAAGGAAAAGAGATCTTTTGGAGCTACCTTAAAAACAGTGACCTAGAGAGACATTGGTATGTTTAGGAAGCCGCTCCTTTTATTACAGCGCCTGTGCTTCTCTCTCCTGCCAGTTAAATTTCCCTGTAAAATAACTTCCTCTCATTTGCATGTTGTTCTATGTTCCTTCCTACCTTTGCTGCCTGCATGGACCTTCATTGTCATCTCTGGGCCATTATCTGCCTCAACTCTATCAGTCAGCTCAATCTTTCAAGTTTCCAAAACCAAGTGCTGGCTCAACTCACTTTCTTACATGAGGCTGCAGTGATGAAAGATTAGTTAACAGAACTGTGGACTTCACTTCCTGGAGTTGTGGCTCATTGTTGGTCTAATCAGTCCCATCCGGGAGGAACATTATCACATGGAATAAAATATGGCTTTCTTAGCCAACTCTTTCAATTTATGTGGATAAGAGATGCCCCCTTAGAAGAAGGGTCTTATATGGATAAGATTAACTCTTCAATGTTTGTGTTACCTCTGAAAATTCATATGTTGAAGCCAAATTCCCAATGTGATGTTATTTGGATGTGGGGTCTTTGGAAGTAATTAGGTCATAAGAGTGGAGGTCTCATGAATGGAATTAGTGCCCTTATGACAAGAGACACAGAGAGCTTGCTCCTCTCTCTCTCTCTTTCTCTCTTTCTCTCTCTCTCTCTCTCTCTCTCTCTCTCTCTCTCTCTCTCCCTCCCTCTCCTTCATACCATGTGACAATACAATAAGAAGATGGCCATCTGCAAACCAGGAAGTAGGCCCTCACCAGACACTAGGAAATGAAGGAAAGTGTCTGCTTACCTGGTGTGTTGGCCACTGACTGTTCTCAATGAGTGATTCTCTAGAGGTAAAGTGATTTTACAATATGGTATATTAAGAAGGCCATTAAATTTGAAGTCAGCAAACCCAGATCTGCATTTTATTAGCCTTATAACCCCAGCTATCTTACTTTATCTCATCTTCAGGTTGCACATGTGTACAGTGGAGATGATATTACACGTTACAATCAATATTATATAAAATCACGCTTGTCTGGCCTACACTTAGGTCAACTTTTCCCTGAAATGGAACCAACCTTTACATACATGGACCTTATTATTCTAGATCCATTTGTAAATAACATGGTCTGTGACGTCCTGTGGATTACTGTTCATCTCAGAGATATAAACCAGAGTCCTCGAGGCAAATATTGCCATTGAAAAGAAAAAGGGAAAGAAAAAAGCTTAGTGCTTACTTTAGGAGCAAGGATTGAATAGGGATCAGAGGTGTTACCTGTGGAGTGCCAATAAGAAAATATAGATATAGAAAGGCCAGTCCTGAAATTTATGGCAGACCTATAAAGTAAAGTAAACCAGAGACCTCGGCTCACACTTCCACTGTCAGGCAGCAAATCTGAGGTTTTTGCCCTTGGTTTTTGCCATCTTATAAAACTACCTAGCAGATTTAGAAGAAATTGAATAAAATCAATTTTAGTCTTTGCTTTTATAGAGAAAGGAGTGCTTGACATGGGACAAAAACCCTGGGAAAATGCTCTGGCAGCAATAAAAAACCCTGTATTGTGATTTATTCCTTTTTAAAGTTTTTGGATATAGATAAATGGAACTATAAATAAAAAAGTGAGCATAAATAAAAGTTCTCTTATAGACTGAAATTATTCAAGTTTTTTTTTCTATTACTCCATTGTGTTTTTATCTAATTGCAATGTATCAAGTTTCTTAGTTAGGTAGCTCAAAAATATATGCTTTATGCTCATGTACAGAATAAACTTCTTCTTGCAAATAATAGACAAAGCTAATTAGCAACTTATCACTCTTATGTAGACCAACCAGAAGCCGCCCCTATTGAGCACTCTACCTTGTAAATATAACCTAGCTCTAGGAGTGTTAATTAATCTGTTCTTTAACAGCTACACATTTTTAAAAGGTAAGGTTAGTGTATTATTACAGAGCGCAAGGCTTCCTGTCACCCTTTCTGGGAAGGATTGAAAGCATTGTATTGCTTTTCTTTGTCAGCTTTTGTTAAAGAACAACTACATCATTGAAAGCTGAGAAATTTGGACTGTTTTTAAAAACTGAGAAATGTAGAGGCTTCTGACTTACATGTGGGTGGCAAGGAAGGAAAATGCCATATGTTGATCAAAGTTAGAATCTTATGATATAACTAGATAAATAATTCATCCAAGTTCTATTTAGGGAACACCATCGGTGGTCTTTAAACCAGGTTCCATGTGCGGTGGAGACTTGTAAACTTTCAAGGTAGATGAGAGAGCTGGAGAGTTCTACAGACATCAGTGTCTGGACAGTCCACTTCATCCACACACTTCCTAAAATTACTCTGTGGGAGATGGAACTTTAAAACCTTCTCTGTTACTATAGCCCTCCTTCCATGTTACAAAATAGTCTCTAGGGTTCTACCTGGAGGTGTAAGATCTTCCAGGTACCAAACAAAAACAGGAAAATGAATAACTAAGGAATATGTCACACATTCCTTTGCAAGTCTGATGGTTTTCAATTATTTGCTTAAAAAAATTGAATGGGTATCTGATTGAGTTGAAATATGATGGATCATAAAAATAATTTTAGATGGTAGAACACTATGTAAATTTTGTCATGAAACTCAAAAAATGGGTCTATGGGTTGAGATTTCTAAATCTCTTTCATTCCCAACTACTTATCCTAATAATAAAAGGCTAATATGCAAATCGACTGGATGGTGGAATGACCAGTTGCTATGATGAGCAGTGACCACCAGGGGGCAGACGTTCAATGCAGGAGCTGCACCCTGGTGGTCAGTGTGCTCCCACAGGGGGAGTGCTGCTCAGCCAGAAGTTGGCTCAAGACTGGCGAGCGCAGTGGCGGTGTTGGGAGCCTCTCCCACCTCTGCGGCAGTGGGACATCTCCTGAGGGCTCCTGGACTGAGAGAGGGTACAGGCTGGGCTGAGGCCCCCCCCCCCAAGTGCATGAATTTCATGCACCAGGCCTCTAGTTTATGATAACACGTTTACTCAGTATTACATCTAAAGTCAAAGACAATAGTGAAAAATAGGGGGGAAACCTTGATGCTGAACCCTG
The DNA here is from genome assembly GCF_951640355.1 of Cnephaeus nilssonii. Lineage (NCBI taxonomy): Eukaryota > Metazoa > Chordata > Mammalia > Chiroptera > Vespertilionidae > Cnephaeus > Cnephaeus nilssonii. The sequence continues at coordinate 95,950,082 of NC_137075.1, read as the reverse complement.
TGTTATTCTATCAACAATTTGCATTCATTTGTGACACATACACCTAGGAAAATAATATATTATAGCATCACAGTCCATCTTGTAATGGATATTTTTAGAATAGAATTTCCTTTTTTATTTTAATAATTTTAATAAAAATGTATAAATTAATCACATTGTTTAGTCAATTGAATATTATTAATAACTAGAGGCCTGGTACATGGAAATTCATGCACTCAGGGGGGTCCCTCAGCCCGGCTTGCACCCTCTCACAGCCTGGGAGCCCTCAAGGGATGTCCACCTGCCAGCTTAGGCCCGCTCCCCCAGCAGCCGGACGAAAGAGGCTCCCACCATCACCATTGCACTCTCAGCTGTCAGCCAGGCTTGTGGCTGAGTGGAGCTCCCCCTATGGTAGCACACTGACCACCAGGGGGCAGCTCCTGCGTTGAGCATCTGACCCCTGGTGGTCAGTGCATGTCATAGTGACCGGTCATTCTTGGTCATTAGGGTCAATTTGCATATAACCCTTTTATTATATAGGGTGGTAACTATACCTCAATCCAGAAGAAAAAATAATGTAGTATTTAAAGATTTAAAGTTATTGAAAATTTCAAAATAAATTTTAATTTATCTACATATTTTTGTGGGAGGCTCATATTACTGGGCAATGAATAAAAGACTTTTACCAGTATTCATAAAACATATTATATCATATTACATTCGGATCACATTCAGTAAGGGAAGAGAAATGGAATTATTAGTTTAAGGATAAATGATGAAATGATTTAAAATGTATGAGGAGGGTTGTCAAATTACTGTTATTTAGGTTCTACAGGATACATTTAAAAGATGCATTATAATACACACTTAGCAACTATATGAAATCATTATAAAATTTACAGATGCCATCTTAAAATTGTGTGAGATTTATATGGCTTTGCAAATTATTCAATGGTGTTCAAGAGCAAAAGATTAGACAACCACTGCTGTATAGAAAACACAGACCAATGAACAACCAATTTCCGTATGTGCCCTGGCTAAGGAGGCAGGCACGATGCGTATGGAGTGCATTGGCATGGTACGAAGTCTAGTTTACAGGCTAAGAGCCAATCTCCTGAAAGAGGTGATGAGCAGGATTTTGCTAAGTAGGTGAGTGAGGAAGAGGTTAGGGGAAAGTACTCCAGGCAGGCAAGAGCAGGACCTGAAACTCAAAGTAGAGGAACACCAAGGACTAGGTCCTAAAAATTACAGAGTCTAACCAGCATTGAGAATGTGAGTAGCTAAAGGAGGACAGGGATGTAGGGGTTAGATGAGAGAGATTTCAACTTGCCCGCTGAAGTGTATTCATTTGCCACTAGGGCCTACCTTTTTAGGAGTTATGAAGAATTGACTTGAATTATGAGTTTTCATTTTTCATTTAGAGCAAGGGTCACACACATTTCCTGAAAAAGGCAGGATAGTAAATATTTTAGACACTGAGGTCTCTGTCGCAGCTACTCAGCTCTGCTGTTGTGGCATGGTGAAATCTGACGTGTGCAATATGTAAATGAATGAACATAGCACTGTTCCAATAAAACTTTATTTAAGAACATTGAATTTTGAATTTCATATAATTTTCACATTTCATGAATTACTATTGTGTGTGTACTTGTTTATTATACCAGACATTTAAAATTTTAAAAATTATTATTAGTTTGCACACTGTTCAAAAATAGACAGTGGACAGATTTGTTCCACACATGTAGTTTGCCCCCCCCCCCCTTGAGTATTTCAAAGATTTTGTCATCTATTCTAACGCAGATTTTGAGCTCAGACCACAGTGGAGCCTTGTGAATCTTTTTTGTTCCCTCTTAATATCAGAATTGCCCAAAAACCTGGCCAATGTTTTGCAGTTTTGTCCCACTGGCATACTTCCTGCAACACTATTTTTCAAAATATATTTTTGCATAGTCTTTTAAAAATCAAATAAATACAGGCTTCTCTCAGCAAGGCAGCAGGTTCTTAGAAAGAGCCCTAAGAGCAAACATTCTAGAAGGCCCAAGAAGAAGATTCTGGTCCTCCTAAGATCTGGAATCAGAAATTCCAGGACTTTTTCTGTTAGTCAAAGTGGTCACAAAGCCCTCCCAAATTTCAGGGGAAAGGAATAGACTCTAACCATTGATGGAGTATGGGCAAGGTCACATGGCTGCAGAACAGGTGACATGGAAGATGTTGCTGTGACCATCCTTGGAAACACCATCTACCACAAAAGGGGCATCAGCTTGGAGCTCTATTTTCCCAGAGTAAAGCACTGTGTCTGGCACAAAGTAAATTCTAATAGACCTCTAAACAGAATAACACAGTGGTTAAAGGTGCAGTCTATGGAGCCTGATCTGCCTGGTTGGTATCCTGCCTGTTCCACTTCCCTGGCCCTGGGATCTTGGATGAGGTGTGCCTTAGTGATCATAGTGGTAAAATGCAGGTAGACTCTTCCTCATAGTGTAGTTGTGAGGAATACCCAGGTTCATGCCTGGCTCATAAACTTCCAAGTTAGCTACTATAGCATAAAGGTGGGAGAGGAGAAGGATATTCCCTGTAGTGGTTTTCCTCTCTAGTCCTTCTTCAGACATTCCCATTCTGTTCTCTCCTGTTGAAAACCAGTGGGCAATACCTGGCTGAGCCCCAGGTTGCAATTAAGTCCCTGTGCACGACACCCCATTTGGCAATCTAAAATGTACTGACTATTCCTCTAGTGGAATATATAATAATGCCAATGTCTCAAGATTTGTTTGGTGCATGCTGTATTCTTATAAGTTATGCCCTTGTTTCAAAGTTTACTTAGTACTCTTACATAGCTTTGAATTTCTTCAAGGACTAAGATCTGGCCTTTATGCTGCATGGTATGATTGCCTTAGAATCTACTATAGTGCCAGATCTACTACAGGCATGGAATAGATGCTTATAACTAATATATCACACTAGAGGCCCAGTGCATGGATTCATGCACTGGTGTGGTCCCTTGGCCTGGCCTGTGGGGATTGGGCCAAAACTAGCTCTCCAACATCCCCTGAGGGGTCCCGGACTGTGAGAGGGTGGTTCTAGGGTGACGCACCCTGGAATCGGGCTCCCTCCTCCCTGGTTCTGGGTCCGTCACCCTAGAACCACAGCTGCCAAGTCACAGCAGCTTGGCAGCTCCTGCATTGAGCATCTGCACCCTGGTGGTCAGTGCACTTTATAGCTACCAGTTGGATGGTTGAACAGTCGGATGGTCACTTAGGCTTTTATATAGATAGATTATTGACATGCTGATAACAAAAGAGTTCTTATAAAGACAATTCTGCTTATTACAATTAAATAAAGAGATAGTTCTTGGGATTTTCAAAGTGAAAAAGAGGTCATGGAACATCACCCTAAGAAAAGGCCAGAGTCATGCATTCCAGCTTTATTTCTATGGTAACTAAGAGAGTAAGGTCTCATCGCTGGTACTATCTGTTCCCATCTGGGCTCCTGTGCTGGCTCTTTACCAAGAGAGTCATTGAATGGGAACCTGCAGCACTTGGCAAGGAGGGGTTGCCTCCTGAAATGGCACTCAACCTCGGCTGGAAATCTTTTAAATAATTAGTGGGTAAGCCTTTCCTCAAACTCAGTTTCTCCAGGAGTTGTGTACACCCTGGAGTGATGTGCCAGATTTTATGTGCATGTATAGAAACATCTTTCTTCAGAGAAAACCCATGGTTTTCATGAGGTTCTCTGAGTAATCCCTAAGAAAGAAAAAGTTAACAACCACTAGTTATGAAAACTTGGGCAGAACCCACTGATCTCTGACACATCCTGCAAGTTGTTTTCATCTGACCAAAAGTTTAATGTTGTATTTACTTACTACTTCCCTCACTTTTAACATGAAACTGAGGGCAGCATTTACAAAAATCCCATAAACTCCATTAGTGGGACTTTTCTATCCTAGTGGTCTGGGTTGTGGTAAACAGGAATTTATTGCTGTGTAATATTGGTCTAAAATTTGGAGCATTGGAATTTATGGGTAGGGTGCATGTCTCTAACCATACAGTTCTCTTTTAAAGAATTTGGGGACATAAAAAAATGGAGACAACTCTAGATCATATCAATTAAAAACATTATTTCCTAATACCAACAGTAGACATAATAATGAGTATATATACATATATATACATATCCATACATATCCATATATATATATATATTCTTCCTTTTTCCTAAAACATATATTTTCTCATAAAATGCCACAGTTATTTATTATGTCTTTAAAGTGTTCTCAGTATGTGTGATTTATAGGAAGACAAATATATTTAAAAATGATCAGAGGCTCAAAGGCTCTGTTAACTCAGAGAAAACCTTGTAATTACATACTAGAGAACCTTATCCGTAACATCTTCAGAGGCAAAATTCCTGAGGATTTTAATCCTTACTCAGCTTCTCTGGCTGAGGAACTACACATAATTGCAAGTCAGTTCCTGGACATTTTATTTTAATTGAGGCCAATTCTATATAATAAAAGGCTAATATGCAAATCAACCAAACAGCGGAACAACTGGTCTCTATGACACGCACTAATGGCTAGTGAGTGCAGGGGCAGTGGTGGGAGCCTCTCCTACCTTGGCTGCAGTCAGACATCCCCTGAGGGCGCAGGCCAGGCTGAGGGAACCCTCGACCCCCACCCAGTGCACTAATTTTATGCACCAGGCCTCTAGTATTTATAATAATTATAGTGATAATTATAGTAATAGCTTTTTATTGAGCACCTATTGTGTGTCAGGTTCAATGCTAAGCATTTCATGTATAATGTCTAAATCTTTAAAAACTTCATAATATAATTCAGCTATTGCCTTCTCATGTGAGCAAGAATGGCATTTCTTTCTTTTTTTTTTCTTTTTTTGTGAGAATGGCATTTCTTGTCCCACTTTTTAACTAACAGAAGTTGATTGTTAATATAATATAAAAAGACACACTTCTATGGTAATATCTACTATGGGCAGTTGAAATCTCCTGTGGCTTTCTCCAGGGTCCTTATGTTCTTAATTTTTTTTCCAATTATCTTCTATGTTCTAGACCTGAAGCTGGTCTCTAGATTATAAGAGCGAGCAAGAAGGCATTATAAGAGCGGGCAAGAAGCTGATAATCTGTGGCAGAACACAGCATGTAATATAGGGTGACTTTATGAATAAACTGGACATTGAAAGCTGTGAGGCTAGGACCTAGGTCAAAGTTATTGAATTCTGCTAGTTGATGGACAATATTTTTCTTTGAACTCTTGTCACTTTTGGAGAATATGTTGCCATCATTGTTTTTACAAAAAAAAAATGTCAGAAACACATTCATATTAGTGCATTTTAATTGTCTCTCACTGCCTAGTAAAAGCTTGTAAAGTAGGTAGGAGTACATCCACATACTAGACGCTGGGTTTTACTGTGAATGAGTGGCAGGAAAGGGATTGTAATTTCAAGGCACTCCAGTAGGTATTGTTATAGTTGCAGGAGTGGTAGACTAGAGTCATTTTTACCATAATAAAATACTTTGTTTTTAAAAACATGATTGTTTCTTAGCCATTTGCAAACATTCTTACTCAACACAACACGTATATGTTGGAGTTTAGGCCTCGGGGGCGAGGGCAGGGGAGGGGAAACCATTAGCACAGTAGATAGGAGATAGCAGTAGAGATGGATGTTAGAGACAGGTTTCTCAGATGGAGGTTCTTAAAGCACCTCCTCATTATCCGGGATCATGCTAAAAATGTAGATTTCTATGTCCCACCTAAAATCTACTCAGTCTCACTCGCTGGGCTTCCTGATACAAATATGTACTTTTACTATAGGGATGATGTCCCAGATTAGGGAAAATGTGGAAATAGCCCTGGAAAATACAGCATGGTGACATGGAAACCTTATTGGACTAAGTGTCAAGGGAACTAAACATTTTGGCCCCACAAATGCAGCTAACTAGCAGGATGTTTTGGGGCCAAATAATTTAAATTATCTGGCTTTTCTTTCTTAGTACTCTCTCTCCTCTTTTTCCTCCAACTATTAAGTTGTATCAAAGCATGACACTGATAAAGAAGTCTGAATAATGAGGCAGTATTGTGCATAAACACAGTGTCAGATGAGGGCAGATTCTTCAGCCAATCAATTCGCATTCAGTAAACCCATAATGCAGGGGATTTGCAGGATGAGGTCAGTGTCTTCAATAGCTTACCATCTGCTTTTTGGAAATAAATTACATTTAAGCCAGAACAAATCACATAATGCTGAAATGGTTAATACGGACAAGTGCTATAGGCCAGTGGTCGGCAAACTCATCAGTCAACAGAGCCAAATATCAACAGTACAACGATTGAAATTTCTTTTGAGAGACAAATTTTTAAAACTTAAACTTCTTCTAACGCCACTTCTTCAAAATAGACTCGCCCAGGCTGTGGTATTTTGTGGAAGAGCCACAATCAAGGGCCAAAGAGCCGCATGTGGCTCGCTAGCCGCAGTTTGCCGACCACAGCTATAGGCGATCCTTCACTCCTAAGCTAGGGTTGTCAGATAAATGTCATCAAAGCAGACTTCATATGAACCTTTAAGAGAACTAAATTAAATTGTTGGCAAGTTCTAACTGGATATTCCATACAAAAGTCCAGAAACCTGTAGTTCGATTCTCAAAGGAGAAAAAGAAAATGTAGTGTGGAAAGAACACTCTCGAGTCAGTATATCTCCGTGGTAACTTGGGAAGATTATTACTCTAACTTGCCTGGTCATTATGTCTGTTAATGGTAAACTATACCTATGACATTTTAACTGGAAGAATCTGTCCTTGGATATGGCTGTGAGAGAGTCAATATTTACTGCCAGGCAACTAGCAACATAAGAGAATGGAAATGTGTATCTATAGACCACTAAGGGCACAGATGGAATGGGGAAGTGGGAGAATATCCACTCTGGTCTACTTGGAAGGGCTGGAGGTGGGGGACAAGATTATACCCCACAGCACCCACCCACTCCTCTGGATTATGCTGTGGAACGTGGATTGCCGAATACCACCACTGACTACCTTAAAGGAGTCCTTTGACGATATTATTATAGTCTGAGAAACTCACGTGGAAAAATGTACTCAGTAAGAGAAGGGGATAGATCTTGGTGTAAGGCACCCATTGTCCAGAGGCTAGGGTTTTCCCGATAGTGGGCAACCACTTTTATAGTAGAGCCTGGAAGAAGGCTAGAAGAAGGTAGAATTTTCATAGAGTGATATGAAAGCTATAAATACCTGAGCAATGTTAGAAATTGGGGGCATTTACATGAGGGAATCTCCTGTGAGATGTTTAATTCCTAGGATGCCTACATCTGTCTTTGAGGTTCATTTCTTTCTCACTTCTATGGTTTCTAATGAGGAAAGGTTTTCTCTCAATATTCCTGGCCTCTTGCCCTACTCACTCTTCCCCCAGAGAAGGGCAGGAGTCATAGAATGCTAGTTTAAGTGAGGAAATCCATAAGCACTTGGTAGCCCTCTCCTTCTCTCCCCTTGAGAACTAGCCTGCTCACAGAGAAGACACATTCTGGCCTGGTCCTCATGCTCCATGTTTGACAATGTGGGCAAGCCTGTGGCTGTTCGGTGCTGCCTGGGCTGGGGGGGCATAAGACTCATGCTGAAGGTCAGTGCTAGGAAGTCCATTGTGATCACATATCTAAGCCACATTCTCCAGTCTAGTTTTTATCAGTACTAAGCAGCTATTGTGATCTCCATTTGCCAGACTTCATTGTTTATCTCTCAGTTGTTTCAAAATTGGGCAGGAAAAATATCATTTATGGGGTCACAGCTCGATTGAACTGTTGGGAAAATTATGTTTCACATAGAGTTTTCATTTTGCTTATTTTTATTATCAGTCACTGAAATTGGATACATTGGCAATACGCCATGTCAGGTCTTGTGGGTGTGGCCTCAAATTTTCCTGTCCACTGGCACCTATGCAGAGAGTAGCTTTCTACCAAGAGTTTGTGATGGTCTTTAGCCAAGCCAAGAGAGGCAAGATAAGAAGTAATAATTCATAAGATAAAACCTCTCTTTTCCCATGTACCCCAGAAGAAGGTAAACTTGAGGGAGGGAGAAGGTAGTCATTTGGGTTTTAGTAGGATCTGCATCTTGGAATGTTTGGGGGAAAAAATCAACACTATGTAGGTTTATACTAACATCACCAGAAATTCAAGAATAAACTCAGTTTTTAGGAATGGCAACCATTGCAGGGTATCATCTTTAACTGCCTGGTTTCCCAACTTCCAAGGTAATTTAGAATCCCACTGCTACCATCTAGGAAGGTGCAGATTGAAGACTTGGTTTGAGCACAGAACTTTAAGGGTTAAGAGGACTGGGCTACTAATCTGAGTGATGCAGGCCACAGGCACGCCGAGAAGTTTTTTAAGAAAAAAGAGGCCTAAAGATAAATTCTTGACCACTTCCATGAGAGTTAAGGTAATTTTACTGTGGTAGACTGCATTGTGGGTTTGAAATTATTCCCGGCTGAGTTGAAATCCCAACTTAGCCACTGGGTAAATATATGGCTTTGTGCAACTCCCTTAACTAATGTCAGTGTGGGTGCTTTTTTCAATATGTAAAATTGGAATAATATCTTATAGGGAGACTAGAGGCCCAGTGTACAAATTCGTGCACCAGTGGGGTCTCTTGGCCTGGCCTGCGGGATCAGACTGAAACTGGCTCTCTGACATCCCCTGAGGAGTTCTGGATTGCAGGAGAGTGCAGGCCAGGCCGAGGGACCCCGCCAATGCACGATTGGGGCCAAGGAGGGATGCAGGAGGTTGGCCAGCCAGGGAGGGACCGCGGGAGGGCTCCAGGGCATGTCCGGCCCATCTTGCTCAGTCCTGATTGGCCAGACCCCAGCAGCAAGCTCACCAACCGGTCGGAGCATCTTCCCCCTGGTGGTCAGTGCACATCATAGCTAGTGGTTGAGCGACCTTAGCATATCATTAGCATATTACACTTTGATTGGTTGAACAGCCGACTGGACGACCAGACACCATATTAGGCTTTTATTAATAGGATAAGTGAAAGTAAATTCCATATATAAGGCTCATTATAAGTTAATTGAATTAGATGTCAGAGGGGATGGAATCTCATACATGAAAGTGTCTTTAGTGACCATATTGTCCCTCTTTCAAGAGAGAAAGGTTGAATAATTGTGAAAGGACTGAGATTTTATGGCATTATAGGAATTCAGTGCTGCAAGGTACTTGAGGATATTTACTGCAGTGCCCTATTGTGAGAGTCTTAGGTCTATAGATATTAAACAACCTCTGGTCATTACACAAATCAGAAAGTCTAGAACTGGGCTGAGACATCAGAATATTTCATCCTAGTCTAATGCCTTCCCATGATTCTATGCTCAAACCTTTATCCTGTGGTTAAAACAGCAGCATAGGCACAGAGGTGTGGCATCCCTGATGAGTGAAGAAGAAATCTAGAATTCCCTCCCCAAATATCACAACTGCCAAAGTCAAAGTCAATGCCAACTAGAAACTCCTTGTGTCGGACAGATGAGAAATCCCCCTCCCCCCCACACCCTAATTTCCAGGTCAAACATTTAAATGAACAGTATTAGACATCAGTCAAACGATTAAATTCACAAATGGCTTTATCCCTAGAATGTGGATGATTTTCTTTTACAGAATCATACTAGGGACCATTATGCAATAACTCAAAACCATTGGTTTCCACTTTAGCAGGAGGAAAATCAAAACATAATGCATGGGATAAAAGTGAGTGGAGGCCCTGCCATTTCTCAGACCACAGGAGCTGATGTATGTTCAATATAGTGTTTTAGATGAGTAGCAGAGAGACTTACATATGCCCTTTGATGCAAAATTCCTACTATGCTGGCCATAAGGCACATTATTTATATTACCTTTATGTCTCTGGGAACTGTCCACAGTTGTAAGACAGCTAGGGAAACATCCTCACTTATCTGTGGGTGCCAAAAGATTTATGCAGTTTCAAGGACTCTGACACACTGAACCCAGGGTGTTCTCCATCACTGGAGATGGGAATAGTGATAAATGGGTGACAGTACCCTAACTCCTACCAGATGCTGCATGGCGCTAACCCAATTGTCAGACTCTCCTCCGGGCCCCTCTTGGGACTTGAAACCATCAAGTTCTAAATTTCATCTATCTCGTTTGTGCTGTCTTATCTACCCACAATCCTGACGGAAAAGTCCACAAGCTAGCAGGAAGGGGCAAGAAGCCACACACCCAGGATAAGTACTAGTCACATTTTCTCATTGTACTATTTGGTCCACTGAAAAGGAGTATGATGCTTTGAATCTGTCAGCTTCTAGCATTCCACCCCCTGCATTTGCTTATACTCACAATAATTAGACATTATTTTTTCCCCCAGGCTTTGGTCATTTTCACATTATTATGAATTATGACAGGGATACCAGACAATCAGATTTTAAACCTGTCAGCCCGTGACATTTTATTTCCAATCTACAACCCTCTTACCAGCTCTCCCCACACTTCTGGGTGTCAGGCTGATGATGCATCTATTGACTGAGCATGAGTTCCCTGAAGGCACTCTTTAGTCCTTTGTTAAAGTGAGGCTCTGCCTGTGCTATTTTTTTTTTAAGCTGGAAAAATAACAGTTCTGAGAACCTCTTCAGGAAAGAGCACCTGCCAAATCTTCCTTGGAGGAAAGGAGATCTCAGAAGAAAATTACCCTTGGGTTCAGTGGTCATAGGAAGCATCTCAAATTTTCAAAGCTACAGAAGGTCAAAATGTCCCAGCATGATTCTAGGCTTGTACATGCACAAATTATGATTTCTGCCTCCCAAAACACATGGTGGATGGACAATATGATCTAAATACAATTGCTACAATTTCATCCCAAACCCAAATGCAGGTAAAAGAAAACACATTTCTTGGGAAAATAAGCCATTCTAAACGATGATAAGTCAAATGCCTCGATTATATACTGGAAGGTTCCTGGCATTTGAAATGTTTAAATACAATAAAAGATAGATATAGAGATTAAAATGCAAAGTGTATTCTTAAGGACATTAGGAGAGAAAGCAACTATCATTTACCTTCACCAACATTTCCTAAAGATGAGACATTTTTATATATAAAAAAGTAGGAAACACATGATGGTTTATTAAATTATGTACAGTTGGCTTTCTGAACACTGTTTTTATCTTTCTCATTTACCCATGGGTAGCTTAAAATGTAGCCATGGATCACAAGCAGACTGTGGACCTGTGCTTAGGAAACGCTCTCTCTATTTTGTCCACTCGCAACATAACTGACTTCCTGCCCTCCAAATTGAAACAGCAGCAGGATTTAGAGAATGGCCATTTTCGTCTCTGCTGACTCAAGTGAAACTACTCAATAGCATTTGTGATTACTTTCATTAGCCAGTAAAACACAGATTTGACTCTAAAGGTGTCATTAAAAATTCTCCTTTGTAGTTCAGGCTACTGTCAGAGCCTAACCTTGCTTCCCCGAGTTCTCTGTCCTCTCATGTACATGGGTTTTTGAATAATAAACATGCTTGGCTAAAAAAAAAAAGAAAAAGAAAGAAAGAAAGGAAGAAAAGAAAACCACCTGATACATTCTTACTCTTTCTACTTAAAAACAGCTTTAGATAATGGGGAGCAGGAACCCCTCCTGGTCCAAATTTGTTGTGTGTGGGTTTTTTCCTTTAGGAGAATGTGCTGTCGAAACAACCTGGCCAGGCTAAAAGGCAATCTTGCAGCTAGAACTTTAGCTGAGTGCTTTGAAAAGTTCCTCCTCCTTGGCTTTCTCAGTGGGTTGCCCTTTTCTCTACTCCAGCCAGCTTTCTCAGGGACAAAGTACCTGTCCTTTCAGGAATTATGGAGCTCAGAGGGCTACAGGTCATTTCTTTTGGCTAGTAGAATGTCTTTAGTATTTTTACTAGAATCTGTTCTTTTAAAAATCATATTTTGCAATGTTTCATTTGGCAGAAAATAGCTCTTCCAGATTTGTTACAAATTACCCAGGGAGGTAAACATACGGAGGGCATTTTATTTGAAATGCTACCTTTCAAGTTTCTCTACTTGGGCTGGTGCTTGTAGGAGACAAGGTAGTAAAGGTTTGAGGAATACATACACAGTCCCAGACCCTAGGAGACTGAAACACTTAGAAACATGTTTTTATTATTCTCATGTCTAGTGATTTAAAACATTGCCATTGGATCTCAAAATGTTAGGTGAATTCTCTTCAAAATGCATCAGACAATGTAAAAGATTAAGGTTTTTATTTAAAATAAAACAAAGGCTAACCTAAGGAGTGGTAAGGTGCATTCTCATGCACCAGGATTATCATTTTTGTATCACTTTTGCCCTTCATTAGAAAGCAAACTCCTTCAGCTGGTTAACTATTTCATGGTTATCCCCTGTATCTGTTTGTTCGTTGAATGAGCTTTTGTGTTGAGGTTTCAGGCTCCCCCACTCTCTCATAGATGCTGAAATTGTCACAGAATAGAGTCACCCATCACGGACCCAACATAGGACCTGTTATAACTTTACCGTTGTCATTATACCTCAAGGAGAATGTGGATAGGGAACAAAATATGGGATTTCATCCCCCAGATATCACACGCAAAATTACATAAACTTTGCTAAATTAATACACCCTCTTTTTGTTAGTAAAAGCTTTATCCCCCTTCTGCATTCACATCATTCATGGTGCAGAATGTTGAAGGCCAAATTCTAAAAGTCATCATTAGGCTGTTCACGGTATCTCTATTCTTGGGCATAAACTCCATAATTATATTACTAACAACAGGCACGTATTGAGTGCTTTTTTAGGTGCCGGGCACTCCACTCAATTCTTTGTATGCATTAAATATATGCATCCTCACAATTCTATTATCAGTATTTCCATTTTACAGATGAGGAAACCAAGGTTCGGATCAATTAATATCTTGGGAGTCTTCTTCACCTAGGAGGAAGACGAAGACCAAGAGCAGTTTTGAAATATGTATTTTTGACTTTTTTATTCAAGGTCAGGGTCTGAAGAATGTACATGTGTAACACAAATCTACATTCACACCATTTTTTCCAGGTAGTTTCTGAATGCTTCTAGGAACAGGGATATGGGAGGGGAAAAATAAGGACATGGCAGGGTAGACAGAGAAAGTCCTGGCCTCAGTGCTCTCAGCATCTCCTCCACCCACTGCCCAAATAGCTCTGCCTCCCCTCCAGCCCTTCCTCGCTCTTTAACTCATTTCCCACTCTTTCTTTTAGGCTTGTCTCTAACTTCTTCCCACAGACTTCCCTATCTTGTAAACTCAGCTCTCTCTCTCTACTTTGCATCCTCCTTGTTTGCACCAAAGCCTCAATCTGCACTTGGAATGTGGCTTCAGAGATGGGTTTTTATTTACTTTTCATCACTTCTAGTTTCTCCGTTAGAAAATATGTTTCTTACAAGCAGAATTAAGATCTTCCATTTCCATCGCCTTCCCCTGGACCCCGTCACACTCTCTCCGATGGTTAGCCCTGGGCTTAGAGCAGTCATTGTGAAATATGTACTTTTGTTTTGTGATCATTCTAAGTCCTAGCCAAAGAGAATGGTCTTGAATATTGGCAAAATGCATGTGAATTGTAACTTTTCCATGGGACGTGTAAGGAAATGTGTGTCATAGAAAATCTTTTAGAAAAGGCAGGCAGCATTCTGGGCTTTCGTAGAAATTCTACCAAAAAGAAGAATATTTCTCTACCCAACAAAGAATGAAGAGGCACCTGTTTCTGTGAACACGGCTTTCTGATTCTGGGACCTGTTGGAAAGCAATTTGTACAAAGCCATCGAGTCAACACAAATTGAAATTGAAAAAGCTTCTATGCTGAGGTCTATCACTTTGTGCATGTATTTATTCATTATTTATTTACTTATTTTTAAAAGTATTTTTGTTGCAAGTATTTCATATGTCCCCTTTTCCCCCACTGACCTCTCCTAGCTCCCCTCTGTATCCCCCTCGCCCCCCGGCCTTCACCACCCTATTGTCTGTGTGTGTCTATGGGTTATGCATCTATGCACACAAGTTCTGTGGTTGATCTCTTCCCACCCGCCCACCCTCCCCTGCCTTCCTTCTATCTCTTTGTGAATTTAGAAAATATATTGCTGTTTTAATCTTGTTTCCTGGTAAAAATCCAGGCAAATTTAAGCAGCATTCTCCTCTTATCTCTCCTTTGGCTCACTACAATAAAAATAAAGATTTTTTTTAAAAGAAAAATTTTTTTGCTATCAGTTTCTACACCAACAGAAAAATACTCAAACAGGCATATCAGCATCGTGAAATACTGAAAGAGGGATTTCATATTTTTGCATGAGTGTGAAAGCTTATGTTTTACTTCTAAATAAAGTTGAGCTCTGGCTCATGTAATTAATCTGCTGAGTTTCCTGAAGATATCCTCTGATATCTGGGGAGTTAAAAAAGTATTTCCTGTAGCAAAGCATTTTTAATAGCTCTTCCCATGAACAAAGAATGGTCACTCTTATTTCCCAGTTCGATGTGCCAGAATGGCTGGGAAAGTTCTTTCTCATTGTTGCAGCATTAAGTCAACATTTGAAAAATGGAGACCTTTTTTTCTTAATCAAAGGATTAATATGCAGGTCATGGGTAATAGAAATCTCCCCAGGTTTGGTGCACTGGGCTTATGAAATTGAAACAAGTGGCTCTATTTGTTATTAATAAAAATATATGGTTGTGTTTAAACTAAATATCAAAGTCCTGGTTGAGTCTTAGGGACCAAGTGACTGCATGATATAAGGCCCCCTGACTGCCCTTTTATGATTTTCTGTAGAGCTCTTCACACAATTTATAGTGTTGTAATCAGTGGGGTCCTATAGATCAAGGTGTAAGCAGGGTAAAATATGTTTTTGTTAAACAAAAATTGTGAAACACTTCATTGTGGGATATAAATTATTATTTCTTTCTTACTTTTCTGCTTTCAGATTTATAGCATTTATATGACACCCATTTTTTTATATACAGAAGAAAATCCAATTACTTACCTTTATTTAGTAGAGAGAAGTGGTTTAAAAAATATTAACTGGATGTTAAATCCTTGAAACCAATACTACAGTTGTCCTTGGGCAATGTGGTATCTATTGGTTGTTAGTGCATTAAACAGTCATTTTTCCACAATGTATTTTGGAACTAACTACATTGGCAAGGTAGTAGGTATCATTTAGTGAAATGCTTCACAGAGCTAAATTATTTTCTTATATTGAAAGGAAAACCAGATACTCCAAACAACAAACTTTTTACTATTACCCTATTATTTTAAAACTAGTAGCCCATTTGCAGGAAGAATCCTGCAAGCGGCCGCTACGACCACATGTGCTGCCATTGCAGCTGCCATGCCTGCACCCGAGCGCCGCTGCTGCCTGCCCCGCTCCGCCCCGCTCCACCCCGCCCGGGCTTTCCCTCTGGCAGCCACCTGGCTTTCCGCTTTTCCTCCCTCTTCCTTCTAAGTTGTCTTCAGTCTTCACTCCTCCCTCCCTCCGTGTATGCAAATTAACCGCCATCTTTGTTGGGTAATTTGCATACTCGCCATGATTGGCTGGTGGGCGTGGCTTTGGCTGAGGGGCATGGCTTGGGCATAGCAAAGGTGCGGTCAATTTGCATATTACTATTTTATTAAGTAGGATGCTCTACCAGATCAGATAGATAGATGATAGATGATAGATGGATAGAGAGATAGATAGAGAGATAGATAGATAGATAGATAGATAGATAGATAGATAGATGATAGATAGATAGATAGATAGATAGATAGATAGATAGATAGATAGATGATAGATAGATAATAGATAGACACACACCAAGTGTATAAAAGTTCTTGGTCTAGTTTTTCCCACATTTGTCGAACTTTATTTGGATTCATTAAAAAACTGGTAAATTATTTTCCCAATGCTCTGTATTATTGGATCCAAATGTTCAGAGATGTGATTAAATTCAGGCTTTGCTCACATAAATCATAAAAACATGAAAGGAGTATTTTCCTGTTAATCCAGCATTCTGGATCTCATCCTGACATGGGATACTATAGTGACATTAACTTGAATGGGTGCCACTAGTTGGAGAATTAGATAAGAAACTCAAAGGGAGAAGTTGGCAAAGACATTTTTATCATCATGAATTAGTATTTAAGAGATGACTATGAAGAGAGTGAAATGTGTGAGAGTGAGAATCCTAACACTCTAAAAAAAACCAAGGTAGTATTTTCAATCGTTTCTGCACCATTTCACATTGTTAATTATTATTGATATTACAGGTATCAAAATAGCATTCTTATGTCTGTCTTCTCTGCAAGGCTAAGTACTTTATTTGCATCATCTCATTTAATCCTAGCAAATAATTTATGGGACACATATTCTTATCCCATTTTCCAGATGAGGGAACCAAGTCTTAAACTCCCATAAATTGCTCCTGGTAGGCTGGCTGCTGAATGGAGAAACCCAAAATTGTCCCTCATCAGAGCCCGAGTTGTAAGTTCCTGTCCCACAACTTCCTTGGCCTCTGAGCTTCATCCCCACACAATCCTGTGGATGGTGTTTTTCCCAAATTTTTTAATAAACAAAAGGGATTCCATTTTTGTTATTGCTTCTAGAAATTTGCGTAAGTTTCTTTATATCTTTCAATGGAACGAAACTTGTTAATGTTTAACATTAGTTTTCTTTCTTTTCAGAAGATAAGCCATTTCCTTATGAATCAAACTTTCCAAAACTTGTTAAGTTCACTTACATTTTTCTTAAAGGAACTTGAAGGTAAATTGGAGTAAAGTGGAATATCTGGTCAATTTTATAAGGAAGGACAGAGAGGCGCTATGGATCAGTTATTTGCTATCCTTCAGTTCCAGTACTGTGCTGGGCACCTTACATCATTTAAACTGCAGAAGAAGTTGGTTAGAAAGGCTTCATTAACCCCATTTAAGAGAAAACAGAGACTCAGAAAAATAAACTAGAAGCTTATTTAGCTAAATGAGGCTCAACCCAGATCATCAATGAGGCCCCTTCTGTATCATGTTCTCGCCTTCAAAGCAAACCCAAAGATACACATAACTTGGATGATTTATCTTTTTCTGTCCTCAGGCATTTCCAATGCCTTGTCAATCCATTCCATACATCAGCATTGCAATCTTGCTTTTTTAAAAAAAATATATTTTATTGGTTTTTTACAAAGAGGAAGGGAGAGGGATAGAGGGTTAGAAACATTAGTGAGAGAGAAACATCGATCAGCTGCCTCCTGCACACCCCCTACTGGGATGTGCCCGCAACAAAGGGACATGCCCTTGACTGGAATCGAACCTGGGACCCTCCAGTCCACAGGCTGACGCTCTATCCACTGAGCCAAACGGGTTAGGACACAATCTTGCTTTCTTAATGGGCAGAGGACAATACCAGGAATTTATTATGAGGGAAGGACGACAATGTTTGGTAACATTAGTATTCAGGAATTAATTTCACCAAACAAATATGCGTGGGGCGAGGGGGGGGGGAGTTGAAAGGTATTAAAGGTATAAGGATCTAACTAAACAGAGTGTTGGAAAGATAAAAGCAATTTTATAATTAAGCCATAATGCTTTGATTTAATGTTAAGTGGTTTAGTGAAAACTGAAATGCAATGTGTACCAAAATAGATCTTTTCCCCAGTGCTATAGCCTATTATATTTTATGACTTTTTGAGTTTGAGGTATTGAAAGAAAACGAACAGAAATGCAAATATACTTCATAATGATTGTTTTCCTTTTCTTTCTATATTTCCAGGCTGTTTGTAAAGACAACACAATTTCGTTAATTAACACAAACAATCATAAAAACCACCATTTACCATTGTGTTATTCCCATTTAATGTTCTCACAATGTTGCGCAATGTGAAATTTTTGCACAGAAATTCTCAGCCAGTACCGTCAGCAGCTGAGTTACCATGTGTTGGCAGTATCTGTTCATACTTGATCAGTGTAAGTCCTCTGAGTAAGATGTGCAGCGCATGCAATTGAAGAGAGATGACCCATCTTAAATTAAATACATTTCCTCTCACTTCTGCTGTTAGTAATAGTGTTTAGCCTGTTCTCCAGCAACTTAAATCAGTGCCCTGAGGCACAGAATAATCAGGTATTTTCCTACGTTATAAAGAATGGCCCTGGAAAATTTGCTTTTGTTCTTTCTGTGGCTTTTGCTCTTTTAGCGTTTCTGTTAAAGCAAGAGTACCCAGTACCATGTATGGTGCCAGTGGGTACTGAAATTCTCGGGGAGGGGGGGGGGTCACACTGTAAATTATACAATTGTCTAACCCAGTGGTCGGCAAACTGCGGCTAGCGAGCCACATGTGGCTCTTTGGCCCCTTGAGTGTGGCTTTTCCACAAAATAACACAGCCTGGGCAAGTCTGTTTTGAAGAAGTGGCGTTAGAAAAAGTTTAAGTTTAAAAAATTTGGCTCTCAAAAGAAATTTCAATCGTTGTACTGTTGATATTTGGCTCTGTTGACTAATGAGTTTGTCAACCATTGGTCTAACCCGTATGCTGTACACCTTAAACTAATATAAAACAATATTGAATGTCAACTGTAATAGAAAAATAAAATTTAAATTTTAATTAAAGAGAAAAAGTAACTTTTAAAGTGGTTAGAACACAAGGCACTGGGTCATCAGAAGCCTCCAGGAGCCATTTCAGATGTCTCAGATTTATGAAATTATTGTTCCCAGAGTTAGCATGAATCCTATTTACCTCCAATATCATTATCCTCTTTGTCAGGAACTCTGACAAGCTGAATAAATATATAAAGGGGGGATCTTGGAAGTGGGTAGACAGACTGGTGACTCATGACGGGGTCAGAGCCTTTGCTATTTGCTTAGAAACAGATCTCCTTCCCGGGCTGCCATGGGGAGGAAGTGATGATGGAGAACGGTTCGCTTCAGAGCAACGTGGTCCAGGCAGCTGGAAGGTCAGGGGTTAAACATGTGCTATCTCAGCTATGCTGGGCGCAATAACAACACCAGGCAGCAGGGGAGTGATCTAGCAGGGCAATTAGTCAAGCTGGCCTTGTGGTAGCCCAGATAGGCCTGGCTCTGTTTGCATCTGTTAATCAGTTTGAGATAAGAATCCTTGTGAACCTTTTTGTTACCTTGAGAAAGTAGACACCTGGAAGGTAAACATAAGACAATGGTGTCTTTAATATTGATTTTGAAAAAATGACTACAGCTCCCAGATGGGATTAAATAATTTTTACCCCTGGCTGTTGAAAAGAAGATGAATTTCTTTGCTTGTTTTCTCCTCCCTCCTCCTCCCCCAACCCACCTACTTCTTAGTCTGTTCTCCTAAGAGCAGAAATTACAAAATTAGACTTCTTTGGACCAAATACGGAACTTGGCCCAGATGCCCTAGGAAGTGGGGAAGATAATTTGGATTGTTGCGGGCTTATTTTTCCCCCAAGTTTTTTTCTGTAAATGCCACATTTTGTTAGTCCGTAAACTGATGTGGACATCCAAACATTTGTTTTTCTTGCTTCAGGTTGACCTGATTTGATATTTCTTTCCTTTCTTCCATTGCAAACTCCTAGAGGATACTGACAAAACCTTTCTTTCCTCCTTATGCAGCACACAAAAGTCAGAAAATTGTGAGGGGGGGACTAATTTTAATCGTACTAAAAACTCAAAATTGGAAGCTTTCAAGATGGTAGTTGAAGATTTTTCTTGAACAACAATTTGCTGTGCCCTGAATATGTACGCTCACACCTCTGTACCTTTGTTCACCTGTCTTCCTGGGCCTAGCCTATTCTACTTTCACCCACTTGAGAATGAAGAGGTGTGTGTGTGTGTAGGTCTTCAGCAGCAGCAAGAAAATTGAGAAATACATTTATGTGCATCTTTCCTCACCCAATTTAAGCTTACTTCATGATCTAATGATCCCATCTCACATTAACATTTCTGGTTACATTCAAATTCAGTTTCAGACGCTATATTCACACTCTGCTTGAGCACAAAGCATTTTTGGATAGGAAAAGGATCTTTCTTCCAACCTTTTCATTTATCAAAAAGCCAAGCCTAAGAGTTAACCACCCAGATGTATGCAGGAATCATTTTTATCCCCCCAACAGGAGCTATCTGTGTGGCTATGGGGAATTTAATCAACTTCTCTGAACCTCATTTTTTCAGCATTGATAACCTGAGAATAAAAGTAGGACCTATGTCATGTTGTTCTTGTGTAAAATCAATGAAAATGCATATAGAGGCACCTTGTAGGATGCTTAGAACATAGGAAGCACTGTCTAAAAGGCACCTATTTAGGAGATACTTTGAGCTAGAGGTAGATGAACTGCCTTATGCGGCTGATTTTCTAAACCTAAACTGACAATAAGACATGGTTTCCATAACAAGATTATTTTACCAAACTGATTTTTAGGAGTGTTATTAATAGACTTTATTTTTAAAAATTTTCTTTATTTTTTCATCACAGTTGATCCCCCATATACCCTCTTCCACCTTCACCTCCCCTTCATCACTGCAATCATCACACTGTTGTCTATTTCCATGAGTTCTTTCTCTTTTTTCCCCCCATTTTTGCTCAGTCCCTCTCCCCCTCCCCCCATACCTCTCCCCAGAGCTGTCTGCTTAGACTTTATTTTTTAGTGCAGTTTTAGGTTCACAGCAAAATTGAGTGAAAGGTACATATGCCTAGCCTTTCCCATTGTCCACATCTCGTACCAGAGTGGTGTATCTGTTACAATTGATGAAACAACATTGCCACATCATTATCATCCAAAGTCTATCATTTTTGCACTACAGATTAAATTTTTAGGGTTTTGAGAACACTCAGGGATATCTAGTCATTCATTCTATTTAGGGAATTTACTTTTCCCTAAACTGTGACATTTATTATGCTAATGTGATATAATCTAGGCCTGTAAGGGGTTCATAATCTAGAGTTTGTCATTTTTATCTAAACTCTATTATGCTGAGTTTATTTTGAAAAGGGCCTATTATTCTACCTCTCATGTGGGGCACTCTCTACCAGATCTACATGCTATAATTACACACTTACCAGGATGATGACATGTAGGTTTCTGCCAAAATGTAAAGGGATGTGCCTTCTAAACCTCACAGTGAAATGGCAAAAAACACTTTAAATCCCCACTCTGATAATTTGCCATTGCAAACCACTTTTGTTGAATTTATTGGGGTGACATCCTACCTAATAACAAATATGCAAATTGACCACACCTTCACTATGCCTAAGCCATGCCCACCAGCCAATCAGGAGCAAATATGCAAATAAACCCAATCAAGATGGCTACAGCCACTGAGAGGGGGAGGGAGGCTTGGGTTTCCGCGGTAACAAAAGAAGCCATCCTGTTGCTGGCCTAAGCCTCCACTCAAGGCTACAAAGTTTCAATTATAGAAGGTGAATTAACTCCAACAGAAATCGCTGCTGGCCTCGGAGCGAGCAGCAGGCTTGGCTTTGCTCCAGGCTACAAAGTTTCAATTGTAGAAGGTAAATAAATTCCAGATACCAGGGCCTCCTCTTGGGTTGCCAGGGGGCGTGACCGGCCTGCAAACTACCACAGGCCCCTTGCTCAGGCCGCCCCATGCCCCAAGGGAACCCCCACCCTTCAGGGCAAACCAGTCAGCCCCCACCCATGCACCAGGCCTCTATCCTATCTAATAAAAGAGTAATATGCAGATTGACCATCACTGCAACACACAATATAGCTGCCCCCATGTAGTCAAAGATCCTGCCCCCATGTGGACACAAGATGGTCACCACAAGACGGCCAGCAGGGGAGGGCAGTTGGGAGGCACCATGCCTGCAAGGGAGGGCAGTTGGAGGCGATCAACCCTGCAGGGGAGGGCAGTTAGGGGTGACCAGGCCAGCAGAGGAGGGAAGTTGGGGGCAAACAGGCTGGCTGGGGAGCAGTTTGGCATCAATCAGACTGGCAGCGGAGTGGTTAGGGGGTGATCAGGCTGGCAGGCAGAAGCAGTTAGGGGCAATCAAGAAGGCAGGCAGGCAAGCAGTTGGGAGCCAGCAGTCCTGGATTGTGAGAGGGATGTCTGACTGCCCGTTTAGGCCTGATCCGGGATCGGGCCTAAACGGGCAGTCGGACATCCCTGGAGGGGTCCCAGATTGGAGAGGGTGCTGGGCTGAGGGACATGCCCCCCTTCCATGCATGAATTTCATGCACCGGGCCTCTAGTTGATTTATAAAACCATACAGGTTTCAAGTATACAACTCATTAAAACACCATCTGCACACTGCATCATGCGCCCATTGCCCCAAGCAAAGTCACTTTCCATCTCCCCTTTGCCCCCCTTTACCCCTCCCCTCCCCCCTTTCCCTCTGGCTATCACCACACTATTGTTTATATCTATATCTATCTATCTATCTATCTATCTATCTATCTATCTATCTATCTATCTATCGATATAATTTTTTTGCTTAATCTCTTCACCTTCCTTCATTCAGTTTGGCAACCCTCGTCTGTTCTATGTATCCATGCCTCTGCTTTTATTTTGTTCATCAGTTTATTTTGTTCAATAGAGTCCCCATCATGACATTCGTGCACTGGAGGGGGGGATGGTCCCTCAACCCGGCCTGTGCCCTCTTGCAGTCCAGGACCCCTCAGGGATGTCTGCCTGCAGGCTTAGGCCCACTTGCTGCCACCGCCACTGTGCTCTCCAGTCGTGAGCCTGGCTTCTGGTTGAGCAGCGCTACCCACTGTGGGAGCACACTGACCACCAGGGGGCAGCTCCTGCATTGAGCATCTGCCTCCTGGTGGTCAGTGCTCTTCATAGCAACCCGTGGTTCCGCCCTTTGGTCTATTTGCATATTAGGATTTTATTATATAGGATTATATTTCACAAATAAGTGAGATCAAATGGTACTTGTCTTTCTCTGACTGGCTTATTTCACTTAGTACAATGCTCTCCAAGTCTATCTGTGCTGTAGTAAAAGGTAAGATTTTATTTATGTTTTTATGGATAAGTAGTATTCCATTGTGTAAATGTACCACAGCTTTTTTATCCACTCATTTAATGATGGGCACCTGGACTGTTTCCCATCTTGGCTATTATGCTGCAATGAACATAGGGGTGCATATATTCTTTCAAATTAGTGTTTCAAGTTTCTTCAGATGTATTCCCAGAAGTAGGATTGCTGGGTCAAAAGGCAGTTCTATTTTTAATTTTTTGAGGAAATTCCATATTGACAACCCAATTTAAAAAGAGGGCATGCAGATGGCCAATAGACTATGAAAAAATGTTCAACATCACTAATAATCAGAAAGACACAAATTAAAAACCACAGTGAGATATCACCTCACATCTGTCAGAATGACTATCATCAAGAAATCAACAAAAGACAAGTGCTGGGAAGGATATGGGGAAAAGGGAACCCGCAAGTACTGTTGGTGGGAATGCAGACTGGTGCAGCCACTGTGCAAAGCATTTTAAATAAGACCCTTTAAAATTTCTTCTAGACAGATGCTTGTCTCATTTTTAAGTTATTATTAGATTATGAGAACACATCAAAGGCCAGCTACAGCAAAATCTGCTTTAGCACAGACTTGGGGATAATCAGATTTTGGCCCTCAGATTTTCATTCAGAATTATCTTTCCAAAACAGGCCCCATGATGAATTTCTGTGCTGACAACTCTATTTTGGGTATATTAAGGTCCCTGCAGACACTGAGAAAGTGAGTCTGGGTGGGGACAGGGCACCTGCATGGATGAACAGCAGTGTTCATGTCTGAATCTGAACCAGGTCCAACTGCTAAATAATCAGTGCAAACCTTACACCAACAGTAAATCTGGTACCTGTCTTTTCAGAAACAGCAGCCTCGTAGGGGAGTCTGGTAGGAGTGGGGCAGATAGAACTGAGGGTGGGCAAAACAGAATCAATGCAATGAGAACACAGCTTCCCTCACCTTCTTTGCTCCAACCACTCTGCCTTTCTTAGGTTGCTCAATGTGACATACTTCTTTCTACCATGGGATCTTAGACACATGCCTCCTGCCTACAAAGCAAGTCTTCCCTTTAACTTGGTTAAATTGTTCTTTTCAGTTCTCATTCAAATGCCCATTAATTAAGGAAGAATCCCCCAGTCTCTAAACTAAATCTGGTAGTCCTCTGTTTTTTCATAATGTGCCATAATATGTTAATGTGATTATTCAATGCATTTTGTTTCATCCAGTAGAAAAGTTCTCATGGCTCAGGTCTTGAGTCTCCTTTGTGTCAATAATACCTGGTGTATTAGAGATGTCCATATAATGCTTGTTGAATGAAATAAAGATTATGCATTCTGGTAGCATTAATAGAAAAATGAATTGCAAGTCATTAAATACTTATGTTGACTTTTCTAAGCACATACAATGCTACATGATTTAACTGGAGCTTAGAAATTTCAAGTTTTATATATAGTATAAAATGAAATGAAAATAAATACATTTTACCATGGAAAAGTGACTTTACTTGTAATTGTGAACTGTATTACAGTTTTGGTAAATTAACAAGGTTCAAATCAATTTAAACAGTGGTACTTATTCTTTTCATCATAGTGTAATTATCTAGCTTTTATGATTAAATAGGGCATCAGAACAGGTTTCCCTTTTGTTCTCATTTATTTTCTTAAAGGAGCCAAGAGAAATCCAAATTTCACTTGGATATGGACTGAATTTGCAAGAATAACAAGTAAAAACTAAATCCATATTTTAAATGCTTTAATCTTTACCTGTAAACTGGGCAAAGGACAGGTAGATTAATTTTTGCTAATGGTTTATGTTTTACTGCTATTGAATCAAGGATCTATTTATCAAACATGGCATGTCTTTTGTAAACACTTTCTGTTCCCAAAATGACAGAGGTGCAAAAGACAAATAAAAAAAAAATGAAAAATTGTAACCACTGGTGACTTTCAGATTTTTTGGCTCAGGTTAGTGAAATGCTTCATTGGAATGATATGGAAAAATTGCTGAAAATCAGATTCCAGTGCTGGTGGGTGAAAAATGTATAACTCAAAGATTTATGATGAATCAGGTTATTCTGGGGAGAGAAGATAAGTTAAAGAAATCCTTATCAAAAATCCTGACCTCTGAAATGATTTAACAGGCAGAAGAATCTAAGATAGCTTATGATCTTTATTTTATAGGAGCTGTAGAGTGCACCATATTTTGGGATGACTTATCACAATTTAACATTTAATTTCTAAGCATCACCATGCATGGGATGAGTAATAGCAGAAAGTATTGGTTCAAAGGAACATGAACTATTGATACAGTAAAACAGAAAGACAGCAGCACTATGAAACTGGAAAGATGAAATGTAATGGAAGAAACCACTGACAGGGTGGATGAGTCACAAGAGAACAGAGAAATAGTTGCATCAGAAAAAACCTTGCAGATATCATGAGTCTGCACACCAAGGTCAGGAGCTGATCCAACAGGGGAAAGGTCAACATGGCCTCAAACTTCCAGGACAATGGATCAAGGAGCTTTGGGGAACAAGTTGCTGATACTCTAGCTCATCATCATCTTTCTTTATCTATTTGCTCTTTGAGAAGATTAACAACCATGTTATTGTTGAATTGGCTAATTGCTAAATAGATATATATATACTAGAAGCCCGGTGCACGAAATTTGTGCACGGGGGGGGGGGTGTCCCTCAGCCCAGACTGCACCCTCTCCAATCTGGGACCCCTCGAGCGATGTTTGACTGCTCTCTCACAATCCAGGACTGCTGGCTCCCAACTGCTCACCTGCCTACCTGCCTGATTGCCCCTAACAGCTTCTGCCTTCCAGCCTGATCACCACCTAACCACTCCCCGTCAGCCTGATTAAAACCTAACTGCTCCCCTGCTGGCGCGATTGCCCAAACTGCCCTCCCATGCCAGCCTGATAACCCTTAACTGCCCTTCCCTGCCAACCTGGTCATCCTAACAGTCCTCCCCTGCAGGCCTGGTTGCTCCCAACTGCCTTCCTCTGCTGGCCCAGTCACCCCTAACTGACCTCCCTTGCCAGCCTGGTAACCCCTAACTGCCCTCCCCTGCCAACCTTGTCACCCTAACGGTCCTCCCCTGCAGGCCTGGGTCCCCCCTAACTGCCCTCCCTTGCAGGCCTGGTCCCTCCCAACTGCCCTCCCCTGCTGGCCTGACCACCCACAACTGCCCTCCCATGCCGGCCATCTTGTGGCAGCCATCTTGTGTCCACAGGGGGGCAGCCATCTTTGGCCATATGGGGCGGCCACCTTTTGTGTTAGAGTGATGGTCAATTTGCATATTACTCTTTTATGAGATAGGATATACACCTACATATATGTATATATTTGTGTTTAGGGTTAAATAACACAGAGGGGTTTAGTAAAGACCACGCCTTTCATGTTTGCTCTGAGGATGGGTTGCTAGATCTCCTGGTGATTGATTAAATTCCAACTCCAATGCACTTCCAAGATTTTCTCTAGATTTGGGTATCATTTAGGTTTCAATCTTCCAATTTTCTCAATACTGTTCATGTAAAATATAACCAATATTTTGTAAGGCAGTTGGCCTTGATAATTCAATATTTATTGTGAAGATAAACTTCTTAAAACAGTACTTTAAGTATATATATATATATATATCTTTCAGAAAAACAGATAGAAACATCAATGATGGGAGAGAATCATTGATTGGTTGCCTCCTGCATGCCCCTATTGGGGATCAAGCCTACAATCTGAGCATGTGCCCTGACCAGGAAACAAACTGTGACCTTCTGTTTCATAGGTTGATGCTCAACCACTGAGCCTCACTGGCTGGACCTAAGACAGTACTTTTAAGTGCGTAGTATTTTTAAGTAACTAATATAATATAATATAATAAATATTTTAATATAACAGAACTTTCCATGCTATTTTGGCTTTTCAAGTTTCAAAGGGCACATACTCTTCATAAGGCAGAGATCACTATACTTTTGTAGATCAAAGTATCTAGGTTATGATAAGAGGCTTATGGTCTCAAGATTCTAGGGTTAGAAATTTACATAAATTCATATCTAGATGATCTCATGAGTTTCAAAGAAATCTCTAAGGATTGAAACTTGAAATACATGTACTTTTTTTTCTAGGCCAGTTGAGAAATGAAAACATTCCTAATTATTTCAAGCCCATATAGTGGTGTACAGTGTAATTAACTCTGATGTGTGTTTCACACCCAATTAGAGGGTATTTAGCACCAAGATAATTGGATCCAGCAGCACCTGGGAAGTGAAATCAAACAAGTTTATCACCACATATTACTGTCCTATGATCCTCTGCACTTTATGTTGTGCATAAAAAGAATGGTCAAGACATCTGGGAAAATGTTACTCATCGTTGCAATTTGCTAGGCCTAAAACTAGTTCAAGGTATTTCTGTATATTGAATAATCCCTAAAATTTTACTCTGACTTCATAATCCTTGTGTTCCTTTTACTAATGAGTTTTTTCTTTGCTTAGCAGTATAACACCAATTCATTTTCCTTAGTTGGCAATGTTTTGTGATATTTTCTTGATAATGGGGATAATCTATTAACATTTTTTTCCCTTTGGATTACCTAAGAATGAAGTACAAAATTGGAGTTGAGGCTATCACCCATATTCTGAAATTTTCAGACACTGCTAACCACAGGCTCAAAAGATCCACACTAGAGGCTTGTGTCTAAGAGTGTGGTCTGTGGACCTGCAGACTGGGAGCCCTTTAGAAATGCAGATTCTTGAACCCTGCCCCAGGCCTATTTTCTCTGCACTTTGAAAAAGATCCCCAAATGATGCCTATATATACTGATGTCTGGGAAATATAGCCTAGGTAAAGTAAGAAATCCTCTAGGGCAGGGTCCACTAGCTGTTTATCTTCATAGTCCTGGTTGCGCCAGCACACGTGACAACATGTATGGAAGAAAAGAAGAAGGAAAAAAAAGAAGGAAGAAAGAAAGGCAGGTGGGCAAGCTGTGTATCTGGTAGTCATGGGTCGGTTGCTTCAAAATAGATGAAGCCAACAAGTACTATTTGAGCATAATTGGTCTCAAAGTTCACCCCTCTTACCTTGATTCCTGTTCTTTCTAGTCCTGCTATTTCAACTTGCTGCTGACTCCAGGCTGCTCCAATGCCATGTTTACAAGTAGATCCTTAGCACAGTCTTGAGCTGTACCTTATGAATCCTGAACCTCCAACATCAACACTGAGGCAACATGGCTTTTGAGCTTTAGACAAAGACAAGGCCACAGTCATCACTTTTCTGTATAGATTTCTCAAGGAGCAGTGGCAACTCAACTGAACCATGCCTATTTAAATAAGGGCTTTCTCATTTCCTTGGCCTTTCTTTCTTATTTTCTTTTTTTCTCCTGGTTTGAGTGACAGGTCATGAGAAATTCTTGACAACAAAGACACTTTCCTGAAGTAAAAAGTATAGGTCAATTTGCTGCCTCATATAAGAAAATCTAATTTTCTCATAGCCCTGGCTTTTACACAAGGGAAACACACCAGAATCCTGTAAACCCTGGCTTTGTTCCCACAGACAAGGAAGACCTTTATATCTGTTCCAACACATTTTTTGGGGGGAACTAGACAATCACTTATAATTATATTATTGTACTTTGTTATTGCATTGGAGTATTTGAGATGACTTTTAATACTACAATTTAAAAACATTCACTGAGCCAACTAATCAAAACCAAACTAAAGCTAAAATTAAAGTTAATGGAAGATGAGGAAATGCTTCTTGAGAATTTAATGCCTTGGCATATTCATTTGTGATTTTAAGTGTTGTTGTTTTTTAAATTGAGAATCTACTGAGTGCTAGATAAAAAATATTCATTGCCTTTGGGAAAATAACAATGTGCTTAAGAAAATAAAATGTGGCTAGAAATTGTACAAGTGGAGCATGACAAGTGTCAGGAGAGGATTTTAGGCATCAGAAGAAATTCAGAACCAGTCTGGGCAGTATGGCTCAGTGGTTGACCATTGACCTATAAACCAGGAGGTCAAGGTTTGATTTCCAGTCAGGACACATGTCTGGCTTGCACGCTCAATCCCTAGTAGGGAGCTTGCAGGTGGCAGCTGATCAATGATTCTCTCTCAACATTGATGTTACTACCTCTCTCTCCCTTTCTCTCTGAAATCAATAAAAATACATTTTTTTAAAAAGAAAAGAGAACCACTGCCATCTGGATTGAATATAAAGGATTCATATAGGGAGAGAAGTGAAACTCAAAGATTTTTAGGGCAAATACCCTCATTCCTTGCCTGGAAATTAGGTGAAAGACTTGCTATGGCTATTTTACCCTGAAAAAAGGTATTGAGTAAACATGAACACAGTGATTTCTGAATAGCAAAGACAAGTGTTTGCTTTAAAAATCACCCCAGTCCTCCACATTGTTGGGGGATAGAAAAGAAAAGAAAAGAAAAGAAAATCTTACATATAGGGTTCTTCAGTAGAGTCAGATAGCCTTATGGTCAAAGCAGCAAGAAATATGTTGAAAGCTATGCTTTTCTCAACAAAGTGGCAAAATCTACTTTGAAGAAAAGAGAAAGTTCTGTTTCATATGACAACCAGGAATTGTGTGCGTGCATGTGGGTGGGCTTGTGTGTCCATATTTCGTACACAGCCTCAGTTTTGGGGGGTATAAAAAGTTTACTTTTCAAATGGTTTATAGATACATTTCTAGTATATATTTATTACTCTCTACTCAGTAGCCACAGGTTTTATGTTTGGCAAATTCCCATAGATGATGTGAGTGGGGAGAAGGGTTATGAACAAGTTCCCCATTATTTCCTTTCTGTTGCTAACTTTACTGGAAGCCAAAATGGTGGTTTCCAAACAGTAAAGCTTTGGTTTTAACCACATATTCTACTTCTTAGAAGAAGAAGGAGAACCCCCCCCCCCCCCCCCACACACACACACACACTCAAAACAAACAAAAACAAACAAATACAACAACAACAACAGAAAAGACATCCAAGGTTTGGGGCTTTGGGTCTTGTAGACAATTCCACAAGAAGAAATCAAACTTCTAAATATTGATTTTTCAATGTAAAACTTCTAACTATTGATGTCAGTTTCTCTGCCAGCAGCTGGAAATTATGCTATCCTAGGCCGATCTTGGCCAGAATTATTTCATACTTAATGCGCCCTTTGATGTAGAAGAGTGTTAAAAGCTTATAGAACTTCTCCCTCATGCCCCCCTACCCCGTTTCCTCTACTGTTCGGATTGGCTTTCCTCTACAACCACAGGGATGTGCCATTGAGTTTGTGATGCCTTAGGCAGGCTCTTCTCCTTGAGTCTTTTGCCTTCAGTGTGTTAGCGCCTCATCTCTGGACTTCCCAGATTTGTAAACAGCCGGAGCAGATTTTAAAAACCCAACAGTGCTTGGCCAACGTAAACTAATTTTCATGGAATATCAACAGACTTGCTATGATCTACAATTTCTCTGGGCCTGACATCTCCACTCCCCTTCTGTGCATGACTCAAAGCACAGCCTTAATGCTCTGGGGCTCTTGGGATGCCATTCGCAGAAGCAGATGGGCTAATAAATGTGCACAATATCTCAGAATCCAAACAGAGAGGCAGGTTTAATTTTAGAACTTACTCCCCAGGAAAATATAAAATTTTAAAGCATGACTCAGTGAAAGGCCCTCCAGAACTTTAATTCTTGAATATGTCAGCATGCATGCCTGTGTGTGTGTGTGTGTGTGTGTGTGTATGTGTTGGGAGAGTGCATTACCAATAGAATTTGCTAGACTAAACCATACATTATAGAATAAAGTGTGGGAGCTCAGTCCCTTATCTCAGTTGATTATGGTTGTTTCACACAATAGAAAAACATTTTAAACAACTGGAATACAGATAACTTCCCAACTTTTTTTTTTTTTTTTTTTTTTGCTGGTGCAGATTAAGAATGAAATGTTATGACATTTGAAGACTTGCTCTTCAGAAGGCTCGTTGCTAACGAGGCAAGAGTCTGGATGCTTCTATCGTGTGATATACAGCTGTTTAAATAGAGTAGGCTTAGAACAGTGACCTGAAGGAATATTTGCTCTTGAGCTTGCTTCCTCCAAGGTTCAAATAAAAGTTTTGCCTTTAACATGGTGGAAAAGGGCATCCAGAATATTCCCCCAGCAGAGGGAATCGAGGAGAAAAAAAGAATACTGCACAGATGTGAGCACAAGCTTCCAAAAATATTAATGCATTTCTTCTGCAGCCATCCTCTCCTATGCCCACCTGATGCAGCAGGTGCTCTGCTTGCAAAGGTGGAAAATATTTCATCAAATTCCTGTGAAAATAACCTTTCTTTCTCATACTAGCACTGACTCCCTTAGATTTCATTTTACCTCTAGGAAAAAATATTGGCACTTTACTCTGGGTCCCTGGAGTTAATTGAAAGCTTTGCTTTTATAATGATAATTTGCTTTAACTAGGGTTGTTTGTGTCAAAAACCTTTAGAATGGGTAGCCCAACAAATATAGTTAAATGTAAATGAAAGCAGGCAGCATTGCGGTGAGACTTCCATTTTTTACATGTTTTGTTACCTATATACTGGTATTTGATAGCGAACAAGCCAGCTAGTCGTCTGTGGTCTTGTGTCCACAGGTTGCTAAGATCCTGCATAGGTTTACAAGTTAATAATTTTCCATGTTTAGGGGCTCAACAGACCCTAGGAATATATTTGAAGGAGGTAGACTTTCTTTTGTGTCCCTTGCTGTGTTGTATCTAAATTTTCAAGCTTTTAATAGTTGCCAAAGTTTTCAATTAATCCTTTCCTTATCGCTGATCTTGTCCCTGCCTAGAAATTTCTACAGTTCTCGATGCCACCACAAGCAAAGGGGTCATGTTTCATTCACAATGTTTGGCTTTCTGTTAGCTGATTGGATAAGTGCTCTATTCCAATGAACTGGAAAACACATGAAGGTTGATATCTTATTCCTTCAAATGAAATATTTATCCTCAGAAAACAGAGGCTTTAATGACTCTAAGGTAGAATTTGGAATATCCCAGAGAAAACTGGGGGGTTATTTGAAATCACATTGGTAAGATGAGCCACCTCATCCAATATTGGCAAGAAAGGACACTGATATGACTATTCTCAAAAGCCAATATAAGTCAAGTGCCCGCAGAAGGTTCATTAACTTTGGTCCAATTATTCCACTTCGTACAGCCTTTCCTTGGAATATCAATTGTGTATTTGATAACAATGAATAAATAAATAATATTTTAAATAATACTAAAATGTTGTTTATTGAATACCTGCGATATGCTGCACTATGAAAATTACCTGCTATGCCTTATCTCATTTAGTCTCCCAGCAAGCCTTTGAACTAAGGTTTATTTCTACACTAACTTTAACAGAGGGGAAAAGAAGACTTAGAAAGGTTACAATATCAAGTTTAAATTAACACAGCTAGAGAGCTAAGGAGGTAGATCGCCAGACCCAGGACTGCAGCTCTGGCGCAGTGCATGAACTACACACTTGTACATGAAAGCTGTGGTCTGACTCCAGTGTCACACGCTTAATGACAATAGAACTTCCCTTTCAAGAATGCTCACAGCCACTTTTATGCAACAGCTCCTGTGCATTGCCCTAGTTGGATGCTACTTGAAGTCCCTTGAAAACAATTAAGGTCAGTATGACAGGAGGTACTGGGAGCAGCAGAGGACTAAGGAATGGGACCCCAGTGTGTTACCTGTCAGGGACATGGTAGGAATAGATTTCCTGACCCGCTTCTGAGAGCTCTGTGCCTACTTCTGCCCATGATTTCAGAGTGGAAGTGATGCGTTTCTCCTCTGGG
Organism: Cnephaeus nilssonii; assembly: GCF_951640355.1. Lineage (NCBI taxonomy): Eukaryota > Metazoa > Chordata > Mammalia > Chiroptera > Vespertilionidae > Cnephaeus > Cnephaeus nilssonii. Next base: position 95,917,301 of record NC_137075.1, on the reverse strand, counting down.
CTAGCATTTAACTGCCACAGGAAACCCTTCAGAGTGCTCTGCACACTGCAGTCTTCCAGATTGTGGCTGCTCTGTTTGTCTTAGTCCCAGCATTAACATGATGATGACCTTGGACAGAGCCCAGGTAAACCCACACGTAGAAGAAGTATAAACCTTGTTTATTCCAGCCACTGGGATTTGAACGTGTTTTACTACAACTTTACCTAGCCTATCCCCATGGAGGACAGTGACATTCTATTCCACAACCTACTACTAAGTAGCATTCAGACCAACTGCCTGATTTCTACTACTAAGTAGCTTTCAAACCAACCTCTGATTTCTTATCTGTAAAATGAAGCTATTAAGACCATTTCATCTTATAGGTTTGCTGCTAAGATCAAATGAGATAATTACTACACAGATAGAAGATATTACTCTATGAGATACTTTGTTTATTTGCAGTTTCTGGAATTGCAACATATAATAATAAAAATTAGTGAAAATTCAAAATAGTTTTGCAGTTATTTAAGGATTATAGGTGTATTTTAAGGTCTATAAATATTTTTAGTATTGAGCATAATGATATGGTACTTTCCTTTCACAAAATGATACTCTCCTGAGACACACAAAATCAGATGATGGGATCTTGTATCTAGAAAAAAGCTCAGAAAGTACTGGGCTATTGTGAACCATGTATGGCTTCCTGGACTTCTGACTGTTATCTGAAATAACAGTTTAGTACCAATAAAATCATAGTCTTGAGTTTCCCCTCAAAGTGGTTATAAGGAATTTTCCATGCAGATGAAAATATGGATTTTCCCCCTCCCCCACCCAGCTTTATTGGGATATAATTGACATATAACCTTGTGTTAGTTCAAGATGTACAATGTAGTAATTTTATACACATATGTGTTGCAAAATGATTGCCACAGTAAGTTAGTTATCATATCCATTACTTCACATGGTTACATTGTATGTGCTTGTGTGTCTGTGTGTGGTGAGCATTTTCAAATCTAGAAACTTTCAAATTTACAATACAGTATAGTTACTTACAGTTACTGGGCTATACTTGACATCTCCAGAATTTTAACATCTTATAACTGGAAGTTTGTATCTTTTGAGCAACTTCACCCATTTCTCTCATTCCTCGCTCTCCATCCCTGACTATCACTAATCTGTCCTCTATTTTTATGAGTTTGGATTTTTAGATTCTCTATATAAGTGAGGTAATACAGTATTTTCTTTCCCTGACTTATTTCACGTAGCATAGAGTCCTCCAGAATGGCTAGATTTCCTTCATTTTTAGTGGTTGAATAACATTTCATTGTATATATAGAGTTGGTCCCTGCCTTACAATTGGTTGACTTATGATTTTCCTTTTCATTATTATGGTGCAAAAGCAATACGCATTCAATAGAAATCATATTTTGAATTTTGAATTTTGATCTTTTCCTGGGCTAATATGTGGTATAATATTCTTTCATGATGCTGGGCAACTATAGGCCAATGCAAGTGTTCTGAGCACATTTAAGGTAGGCTTGGCTAAGCTATGCTGTTTGGATGGTTAGTTTTGACTTATAATATTTTTAATTTACGACGGGTTTATAGGGATGTAAACCCATTATAAGTCCAGGAACATATGTATACCATGTTTCTTTTATCCATTCATCTGTCTATGGACACTCAGGTTGATTGTATATCTTGGTTATTGTGACTAATGCTGCAGAGAACATAGAGGTGCAGCTATCTCTTCAATATTGTGATTTCATTTCCTTGGGATATATACCCAGAAGTAGGATTGCTGGGTCATAATGCAGTTCTATTTCCAATTTTTTTAGGAAGCTTCGTAATTATTTTTTATATAATGGCTACACAAATTTACAAAAAAATATTGGTCTTGATTCTCAGATATCAAAATAAACTGTCCATTCTCCTCCCTACTCATATGATACCTGAAATTTATGAATGTTTTTTTAGTAGCAATTCAAATATGTATCTTTGAATTGCATGTTACAAAACACTCTGATATTAGAAATCATATATATATTATAGATAATCTTGAGGTCATTCTACTTATTTCACTCTTCAAATGCTCTCATGATATCCCTGCATGATATTAAATAAGTAGAAATTAAATGAATGGACTCTGTTAGCTTAGATCCCTATTCACTTATTTGTGCTTTAATATAATGTTATTGGCCTTTATCAACAACTGATCTCAGAAATAGCCAAATGAGGTTTACTTTTATATATCCTATAAAACAAGAATTAATGATAAATCTATTTTGCTAATGATGACTTCTAGCTATGATTAAATATGATAAAATCCTTTCCAACAATTTTTGTTGTTGTTGTTTATAGACAATAGAGTGGTGAAGGCTTGGGAGAGGTAGATGCAGGTTAGAGGAGGTCAATGGGAAAAACAACAACAAACCAACAAAGGAGACATCTGTAATACTTTCAACAATAAAGATACATTTTAAAAAAAGAAAAAAGAAGAAGAAAAAGGGGTGGGGGTATTAAAAAGTGTATTCCTGGTAAGTTGGATCAGTAGTTGGTAGCTTTTTTACACATATATTTGGAATAAATATAACTTTGTTCATACATCGTGATGAATATGCATAGTTCAGGTTAAGGTTCTTTTTAGCATGTGAGAGTAGAAAATAATTCATTGAAATAAATGCCATGTTAATTTTGGGGGGATAAAAATATGCATAATTTATTATATTTCCTTTATCCTCCAGCTGCCAGGAAGCTTCAATTCACAAGTCAAGTGGATGATATTACTTCTGTCATCCCTACTGGTTGGAATATTTGCACCACTTTTTAATTTATGGCTTTAAGTTCCTGTTGTTAGTCTAATGAGAATTGTCTTATAACATATGCCTTTTATTGCAATCCTCTGTAGCCAATTTTGCAATGAGAAGATTTACAACAAAATAACTGAAATAAAGTCACACTGTCCCAAACACTTCATTTTGCCATTCAGTCGTTTTTATGCTGGCTGTTAACATCTGGATGTGGCTTAACGTCCTTGTACCTCAAGGCATCTAAACATCCAGTAAACTTTAAATGCCCAATCATTTTGTGAACTAAATAAGGAAAGACACACACAGATGAGCAGCTTAGACAAGGGTAAGCCAGGGACAAACTAATTTCTCAAATGGTACCTTCTCTTTCAATGAGAGAAAGCAAACGTGCCACAGGTGTATTAGTAATTGAGTTATAATGACCCAGGGTTGGTGTTCTGTTGGAGAGGTACATTTCCCAGGTAGAAAAGATGGACTAAATCCCCTCTGTTGGGGATTTCTACCTCTGCCTTAGTGACTGGAAGAAAAAAACATCACAAACTGAGTCTCCAGCTGGTTTATATCTCACGTGGCAATCAATAACCCAGGTAAACATTAACTCCGAGTAAATAGGTATCTAGGTCCCTTCACTTCTGCACGTCTGAAGAGGCCAATGCTTTTCTCAGGAAGACAGGATCTGTTTTTATCAGTGCTCTTACTGAAGTCAAAGCAGCCGCCCGCACAGCTGGGCTCACTCCCAGTGGAAATTCTTCTGTATCCCCTCTCATCGTGACCAGACCGCTGGGTTGACTGTGTCCTCTCCTTTAATCTCTGAGACACACAGGTACCTCGGGTCAACTTTCAACTCTTAAAACACCGATTTCCAACCCTGGAGAATGCCATGTAGCATATTTCTTAATTAGATGACCCCAGTGAGGCAATGTATAGGGAGTTAAATGGATGGACACTTCATTTTTCAATAAGACAAGATCTCAAAGATGAGAGTAAGAACATGAATGATTTCATTGGTTTTTAATAACACACCCTGTATCTCCTCTTTTTGGGTATTTCTAAAACAAACGGACATCGGCAGAGGTCTTTTTTGTAGCTGCTGCACAAGCAGTCAGATACACTATGTGTAGTGTCTTAATTCAAATAGAATCTTATACTTTCTGCCAGAATCTACCATGCCTGGTAACAAGCACCCCCCCACTACCACCACCTCACACCCCACACCCTGCTAGTGCACGTTTCAGTACAAAGAATTAGCCATCTTTTGAGCGCATCAAGGATTTTCCAAAATGTAAATAGAAACCAAATACAAAAAGGGATTTGCTGAAATATTTATTTGAGATTGGTGTTTGAAATTAAACTCTTGGCATGTTTGAAACTGGAAGCTTGTTATTGCTTGATTAGTCATGTGTTAGGTGATGCAATTTATATTTCCTCTTCATCATCCTTTTCTTCTTTCCTCCCACCCCCATAGTTTATGGATCATCTCCGTATGGCTTAGAGTAAATTCTGCTATTCAAAGATGTAAAGGTTTTGCTAAAATCAACTTTGCTTCTAGTAATAACAGTTTCTTTTACTAAGCCTTTTGTTCACTGAATGAAATTCAGTGAAGTTAGAGGATTACATAAAACCCAATTCTATCTTGTTTTGTCATTAAAAAGTAAAAGAACTTCTACTGCTTTTGATATACCTACAGTTATTTTTTAAGTTTTTAATCTAATGTATTTGGGTGACGTTAGTAAAACTATACAGGTTTCAAGTGTAAAATTCTATAACACATTATCTGTATATTGCATTGTGTATTTATAATCCAAAGTCAAATCTCCTTCTGTCATTATATATTTGACCCCTTTTATCCTTATACTATCTCCCCCCAGCCCCCTTTCCTCTGGTGACCACCATACTGTTGTCCAAGTCTATGAGTTTTTGTTGGTTTATTTGTTACTAGAGTTTTTTTCTTGGCACTTTTACTCAGCTAAATAATAGCAAGTTCAAGATTTCTCAAATTTACACTCAATTACCCTTCCTCTTCACCCTGCTCTTTAAAGAGGAAAATAGAATGGATTTCAGAAATACTGCCTGATTTCTTAAGCCTTAGAACTTTGGTAGCCAAGGAATGGTGTTACTATTTCTAAAGTAAATAATTGAGCCATCTCCCTCCCACCCACCCCCCCCCCCAAAAAAAAAATCTCAAGAGAAATGGAACAATGTAGTACTTATTTCCTTCCCATATCCATAGTGACTTGATAATTATTTGCCTCTTTTCCCCGAAAGGCTATAATAATAATTTTAAAGCAATCATTATCCTTTTTTTTTCATCTTTTGTGAGGTATAATTTATATACCATAAAACCACACATTGTAAGAGTACAAGTCAATGATTTCAAATAAATGTACAGAGTGTGTAACCACCATCACCATAATCCAGCTTTAGAACATTTCCATCATCTTCCAAAATTCCATGGAGTCCATTTCTAGCCAACTCCTCACTGAGTATGAGACTAAGAGGGAAAAAAGGTGTCCCTGGCAAGTCCGTCAGTGCCATTTTGAAAGGCATATGATGGAAAGTGAACTGGGAGCAGCGGAAGGGATTGAGATGAAGAATCATTTGTAATTCATAACAAATGACCATTCAGAAGATAGGAGGAGCTGCAACTGCATGGGATTCCCTGATAACAATGAGAGCAAATACTTACACAGTGCTAATGCTGCACTGGGCGCTATTCCTACCACTTGATGTTGGTTTGCTTACCCAATGCACACAGTAACCCTGTGAGATAGTACCACAACCATCCCCATTTCTCAGATAAAGAAACTGAGACGCAGACAGATAAAGAAAATAAGCAGATAAGGGATGAACATTGGATTCAAACCCAGGGGGTCTTACTCTAAAAATCCACATGGTCACTCTCTACTCTACACTTCTTATCAGTGTCACCTGTGCTACAAAATGTGACTAGCCAGTAAACATTGTGGAAGTTGGAGCCAACAGATAAGCAATAGTTAAAGTTCTGGGACCAAAATAAACAGACCAGGAAAGAGGTGGCCTTGTGCAGAGCTAAGGTTATTTCTCCGTCTACACTACTGGTTACACAAGCAGAGGTGTTGGTATAAAGGAAAAGGTTTTGGTGAGTGTGAAAGTGAAGTAGCAAATGGGTAGGAATGAGGCAAACACACACACAACCATTTTGTACCTTGGCCTGAGTCTCCTCTGGCAGGGACCAGTCTCTCCTTTCCTGTAAACAAAGCAATAACCGCGAATGACTTTGTGTCCATGTTAGCTTGATAGTTTTCTATTCCCCTTTTCTCTTGATCTGCTCAATTAATATTTTCCCTTTCCTAGGTTCCCCCTCCCTACCCAGCCCACCCTAGACTCTTTTTCCAGATGTGTGACAACCACTTCTTGGTCTCTAAACAGATTTGAGACTAATTTGTTTAATGGCTATGTGTTTTCCTTTTTGCTGATACTGAGAGATTTTAGAAGTCTAAGGAGACTGCTATGGAAGCTGTTCCATGGGAACTGGAGTTCCAAGTTTCTGAATATATGTCCTGGCAGCTTTGCGAAATCAAGTACTTCCTGGAGTCCAGGGCCAAAATGGAAAATGCAGCTGGGGCAGATGTTCTGGATGTAGAGTAGCCTTCTTGGTTTTAAAAGCTGAGAGATTCAGATCATTTAAGGGTCTCAGAAATGCTAAGCCAGGCGAAGAGATGGGAACTGTACCAATAAATGCATTTCCATATGCTCCCTGCCCTGGCCTATTAGGATTATTTTGGCACCAGTTTGTGAAGGGGCAGCACATTTAATACCCAATAAGTAAGAGGAAAAGGAAAGGAAGATGTAGTATTATAGACAACAACTAGTGTGTATTACAAGTGTCCTGCTGAAATGATGGGCAGGCTTGGGAGATTTAGTTAAGGGAAATGGATCCAGCCATGATAAATGGTCTAAAAACATCATAACAAAGGTGTGTTTTTAGGGACAGAGTGGGAAAATATTCATTCCAGTGGTATTTCTTTCCAATGAAGTAAGTACCCAGTTCTTGTTAACTTTTTTAAAAAAATATATTTCATTGATTTTTTTACAGAGAGGAAAGGAGAGGGATAGAGAGCCAGAAACATTAATGAGAGAGAAACATCAATCAGCTGCCTCCTGCACACCCTCCACTTGGGACGCACCCACAACCCAGGTACATGCCCTTGACCGGAATCGAACCCGGGACCCTTCAGTCCGCAGGCCGATGCTCTATCCACTGAGCCAAACCGGTCAGGGCTCTTGTTAACTTTTTCAATTAAAGCACATCGTCATAAAACATTGTATTTCTGAGACCTCTAAATCCTCATGAAGCAAGAAATTAGATTCTTCCCTATTTAACAGCTATATAATTATTGTTTTCAGTACATTGCTTAAGTTTAGCTTTTTTTTCGAAGATAAAATGTGTCTTTTCTGAAAAACAAAGGCTGTAGGAGATTTTTTTTTGTTTAGTTTTTTAACCACAGTTACAAAGTTTACCAAATTTTTTGTTTGAATAATTGCACCATATCATGTAAAAACACTTTTCTCAATCACCAGTGAAAATCATGGTCCTATGGAAACAATGATATTTTTAAAATAGTCAAATAATCATGTTTATTGAGTATCTTCATTGCACTGGGCCATGTTTTGAGTACAGCGCCCTCTGGAATGGGAGCATTAGATCTGGCTTCTAGTTCTGATTCTCTTTCTAGCTATGTGACTGCACTGTAAGCAAGTTATATAACTTTCAGTTCGTTGGTTGCTTCATCAGCAAAATTAATTTTATTTTATTAGGGTGCTTCCAGATCAAAGCTGTAAACAGAAGAAACCCAATCTGGCTAATTTTAAAAGAAAAGAAATGCATTGAAGTGTACAGATTAAAGGTAGCTCACAATTCCATAGGGATGACCACAGACCTGGTCTTGGAAGTGAAAGAAGCAGAAACAACACTGATACTCAGGCGGGGAGCTGTCCCTTTGAAGATAAAATTCCAAGGTTGTCCTTGGGCATGGATTCTACCACCTTGCATGATCTTTGCTGCTTCTGCAGAGAACATAACTGTGACAGCTGCCTCCATACTTGTCTGCAAGGACACTGAACAGGCTCTGCTTCCTTGTGTCCCTGGTTTGGCCCAGGAATGTCTGATTGACAGGACCAGGGTGTCATGACTATGCTTTAGCTACAGGAAAGGGATGGGGGGAACGTAACACAAATATATTATTTTATTTCCTCCATAAAGTAAAAAAAATACCACAAATATTTTTTTTTAAAAAAAGGGTTCCAGTGCTGCACAATGGAAAATATGCCACTAAAAGAAACATTTCAAATTCTAGCATGTTCTAGAATACACATTTGGGGGGTGGTGTTTCTGAAGATGTTCTAATGATTGCCTATTGCCCTGTTGCATTTAATAGGATCTCATCCCACCCTCATTTATGTCCTGGTTTATAAGATAAATTATAAAGTCAACATACTTACAGTGGATAGCATTAATTCACATATGAGGAGTAGATATTTACAATTCTTTGTCATATTTATATAGAATTTTGCTTATCTCAAATTGAGTTGATCTGTGGCTTAGGGGATTATCCTGACAGTAGTCCCATGGGCATTATCAGCTCCTTTTTATAAGTAAGGACACTTACTTGACAAGGGTGTATTGATGTTAATCTCTAGGTGGTAGAGAGGGCAGAGACCCTGTACCTTCTGATTGCTCCAACCAGTGAATCAAACATGCCACCTTCACATTTATTAAAATGAATTTTGCCTTTAATTCATGAGTAGCCTAAGGAAGACAGAGTGAAGTTGGCTGAAAATGGAAAGGAGGACATTTTGGCTGTCATATTCTGAGCTCTTAGCGTGGGGGGTGTCCCTCTATGCTTGGATGTAGAGAATAGGTGCTCCTTTGGTCCTCCATTCTGGTTGAGAACTGCAGCCTAGGCTTCAGGTGGACAAACTGCCCATCCTTGTCTTTATGGTGCCGTATGCTCTGATTTGAAAATGCTTGGGAAGTGCTGCTCCAAGTAGAGATACTTAAATCCACTTGAAAGATTTCTCACCAATTTGTTTCTAAGGGCACTGATGTTTCAGATGTGGTGTCACATGGGACAAAAGGTGAAAAGACTCAGCTCCTTCCCTGATTAGTTTGTTCTCTACTACGGGAGGCCAGGCAAGTATGAAGGTAAGCTGAGATCAGATAAGGATGCTCACAGGAGTAGGCACAGGAGCTGTATGAGTACTTAGAAAAGGCTCTTAGCCAGGTTTGGTTGCAGGGGTTGTATAGACAGACGTCTTCTCAGAGTAGATGCCTTTTTAGTTTAACTCTAAAATGTGGAAATACTTTTTCAGGCAAAAGGAAAACAAATGAGCAGACCATATTTTATGCAGAATGAGTAGCTTTGTAAAGACCTGAAGAACCTGGAGGCCTCCCTCTTTTTAGAGCATGCAGATGCTTCTACAGCTGAAGAGCAGGTTCAAGGTGAGTAGAGCTCAGAGACCAGGCAAGGAAGTACCAGGTCCTGTATGGACTTGTAGATCATGAAGGGTCTTCCATGCTAAAACCACAATCCTATAGTAATATGTAACAAAATATAATTTTTCTATTCTGTTTTCAGTAACATTAGTGATAATGGGGTCTAAAAGTTGTCTCAAATGGCTCCAATGAGGATAACAATAGTAACTAATGTCTAATTAATGATTAGCTATGTGGCAATCACTTTCCTCAGTCCCTAGAGCTTAGTCAACAATTTATTCTTCACAACAACCAACTGAGGGAATTATTATCCTCATATTGCAAATGAGGAAAGTGAGACATAGGAACCTTGCCATAGGTATGTAGAGCTGGAATTTGAAACCATGCAGTCTACTGTCTAAATCTTTGCTCTTAGAGATAATACTATACTCAAGTTACAAAGTTCCATTTAAGACATCTCCATGACTAGAATATGTTGGCTCTGTGAGTTCATATGAATAATGTTATTTTGAATTGTTTGGAATTACACCCAGAGGAGAAACATTACTCATGCTTCAGAGTCATCAGGCTCACTATTATTATAATAAAGCCATTCAATAATGAAGCGTATATCCTTGTCTCCTAAAATGATTGTTTTCTTTATGGAACATAGCCACACTGAGCTTTCATTTTTCATCTACATAACGCCAAAGATGATAATATCTTGTTAAATGAGATGGTTTTGGGGCCGTGACATGTACATAGCTGAGAATATAATATGTGAAACAGAATCTATAAAATAAGACATTTGCAACAATATCACAATGTAAGTTAATGGGTTGTATTTGTAAAACAATGGGGAATATGTTACTTTCTCAATAGGTGTATCATTTAGACTCAAGTTAATTTATTCATTCTTTCACTGATTCTTTTTATTTAATACTAGAGGCCTGATGCACGAAGATTCATGCAAGAATGGGCCTTCCTTCCCCTGGCTGCCGGCACTGCCTTCTTACCGGCCCAGAGCTGCCTTTCTGCCTTCCCACGCTGCCCAGAGGCCCGGAGCTGCAGGGGCAGTGTGAAACGCCTGTGTCATCACCATGGCCATTTGGCCTGCATATGCAAATCAACCTGCCAGCTTTGTTGGGTTAATTTGCATATTCATTCCTGATTGGCTGGTGGGTGTCGTAAAGGTATGGTCAATTTGCATGTTTCTCTTTTATTAGTGTGGAAACTTGCTTTGAGCTGCTTTGTGTCTGTCACTGTCCTGGGTACTGGGGACACAATGGTGAACACTAAAAGGTCCCTCTCCTCAGAGGTCTTTCAGTCTCATGAAAGAGTCAGGCAGACATGAACAGAAATGATAATGTGATATGCCAAGCATACTGACAGTGCAATGTATAGATTTTGGTGGAAGCCCCAGTTGAGGGGACCTGTTCTAACCTACAGCTTCAAGGCAGAAAAATTATAGTAGTGGAGATACCTCAAGATTGTGCCAGAAAGAGTATTAGCAAAACTTCAGTTAAAAATAAATAGAACTGGTTATCAGAATAGAAAGATTTTAATCCTTCCTCTCTGCTAATATAATCCCTTAATCAGGCAAGATGGTGGCTCTGACTCTGTTATTTTTTTCTCTCTCTGGCCACAGTCTCCAGATCCATTTCCATAATAGCGAAAAGCTTGATCAAGTTTAGTCTGGAATTGCAGAAGCCCTTGTTTGCCTCCCACGAGCTGCCTTTCCATGGATTGTCATCCCAGGGATATGGCTCTTCATTAGGTTGCAGCACAGGTGCAAAGACAGCAAGGCCCCTGAGTGTGTGCAAAGTCCAACACAAACGGTGTCAGAGTTTCCTAAAGTCATCCTTTCAAAGCCATTGCTGGACACATATTGGAATGAGAAGCTTAAAAAAAAATAAAGCTAACATGCTCCCATTCAAATATTCCTTCAGAGGATTTATAGCCCAATGAGGGCTCCTAAGACAGCACATGTGCTTGGTTTACTATAAAAAATGCTATTTTAGAAACACATGCAAAGAATTAGAAAGGACATTGTAATATCTTCTCATCTTGAGGGTTGTGGAGATACTAGCATTGTATAGTATTTCCAACAATGATGTTATGGTCATAAAAGTGCACAGTTATCTATAAGTGGACCCCTTTATACTGAGAAAAGATATTATGAGTAAGTTCCAATTTCACTATTTCCACTCTGTAGCTCATTGTTTCTTGTGTTCTATTGCTTCCTGATACTTTGAATTCTTTGGAAAGTTTCTTTATTTCCTTCAAAAGAGCCAAGCACATTAGTCTCTATAATAGGTTTGTACCGGAGACTCCAAATTGTTCTTCCCTAGCCTGTCCTCCCATTCTTTAAGACCCGAATCTCATTCCAGTTCCATGATGAAGGTTTATCTGTGTCCCTTGTGATTTGGCTTTATGATGATATCCCTATTGGTGGACTCTGTTTGGGGGCAGAATAAGTTCTGTGGTCTTCATCCAGCAGGGTAGGTGAAGTTGAGCTGTGGGGACCAGAAAACCCCAAACCCCAGAGGCTATAAAGAATTCAAGTGTGTTTGGCTCCAATGCTACACTGCAGGTGGACTGGGGACTCGACTCTGCTTCATCCTATTCTGGGGACTCTGGTTGAGTGTAAAGCCACCAGATGGAACCTTGCCAGCTGCATGGGCAGAGGGAACGATAGCTCTTACATGGGCCCTTATATGCATTATTCAGGAAAGGGCACATGTCACTGTGCTTACAACTGATTGGCTAATACTAGACCTATGGTCCCTCCCAAACAAGAGAGCCATTAATGCAACTCTATCAGATGCCTGGAAGGTGGGGAGTCATCAATAATTGGTGCACTGCACTAATGACAACACCAAAGCCCTTTGGACTGGAATTTGAGGGCTTGGGTACTTACTAATGCTCCATCTTACTCTTGGCAAGTAGCTTCGGTGCTTAGCTGCTCTGTGCCTCAGCTTCCTCTTCTGTAGAAGGGAGACTCCTTTATCCTCCAGTGGTTTCTGGTAAGTCATCTGACTCCAGAACTCATCTCACAGATCTCATTTGTTGTGATGTTACCCTTTGGTACTAAATAGCAACATGAGAATATCTTGTTTCCCCCTTAAGAACATAAGCTTGCTCTCTTGAAATGAGCTCTTGTAACATTAAAGAAGCGTGAGACGTGAACTGTCGACGTTGTCAACAGAACTGGCAAATGAAATTGGACTCTATGATCTTCGTTCATTAAGGAAAGAAAGAAACATTAGAAGGGGCATGGAGTGAATTCTTAGGAATGACAATCTCATCCTTTAGTCTCAGAAATAAATTGTCTTGCAAATATCTCATAAAATGTCCCTTACAGTTCAATTTTTTTTTTGAAAGAGTGTTCCATTTAGTTCATTCTTCTCAATAAAGTAACTACGTATGAATCAATGATGGTGCGGGTACTATGGATTTGGTAATCATGTTCCAATTCCCACTCGGTCATTTTTAATTGACATCTTCGTTGCATCTGTGGCCGAGGAATAGCTGTACTCACTGTTTGTTGTCAGATCGATGAGCATTACAAGCAATCAGGGGAAAGAGTTACAAAGCCCCACGTATTCTTCCTCAGGCATAAAACAGTCCGTTGGCTTCGAGTCAGAGCGGGGTAAATTATTCATTTTAATGTTGTTGATTTAGGCCCACCTGAGGAGATGGCCTTGCTGACCTGCCATAAAACTGGCATGACTAAAGATTTATCTCCTCCCAAATCTTTCTGCAGTTATTCAGGCTTTTGTGTGCCGCAAGCTCAATAATTTTGGCTGCATCAACAGAGCAGGCTGGGCCATAAAGAACCGTCATTAATTGAAGTTTAGTTTACAATTTCTCATCTCCATCATTCAGACAATGTGCATTCTTTAACCAGATGTGAAATGTATTGCGTTTCATGGCACTATTTAATATTGAGTTTTAATTTCAACATTTTGTGACGCTCTGTGGACTAACACTTTGCCTAGCCATCTTTGCACCATATATCAAAATATTTTCAACTGCAGGTGAGATTAGTTCATTCCAATATTAGTATTAGTGTATTTTGGGTCATGTCTAATTAACCACATCCTTTTGACTGAGATGATTTTGACCTGATAATTGATTGGTGTGTTGATCCAATATGAACAAGGAGGCAAAAGTGCTATCATGCACCCTAACCGGTTTGGCTCAATGGATAGAGTGTCGGCCTGAGGACTGCAAGGTCCCAGGTTTGATTCCGGTCAAGGGCATGTACCTTGGTTGTGGCACAACCCCAGTAGGAAGTGTGCAGGAGGCAGCTGATTGATGTTTCTAACTCTCTATCCTTCTCCCTTCCTCTCTGTAAAAAATCAATAAATTATACTTTTAAAAAATGTGTTATCATTCTTTCTTTGTCTCATCCTCATAATTCAGTTATTGATTTCAGGAGAAAGGGACCACCATGGCGCTGAAGAAAACTAGGGATTGTGAGAAGTTCTGGGATCCGTTTTTCATTCTCAGCTTGGCTTCTTCACGGTGCCCGTATGTATGCTCATAAACTATGTGCAACTATATTTAGTCTTCCCAGTCCTCAGGCCATTATGCCTTTGCCATGCTGCTTCCTCTGCTAGGAAAGGCTGACTCCCTGAACTCTTCTAACGAACTGAGTCATCAAAGATGCACACCTCAGCTGCAGCGATGGATGCCCCTTCCAGAACGCCCTTCTGAGAACTCATTTAGGTTTCCCAGTTCATGTCCTAATAGCTCAACAATTTATGTGTCTAGTTCCTATCAACAATTTATGTGTCCAGATCCTATCAACAATTTATGTGTCTCGATCCTAGACAATAGTTCCTCTGAATTATTTAACTGTTTACAGTCAGTTCCTGGCCATGGCATAGACTTAATAAATATTTGTTGAATAAAATGGTGAATATTATTGAAAGACAACTTTAAATACAATATTTATAGAGAATATTAACTGCTAGTCCATATGGAACACTTGTTGTGTACTAGGCACTGTTCTTTGCACTGTATCTGTTGTAACTCATTTAAGGTGTATACAGTTCCAATGAAATGTTATTACCCCACTGTTATTACCCCATTTCACAGACAAGATAACTGAGGAATTGAAAGAAATTGTAGCTTGCTCAATGTCACACAGACAGTTAGAGGTGGAGCCAGCATTCAAATCCAGTCTAGCGTCAGTTAGTAAATAATACCCACATGCTCTTACTTTTCACAGTGTAAGTTTCTAATGGTCAATTAAAAAGAAAGCTGAAAACAAAAATTCTCCTTTCTGTCCTTGCTTAGTTCTTATAGCTTTTTGTTTGTTTGTTTGTTTGTTTTTTCCTGCTCATCTAGAAAATAAAGCAGTAAAATGTTTCTGTATTTATTGTAGCTTTAGTAATTTGAGCTTGCAAATTTGCCGGGAAAGCCCTACTGATTAAATATTAATTGAAGCTCTGAAACCTTCCATGCAACTCCTGTCAGAGAAAGATCAACATTAGTTACATTTTTACTCACTGACAAGTTAAAAATAAGCTTATAGTAGCTTTCCTACATCCTGGAAATACATTGGCCTCAAAGCCCATCCTGGGATTCCAAAGAAAATTTTTGCACTCAACTTTAATGCAGAGATACAAAAAAATCAGCAAATAAATGAAAAAGGGATTATCTTCTTTATTAAAGATTTACAAAAATAACCCTTAACTATGTAATCCCACAATTGTTTCCAAATACAAGTGATTTCCTCCATGTTTAGATGAATGTACTTAATAGATACAACCCAGCATATCTCTATAGTGATTTTCCTAGGAATGTTCTTTTATTTCTTTGAGACTTTCAACATGTTATAACATTATGATCAAAACGCTTATTAAATTATGGAAAGTTTACATTTTTCACCTTTGCTAACAAAATACTTTTAGACAGGATACTTTTAAGCACAAATGTGCATTGACACACTTGGGCTAACAAGATTTATTAACATTTTACTCTGAAGCTCACTTTATTAGTCATAGCCTTCAGAGTATGCATGTTATTTAAATTTGGATCCGTTACATGTCTTGACTCATTTTCTTATCTCTAAAACAGAGGTAATAATATGACTTTGTGAATTTAACAAGCTTAGAACAGCACCCATCAAGAGAAATAATTAAATAAATCGCCGCTATTGTTATTATTGGCTTCAGGCAAGGTGATTTCATCAATGGACAAGTATTTGAAGAATGACAAACGTCTCCTTCCAGTATGCCAGGTTATCTCCTGTGACTACAGGTATGTATGCATCGGCCCAGGCTGCAGTAGCAGAATATCACCGGGGAATTTAAAGAGCAGAATTTATTTTCTCACAGTTGTGGGTGCTGGATGTCCAAGACCCCAGTGGCAGCATGGTTGGTGTCTGGTGAGACCTCTCTTCTGGCTTTCAAATGACCACCTTCTGTGTCCTCACATAGCCTTCCCACTGTGTGCCCACCCTTCTGGTAGCCCTTCCTTGTCTTATAAGGACACCAGCCCAATGGGATTTGGGCCCCGCTTTTATGACCTCATTTAAGTTTAATTACTTCCTTAAAGGAAATACTTTCAAGCACAGTCACATTTGGAGTTAGGACGTCAACATACAAGTTTTGGGGGAGACACAATTCATTTTGTAATAAGGTAAAATATCATTGGGGATACTAATAAAAGTGTAAATTTGGAACCCTTCATATGAGGCCTGGGTCCAATAACTCCTGCTCACCCCCACTAGAGATTTTGGAGAGGTCATCTGATTTCCATTTTAAATAAACAACTTCAGCTCCTGTTTAGAATTCTATTCATTAATAATTCTTCCTGCCTCCAACTCTGTTCAGCAGAAACTGCCATGGTATTTTCTATGGATTTATTTCATTTTTGCTAGGTGATAGGGAGTTTCATTATTACTTGATACCAGGAAGTAAAAGTTTCAGAAACTGAAGGGAATAGGGGACAGTGGGACATTAGTTCTGATATGCCATCAGCTTCAAGCACGGCAAGAATGTTGTTGGAATGGCTTTGCCATCACTGAAATGGTTGAAGGCCACATGCCAGTCCTTCATTTGGGTAAGTGTGAAATTCCTAGGCATCTAAAAATAGCACAGTGATATAATAGATTCTCATTCTAACAAATTGAATCTCACACACAATTACAATAAAAAAAATATTTGTGTAATGATGTTTTAAAATTGAGATTGAAGTGTCTTTGACCAGGAAGTGATACTGACTAATTTCACATTGTGTGGAATTATCCATTTGTCAGTGAAATGCTAACTCTCATGCTTAGAACCCCATTGCTCTTTTTACAACTTCCCAGAGTCTCTGTTAGTTATGATGCCAATTTGTTATTTTATGTAATATTAAGAACTCATCACATACAAGGAACAGTGAGCTAATTTTCTGAAAATCTGAAAAGAAATACTAAATGATGGTTAACTCTTTATAGTAATCCACTTCTAAATTCCCTGCTCAAGTCTGTCAATATTCAAAATAAGTTCCCTCATCTTCCTGTATTTATGCTAAAATTTAAATAAAACTATCGTTTTATTTTCTTTATTATGAGAAGATATTCTATTTTATTTTTTCAATTAAAGTCTACATTCAGTATTATTTTGTACTAGAGGCCTGGTGCACAAAATTCATGCATGGGGGGGTGTCCCTCAGCCCAATCTGCACCCTCTCCAATCTGAGACCCCTCTCACAATCCAGGACTACTGGCTCCCAACCACTTGCCTGCCTACCTGCCTGATTGTCTCTAACCACTTCTGCCTGCCAGCCTGATGGACGCCTAATTGTTCCTCTGCCAGCCTGATTACCCCTAACTGCCCTCCCATGCCAACTTGGGCACTCTAACTGCCCTCCCTGCTGGCCTGGTCACCCCCAACTGCCCTCCCCTGCAGGCCTGGTCCCCCCTAACTGCCCTCCCTATTGGCCTGGTCACCCCCAACTGCCGTCCCCTGCAGGCCTGGTACACCCTAACTGCCCTCCCCTGTTGTCCTGGTTCCCCCAAACTGCCCTGCCCTGTAGGCCTGCTCCCCCTGCAACTGCCCTCCCCTGCAGGCCTGGTTCCCCCCAACTGCCCTCTCCTTCAGGCCTGGTCCCCCCAACTGCCCTTCCCTGATGGCCTGGTCACCCCTAACTGCCCTCCCCTACTGTCCTGGTTCCCCCAAACTGCCCTACCCTGCTGGCCTGGTCCCCTCCAACTGCCCTCCCCTGATGGCCTGGTCACCCCTAACTGCCCTCCCCTACTGTCCTGGTTCCCCCAAACTGCCCTACTCTGCTGGCCTGATCCCCCCCAACTGCCCTCCCCTGATGGCCTGGTCACCCCTAACTGCCCTCCCCTACTGTCCTGGTTCCCCAAAACTGCCCTCCCCTGCAAGCCTGGTTCCCCCCCAACTGCCTTCCCCTGCAGGCCTGGTTGCCCCCAACTTCCCTCGCCTGCAGGGGCTGTTACCCCCAACTGCCCTCCCCTGCAGTCCTGGTCCTCCCTCCACTGCCCTCCCCGCTTGATCCCCATGACCCCTGGCTGGGCCGACAGGCCCAAACACTCTAGCCTCGCTGCTCAGCACAAGACATTCCAGAGGTGGCAGAGCAGCGAGGCTTGATCCGCTACTGGAGTGGGCGAATCCCATCTCTCCTCTTGGTCCCCTCGACCCCTGGCCAGGCCGACAGGCCCAAACACTCCAGTGGTGGGGCTGAGGGGACTGGGCACCGCCATCTTGTGGCTATGGGTGCTGCCATCTTTGTGATGGAGTGACAGTTAATTTGCATATTACTCTTTTATTAGATAGGATAACTTTCAGGAAGCTACAAAAATTGGTTAGACAATCATATATATTTCCAGTACCCACCTGACACTGTACATAGTTATTATAATTATTGACTGTATTTCTTATGCTGTATTTTACATCCCCATGACCCGTGGTTGGCAAACTGCGGCTCGTGAGCCACATGTGGCTCTTTGGCCCCTTGAGTGTGGCTCTTCCACAAAATACCACAGCCTGGGTGAGTCTATTTTGAAGAAGTGGCATTAGAAGAAGTTTAAGTTTAAAAAATGTGGCTCTCAAAAGAAATTTCAATCATTGTACTGTTGATATTTGGGTCTGTTGACTAATGAGTTTGCCGACCACTGTCCATGACTAGTCTAATAACTACCAATTTGCGCTTCTTAATCCCTTCACCTTTTTCACTCAGTCCCTTAACCCCCTCCCTCCCTTTTGGCAACCACCAATCTGATTAGAGATTTTTATTTTAAGTACTATTATGTCTGGACAAACAAAGTAGTCTATTGGCCTAAATGGTATCTTACAGCCACCAGTTCTGCAGGTAAATTAGATGAAGCATTAATTATTTGTGCTCTAACAGAAGTCCCTGGCTGACCACATTTTCATAAATACTGAAGAGCTCTATTAAAATCACACTTTTTGGTCAACATTATAAAGCAAAGTAAAGATATCCAAGGTGGAGCTCTAGTTAATAATAGATAAATGTTACTGCATGGAAACCTAACTAATGCTAATGTGGTGCTTGGGCATCCTAATTGATTGCTGATCTTTAATAGTGCTTCCAGCCTGGCTTTTCACAACATGGGTCCTCTCTTCCTTCCTTTTCCAGATCTGACCAACCCAAATAAGTAGCACAGAAGTAGTGCCAGAAAGACCATCCGCCAGTACATTTCTAGCAGCTGAGCTTTCTGGCTGAAGCATGAGGAAACTGAACCTACATTTGTCTCCAAGAAAAGATGAGGAGGGCCATTGGGAGAAGAAACTGAGTGTGAGAAAATTCAAGCAATTGCCAGCGTGGTTCTGGCCACGTGCAGTTGAGTCTGTCACTATGGAGTCACTTCTCTCCCACTCACATTTAAGTGACAACAAACCCAGCAATAACTGTGGATTGCATTAGTTGTTGGTGTGCTTTCTGGTCTCCCGGGCCTTTCAGCACCTCTATCCAAAACTGGATCTTTGTTCCAGCCTCTACTTTAAAGTTTACTTTTCCATGAAATCGCTCACCTTTCCAGCAGTTGGAATCATTGCTTTATGACACAATAGATGGAAAAATATGCCTATGTGTTACGATGATCTTTGAGAGAAAGAGAGAAAAAAAGAGGGATGACCAAGCAGGGGATTGTCTGGCTTGGGAAAGCCATCTCCAGTTGGCAATTGTTAGAGGGTGACTCAGCTGTCTGGCTCTGCCTTTCCGACAGATTTAGGTGACCTAGAGACAGAGCAACACTGAGGCTTAGTCACACACAAACATGCCCGAATCAGCCAAATCCAAACAATACACAGGAAGAGCAAATACCTCTGATCACATCAGGCAAATCCTCCGTTTTCGCCTTTGAAATGCTATTAATTTAAGCTTCCTATGAAAAGCTATGACTGTCCAGTTATATCCAAGCATATAAGACTAAATAAATAAAATGCACTCTCTTTAACTACATATTTTTGCACATTCATTTGTGTTTATTAAATGCAGGGAGTGCCAAGCAAGGCTTTTAATGACGAGTTAGGAACATTGATAATTATTTTGCGGATGAGCAAGTACAGGCCAAGATAGGGTAAATGGCTTTCTCTGAACCACACTGCTGTTTTATGCTAAAGAAAATACTGACCTTAATATAGTATCAGTACATTTTTCATTAAGTTCTTACTTAACCTTTTGTTTCCATTTTTACTACTGTTCAGTCATATTCAAGAATGTGGTTACTTTGCACATTTTAGGTACCATTCATACCGCTCCAATGTCTGAGTTTGAAAATAACACAGACTTCAAAAATTCAATCCTGGGAACAATGACCCCCAGTATCCTGCCATGCAAGAATTACATGCCTTTATTGTTTATTTAAATTAATCGTTTGGCATTCTCTTATTTGTAAAAAAAAAAAAATGTTTCTAACTGTTAGACTAAAATAATAAAGATAGCACAATAATAGGAGAAGTCAACTAGAAGTTTAAAAGAGCCTTCCCAAAATAAACTCATGCTGACCATATTCTAGGCTGTAATACCCAGGTTTGAGGAGGCTGTTTGGATTTATACTATGTGGTTTACTACCAGAAATGCTAGGGGACTCATTATAAAATTTTTAACTTTATAACACTGTGTCAAGTACAAGTACCGTGGAACAGAGTTGCAGAGGGTTCCAGGTAGAGGTGCTATGAACTGAAGATTCTGCCAATGGGAAGATGGAACTGGGGCTATGGCTCAGAGGCCATCACGCGATATGACTGATTTGGGTTTTTAATTTCCACTATGGACTAAATTCCATTGCATTTGCTGTATCAGGAACAGTGTGTAGACATCTGTTTCCAAGGATACCTGCATTAACACATAAATATTAGGTTTGCTCCAGAAGGAATTTTCATAGGATGCAAAATGATATGTGACATTCCATGTAAACCTATCTATTGCTACTAATGGGAGCTAAAATTTGTTATACACTGTTTTCCAAGCACTGTGCTAAATGTTTGTTATGTATTACCTTGTTACAGCCTCACACCCTTGTGAGACAGGATTCTTATTATCCCCTTTGTTCATATGTAGAACCTATGGCTTGAAGTTGTGGAACAATTGGTCTAACACCATTGAACTAGTAAGTAGAATTCAGCCAGGATTTGAGATTGGGCCGGCAACTTTACCTCTATGCTCAACTATCAGTTATAGCTATTGTACCACTTATAAGCATTTTTATAATACTTGTACAACAAATAGATGTTTCTCTCTGATTATTTGTTGTAAATATTTGTGAGTGTTGCTAAAATATCTTATAATTGAAAATATCTTAAAATTGAAAGAAGAGAACATGTTAATCATGATTGAGATGGGAGGCAGGAAGGGATTAGAGGTGTGGGCATTGATAGAAAAGCTGAGATTTTGCTTTGGTCTCTTCCTCACATACTGCCAAGAGCACATGTACAAGCTTGGGTTAAAGAAAGAAAGAATTAAGAAGAGAAACCAGCCTGGCCGGTGTTGCTCAGTGGTTGAGCATCGACCTATAAACCAGGAAGTCATGGTTTGATTCCCAGTTCAGACACATGCCTGGGTTGCTGGCTCGATCCCCAGTGTGTCTATCTCTCCCTCTCTTCTCTCTGAAATTTAAAAAAAAAAAAAAAAAGATAAACGAGACTGATGCCGGTGTTGCTCAGTGGTTAAAGATGGAAGTACAACAAATGGAATATTTAGATTCAGATAAAGCTGAGTTCAAATTCCATTCTACCATTTTCTAGCTAAGTCTTGGTTTCCTTATCCATTAAAATTTTGATAATAATGCCTACTTCATAGTGTCATTGAGGGAAGTTATATATGTTTCTGTTCATGTACAGGGGTGGGCAAAGTAGGTGTACAGTTGTTTATCTGGAAAATAATTAAATAATTAATAAACAATAATACAAGAATAAACTCTGTGTTTTGCATACTCACAAATATAAACTTATTTTTGCCTACCCCTGTATTTATCAAGCAAAGTGCTTGGCACAGAGATGAAACAATAAACAATAGTTACAGTAAATATATAAATACATAGATAATAGAATTATACAATCATTTTCTATTAGATATTAGTAGTTATTATTAGCTTATTAATATTTTGCCTCATCTGACTTTCCAATCTCACCTGTGTGCTTTGAATATTTTGACTCCTCTTAGTGTTCAATAATTTTTTCCTTCATTTCTAGTTGAGATGATTTATTACTTGTATTGTCACATTTTGAATTGAAAAATAAATATATTTTAATCAGAGTACTTCTAAGGTCAACCAGTTCGTTTATCTAGCATGCTACTATTTCCCCTTAGATATTACCATATTTTCTCATATTGTGGCTAAGAGAAAAGGCTATGATGTTTATATAAAGCTGTGTCTTACAGGCTTAGTGAAGAGATATTTAAAAACCTCCCAGCTTTTCTGCTTACTGCAGATAACTTGGAGAAACTTTAAGGTAATGTACTTGTAAAGAAATAACTGGACCAAAGAATAGCTTAAGGAAACTTTTATCTTGAAATTAATTATTTTAATCAGCTTAGATAACTGTTTCATAATGATCCCCATCTCATTAGATGTCTTAACAATCAAAAAGCACAACACATATGTAGCATTTAGCATAGAACCTAGCATCCAATAAATGCTATTAAGTGCTAGCAATGACTAAATTGTTTCCCCGTTATAGAACTCCTATAGATTTGTAAAGGGTAATGATATATGGTGGACAAATTATTACAGGTTGTTTTCCTTCTGTACCAAGTTTTAATCTATTGACTCTCTCAGGTTGAAACCCATCCAGCTCTATTGTGCTTTGTGCTTTTGGAGAGAATTACACTTCTTTGCCAGCAGGCTTCTGTTAGGCTCTGCCAATAGGGGGTCTAACAGGGTGACTGGAAGGCAGAGGGAGAAAGAACATGGTCTCATCTGTTGTTCCTAAAGTGTCACCCTTGAACTAACTCTTTCCACTGGCATTGACAGTAGGTCCAACAGATGCAATCCTAGAAGCAGTCTCTTAGAGCATCCTCAGCTATATCAGAACCAATGAATCTAGGTCCCAAATCCACGTGGCCCTTCCCCCAAGTACCGGATGTATCAGCGCCAGCCAAGCAGGGCTCCCTCTGCAGAACTCTGGGTCCAAACTCTGTAGAATTCTTCCCTAAACTTCTAAATTTTAACAATACCACCCTCTCCCATTTGTTCCCAGAACCTAAGGAGTGATAGTTGCTTGCCCTAGTAACTACTTTTAGGAATCCACGTTGTCCCCCCTTTATCTTTTATTTCTGTAATACCTGGTTGACTATTCTTTATAGCACACTCTTCTGTTAAAATAACAAATGGAGTTCCTCCTGACAAAACCCTGACTGATAAGCTATCTCATGTCCCTCCCAGGGCATGATGAGCTGATAGCAAACATGGCATTGGCTGATAAAGTCTTGTATTATGTGCAAGCTAATTCTAAATGGTGCCCTATAAGGTTACAGAATGTCAGCGTCTTTAAAAATTAGATCTGTTTTTCTAACAACTGTGAATGTGACAGGTCTCATCTTAAGATTCTACACGTTGTCTACCACTTAGAACCTTACAATGGAAGGCAAGTTCTCTCAGGTGTACAGTGCTCAAAAAATACTCTTGGGGTAAGAAAAAGCTATACTCACACTTAAAATTTGTCAAGAAAATAAAGGTGAAGTTTCCTTTTTTTCCTCGAAGAGATTTCACTTGGAAGTTTATTGTATAATTTCTAAATGAGCGAGTTGGTAACTTGGAACCTTTCTGGTACATTTCTTAGTTTTATTTGCACATTGTTTGGAGATTATCACTGTCTCTCTCCCTTCTCCACTTTCCACTGAAGTTTAATTTATAGTCACAGATTCTTTTCTTTTAAAAGTATATTCCTAACATGGGTCTTTGTGTTGTTAGAAACTAAAGACTTAATGCTAATCTGGCAGCTATCACAAGAGTAATGTTTTCAGCATTCCAAATAAAAGCATAGCAAATGTTGGAAAACATTAGGGAGGGAAAAGTGAGCCAAAAGCTACCCATGTGAAGAATGACTGGTCTTACAGGCAAATGGGATTCTCTTCTCGTATAAAATTCAAATAAAACCTAATACCACAAGAGTTTAAGACTACCCTAGGTACGCACTAGTTAGTTCATACTCGAATAGCTTACAGACAGAATTAGTCAGAAAAGCCCAAGTCTTTCAAGCCACGCCAAGTATGGGATGGAAATGTACTCTTCATGTGTCCTGGGTAAAAATAAATTAGGGGTAGGCTGGAGATTTCCATTAAATGTAATCCATTGAGATGTGAATCGAATCGATACATATTTGAAAAATATTTAAAACTAAATCTAGTGGAAAATACCGATGCTTATTAAGGGAACTAAAACTGGTTAAAAAAACATTTGCACTCAGGTGGAGACTAAATAAGTACAATTGTAATGGGAAACAGAAATTCTTTCTTATGTGATATCCCGGTTTTAATTCAGAGTAGAGCCAAACAAAATTAATTACAACTCCTTGGCAGAGTATGCAAAGTCACATTCTGTACTTTCTATAGATATAAAGAATGACTATTACTTGGCTTCTTCTTGAGTAACTTCATGGAAGGTTTGAGTTTACTGGTTAATTAGTGGTAAAGCCTCCAAATCACTTACCCATTGGCTCAACTTAGAATGTACTTGTATGTTTCCTAGTATAGATTAGGACATTCACTGAGATTCCTATAATCATCCTATTCCTTTTTTATTATTATTAATGATTAAAATTTTGTCAAAGAACCAACATGTTCAAGTAAAAGTACAGAGTTTTTGGATTAAAATTTGGGTTCAAGTCATGTCTCTCACAAAAGAAAGTGTATAACAGAGTTTTTGGGGGTCTCAAATGAGATGAATCTCTAGAATATAACTTCCCTGAGGGCAGAAATCTTTGCCCTCATTCTATCCCAAGAGCCTAGAACAGTGCCTGGACATGGCAGGTGCTCGCTAGACAGTTACTGAATAAATAAATAATGGTTGTAAAATTACATTGTAAACTCTAAAGATCTATGAAAATATTATTTTCTACTAAGATACTCTCATGGCAAACCTGTTATTGAGTATTATCAAAGATAGATAGTTTCTACCTTTTCTTATAAAATAAATCCTACTTTGGTTTTGCATCCTGCTGCTAGGATACATGAACATTAAGATAAAAGAAAGAATTTGTTGGGGTATGGAAGCAGGGCTTTCTTAGACTAAGTCACATTAGAACACAATAGGGTAGTAGTGTGTGTGTATGTGTGTAAACAGATAGTAAATGAATAAACATCTATAATATATAACATGGAGGTTACTGATAGGTTCTATGGAGAAGATAAGACAAGGAAGGGAGCAGGAGAGCCAGGAGATACAGTTGTGAATAGAGAGGACATCAATTACAGTCTGTCACCTCGATTTTCCTCCCATAATTTCTGTGGCTCTTAGCATTTGTTTTCCCTTCCTCTACATCTTTGTGTCTCTCTCCCCATCCCTTCCCCTCAACTCCAGCTGTGTCCATGTGTCCTTCTATATACTCGTCTTGTATCCACTTGGCCCTTTTCCACATGGTCTTTTAACTCAAGTGCCTGCTGCTAACTACAGTTTAACTTTGGTGTCTCTCAGTACACATTCCTGAGAGGCTCTGACAGCTTCAATTGGACTCTGTCTGGACAAAGCGCTGCTAGGTTGGCATCTGTCCATAGAATACTGTTCAGCCAATGGATGGATTCTGTCGGCCACATATTTTTACTTCATTATGTGGATTAATCTACTGAGCCTGGGAATATCTCAACATAGAGTACTCTACTTTAGATATACCCTCTCTTTTGCTTTATATGGAATTTATTGTTTCAGAGATGTGGATTAAAAATAAGAACCTGGCTCCCTCTTTCCTGAAGGGGAGCAAGATAAGTAGGCAAGAATCACATGTTATTTTTGGTAGGCGAAAATGTATAGAGGCAAAAAAAACATGGAGAGTATTTTGAAAAATTAGTGTATGATATTTTCTTGAAAATTTGTGCTGCCCTTTAATTTAGGGTATAGATGTTCAACAGAAATGCCCAAGAACAAAAAAAGGTCAAAACTCAGGTGTGTGTGTTTTTTCTCATTTTAAAAATAAACTTTAAAAATTTTATTGTAGAAATAATAGTGAGAGAAGAGAATTTTTATTTTTTGTTTGAAAGTCTCAAGTTTTTCAATATCAACCATGGGCATTATTGACTTGGGTTTTAAGTAATTAGATTGGAGGTAAATATTCTCTCTCTGATTTTGTAATCACAGAGGAGACACATGTATTTTGGTTGGAGAGAAGGGGAGAGTCAGTGAGGAGAGCAGTAAAGTGCGGTGGTTGTGGGGATATTGGAGAAAGGGCTCTGAACCCTGCCGCCTTCACCCTCTATGGACCACGTCTCAGAGACCTGGTGGGGACTCTAGAGCCAACACGTCACCTAAGATCCAGTGCCCTGCTTCCATGGATGGAATGTGGGAGGAGAAAGCCTGTTAGACTCCACTTTCCACAACCCCTATCATGCCAGAGTGATAGGGCAGCAGTAGAGTAGAACATGTGGCCTGTGCTACATAGGCAGAAATTCCTTCGGTGCCCCCGCCCCCTCTGTTTCTATTTACCACAAAATGAAACAGAAGAATAGCTGGAGGTCTCTTGTGGCTTCTCACCATGCTGAGGGACATAAAAGTAGCAGACAAGAAAAATATTCCAGGCAAATTCATAGAAAAATAAGAGTTACATTCTTGCCATACCTGAGCGTGTGGCCTGGGAGGTTCATGCCCAATATCAGATTCCACACCAGCTTCACTTTAAAAGAAAGTGTTTGCTATCATTTTATCCAAGGTGATTTATCTTTTCTCAAATGATTTATCAAATGATTCACATTTCTCTGACAAATGGTGCATGTTATAATTTCCTGCACCTGGCCCCAAGGTTATTAAAAGCTTGGTATCTGTAGAGAGCCCACGTTTATTTCCAGCTTTTATTGAGGATGTTATTTTTTTTTTAAATAATTCTGATTATACACTGAGTGGCCAGATTATTATGATCTCTGAATGGATAATAATCTGGCCACTCAGTATATATATATTAGAGGCCCAGTGCATGAATTCGTGCATGGGTGGGGTCCAGACAGCCTGGCCAGAGGGAGGGGACATGGGCAGTTGGCCGGCCTGCTTGCTGGTCGAACTCCTGGTTGAGGGGACAATTTGCATATTAGCCTTTTATTATATAGAATATACACTGAGTGGCCAGATTATTATGCATTCAGAGATCATAATAATCTGGCCACTCATTATATATTACAAGTTATTGTAACAGGTGTTTTAATATGTTAGCCTCTGAACCTTCAACACTGCTTCCCACATTACCTTAGATTCACATGTCTATCATTTAGTCTGATGGGCTCTTCAGTGATTTAGAAAAAAAAAAATTCTTGCTCCTTTTTTTCCTTGTGCCACCTCTTCTCATTGAGATTTAGTTTAAGTTTGGAATCAGCTAGAATATACCTGCCCGACCAGACTCACAAGCTAGCTCCTTTACATTAAAACTGTTAACATGTTGCATACATGCTCAAGCTCTATAACAAGCCTTTAAACATTCTATCCTCACCCCATGCCACCAAACTCACAAAAGCGGTCAGAGAGAATGCCATGCTCCCTTTTCGGTAATTATGTCCAGACAAGACCTTGCACGGCCCGCAGGATACAGTGCGAATGGGAAACCAGTGCATCCCAAATTTCTACAGCACAGAGTACAAAGCCTGGGAAGAGAATGGAAGACTGAGCTCCATCCCCATCCTTTCCCCTGTTAATTCTGCCAGACATCCCCTTTGTTCTATTTTCTATCTCACTGAGATTAAAGTGCTGATAGCCCCCCTTTTGAAAATGATGTCACTTTTTTTTTCTTGCTTTGGCAGAGAGCAAGTTCATTACAAATCTGCTGTGTGACTGATGGCTCTGAAAGAGATAAAGCAGAGGGGAAAACACATTTGGAAAAGGTATGAAACTCAAGAGACAGGTTGACAATTAGGCTGGCAGTAAGAGATGACGAAGGATAAGGAGAAACAGGCTGGATGTAAATATCTCTTCCCTATTCTCTTTTACACCCACTGAGCAACTATTTTTATTTCCTTCGTAGTTTTATCCTACAGCAGTTTCATGGGCTAAGATTCATTCTGTGCTTTTCCTCGCAAGATCCATCCATTTTTGATAGCATTATTCCAGGCAGGTCATCACCGACCTGTTTGATGTTCAGGGTGGGAAAGACGTTTCGTTTGGCAGTTAGAGAAAGAAAAATATTTGGTCCTGACTCTGATTTACTATAATTGTGGATCATTGGATTATGTGGAAGATTATATAAGAAGCATTTCAGATGTAAAAGCAGGCTGAAATCATAATACAGATTCTAATGCCATTTATGTTGTTTAAAATTATTAGTGACAGATGCAGGTCTTGGAAATTTAAAGATCTTTTATCCCCCAGGTCGAATCATAATGGAAGCATGGTTGCTGGCAAAGGATAACTTACTAAAGTGTTTGACATCCAATAACTCAACACACACACACACAAACACACACACACACACACACACACACACACACACACACACACACACACCTAATTCTGATAGCATCTTGTGCAAGTAACAATGTCACCTTTATATAGCCAAATGGGTTTCAGTTTTAAAAAGTCCTCCTCTTGCCTGGTCAGAATGGCAGAATGGCTCAGTGCTTGAGCATTGAACCTATGGACCAGGAGGTCACGGTTGGATTCTCAGTCAGAGCACATGCCCAGGTTTCAGGCTTGATCCCCGGTAGGGGGAGTGCATCAATGATTCCCTCATGATCATTGATGTTTCTATCTCTCCCTCTCCCTTCCTCTCTGAAATCAATAACAATATATTTTTTTAAAATTCCTCATCTTTCCTATGGATGGGTATTCCTGAATAGATCAAAATATTTTTTAAAAATATATGTTTCTGGATTAGAGATGGAGGTAGGAGGTTGCAGGGAAGTGAGTAGTGGATAATGCGATGGAAAAGGGACCATTGAGATAAATGTTTACCAGACTGCAGCATATATGACAAGACATGATTCCATCTTTCTCTTCTCTTGTTCTTGTATTCTCTCCTGTCACCATCACTCACTCCAGCTTTTGCTTTTAAGTAATAATAGAAATATTTATGATTATATCTTGCATGTCTGTGGAGGATGGAATATACGTGGCAGAGGTGTTTCACATTCTCCACCCCTCATGCCTGCAACATATTACCTATCAATCACAGAGTTTAAATGTTTTAAGTTTCCCATTGGCCTTGAAGAAACCCTTCTCAAAAGCGGATACAATGTTGTTATTCCACTATTCATGCCTCCTCCCCAGCATCTCCACTGGCCCCCCATTACCTACAAGATGAGATCCCAGAATCTCAGGCTTCCATCTTTTTGTTTCTTCCAATCTCTCCACTTGCCAGCATTGCCATTCAATGGTTACAAGTCCTAATGAATGTCTGGTGCCTGATATACTTGGCTCTTTCATTCCTGTGTTTATACTTTTTCCTTTGACTGTGTTGCTCTCTCAGTTCTTCCACATCTAATGAACGTCTCCAGGTCCCCCAGTCGGAGCACATGCGTTACCTCTTCCGTGAAGTCTACCATGTGCTCAAGAAGAATTGATTACTCTCTTCTGGCTACATCTTACTTTATATTCATACTTTACTAGAAGCCCAGTGCACCAAATTTGTGCACGGAAGGAGGTCCCCTCAGCCCAGCTTGCACCCTCTCACAATTTTGGACTGCTGGCTCCTAATCGCTCACTTGCCTGCCTGGTCGCCCCTAACTGCCCTCCCCTGCTGGCCTGGTCACCCCTAACTGTCCCCTCCTGCTGGTCTGGTTGCCCCCAACTGCCCCCCTGCCACCTGGTCACCCCACACGGCCCCCTCGCCAGCCTGGTTGCCCCACACAGCCTGTTGTTCAGTCATTTGGTTGTCCCTCACTAACCCCCTTGCCGGCCTGGTTGTAGGCAGCCATCTTGTGAGGGTGTGATGGTCAATTTGCATATTACCTCTTTATTATATAGGATGTTTAGCATCTTTACAGTATTTTTTAAAAGTTATGTATCATGATCCAGATGGTGGTCTAGACCCAGCAACTATAAGAACGCCTAGTCAAATATTAGTGATCACTTTATGAAAGTTTGATGAATAAACAAATACATAGAACCTGGTATCTGAATGTAGGCAAAAAGACTTAAGGGCTAAATGCCTGCTTTCTTAGTTAAAGATTTATCTCTTTCCTTAGAAAATATGAGTCTAAAGAGACTTGGAATCAATAAAAAGTAATACATGATAAATCATTTTCTTAAAAAGAACTAGATAGGAAGATGTTGCAAATGCAGTGACTTGTGATAACAACAATTTAATGCTCAATCATTTCTCTTATTGTTTATTGCCCATGAACAGTATTGTTCATGGTGTGTGAGCACCTTGTTCCTCAGAACTCTCTGCCCCACCTTTCTGGTTCTTTCTGTCAATATAGATAAAATATGTTAAAGCAAAGCAAAAGTGGTAATTAAAATGTCTTCAATGTATCCACATACCTGCATGGCTTCAGATTTGGAAATGACTACTTGCTTGCTATTCTGAAAAATCAAACAAACAAAAAAAAACAACAACCACCACCTTCTAACCTTGATTTTCCTTTTTTTGTAGTTTGCTTTTGTTTTGTTTCTCCAGTAATTGATGGAGTGGCTGAGTCAATTTTGAGCCTCAAGCTGACAGTAGTTGAAACTGAGCGCCCCAGGAAGCTGGTGTCCTGCACTTGGACAGGCGCACTGTGCAGAGTTGAACCTCTTCTGAGGTCAGGCGTGGATGCTATAACCAAGAGAGCATCCATCTATTTTTATTTCATGATTTTCTCATTCAATCAAGCAATTTGCCTATTTAGATGTTTTAGGACTTTATGACTCTCTCAGCTCATCTCATATTAATTAGTGCCAGAACCAGCACACAAATGGCTAGTATCACATGTGGAATTTCAGGAATTGGAAAATTAAAGTGGTAACAGCAATCCTCAGAATGTTGCTGGAGAGATGACAATTATTTGGTTATCCCAGTTTCAAAATAATATAAGCACCTACTACAGGCTATATATTTTTATAGGTAGTGTCTCTTAGCTAGAACCCCTTGGTAGTAATAGATGGTATCAAATTTTTCATTCGAGGTCTAGGAAATGGTTTCAGAGTACAGAAGTAAGATGGGCAAGTGTTCAGGGCTAGGGAATACAGAGTCCAAATTAAATTTATGATCCCATTTCCACGCTTCTCCACCTCATCAAAGAAACTTTAATAAATGGCTGTCAGAAAGTTTAGGCAAGACAAATATTGGCAATCACGTTTGCCCTATTAAGAATAGCAAAACACTGGCTACATAGGTTGACTGGATGTGGGTACTTTCTAATTGCTTTGTCAAAACTCACTGCAGCCTCCCCAGTTTCTCACCTCTTATCATTATCCCAGAGGTGTGCGCATCTGATTTAAGGAAACTGGTTAGATACTCAAGCACTTCTTCCATTTCACTATCTTAGGGAAAAAGAAGACAGATTTCAAGGATTTATTAAAAAATAAAACAGGTGCTATTGGTAGATTAAAGAACCCCATGTACTCTTAGCTCTCAGAAAATATTTTGGGAAATCTGCTGTCTCGGTCTGGTTTCACCAAGTTGCAAAATAGAGCCAGGCTCAAGGTTTCAAGTGCAAGTTGTTTATTTGGGATGTGGTCCCTGAAAATACTGAACAGTGAAGCGAGGAAGTGGAACAGGCAAAAGAAGGCCAGGAAAAACAAAGGAAATGTGTGTTACAAAGCAATTCCCAATGAGATAGTTTGCAATTTAGTTCTGGCGGGGTTCCTCTGGGAGCCAGTGTGCCATGTGACGCTCAGAGTCATCCCACCCCAGGGGTGAGGCAGCTGGGATAATATTTTACACCAACACCTTGGGAGGTACTGGCCAATGGATGCTCCCAGGGACTTTCCTTTCCAGGCACTTCTACTGGCAGAATGGGCTCTTAGGGCCAGAGACCTTGAAGGCTGGAGCTCAGCCCTGCAGGCACCAGCATGGTAAGACCCATGGGCATGTGGGTCTGCCTGCCTTGGACAGTTTTGGTCCCATCTGCTGACTACATGCATTCAGTCAGAAGGGACTTGATCTTCTTAGATACTAATTTCTACTGTGATCATGAGTGCCGTCCCTTCCCTCCCCCCGCACCCCTATGGAGATGGCACACTGCCTACTCCCTGTAGGGCTTCCAGCTACATCAATAGCAATGCCATCACCATCATCTCTTAAGTAGTTCATGACAGTTCAAGAGTGCTAACAACAAGCCCACAGAGAAATGCTGTGGAAGGCACCTTAATCATGACCAGCCCCTGACAAGCAGAAGCAGCATTCATATAACACCCTTAGACATTCATCAATCACAATGCAATTATTGTAGAGTCTTATGATTCACGTTGAGGCATAGAACACAGGTGCTCAGTACATATTTGCGGAATTAATTATCATTACCCTTCTTGAAGAATAACACATGTAAATTTTATCCCAGAAAGCATGAATGCACTCCCTGGGTCAAGCTGCATTTACCTGCAGAGTTACTCCACTGATAGAGTGAAGGATATTTATAGGCATGTTACAAGCAGCACTTAGATCACAATGGGTTCTTTAAATTTCTGTGATGCTGTGATGAAATTTCCTGGCTGGAGCTTTTTCTAAGGCCATTTATATGTCAAGTTGTAGTGACTCAGGAGGTGGTATTTAAGAGCATTATGATTGTCACAGGTCAAACAAAACAGTAAATTTGCCAAGAAATCTTGAGGAAATCAGTATGGAGCTAGGAGTCCTGGCTCATCAGAACAGGCAGGAGTTTCCCCATGAAGTCACTGATTTCACAGGCAAATTTTAATTTAACTAGTAACAGATAAAATGGATGTTTCATGCTTATTACCTTGAATAATTACACAATTTCAGTTTCCTTTGGTCTTGTTTTTTGTCTCATTTATATTTATACTAGTGACCTAGTGCATGAAATTCGTGCACGGTGGGGGGTTCCCTTAGCCCAGCCTGTCCCCTCTCACAGACTGGGAGCCCTCAGGAGATGTCCTACTGACGGCTTAGTAGGGGAGTGGGCCTCAGCCGCAGTCTGGCCACCCTCTGTGGGAGGTGACTGAGGGAAGGCGCCAATCCCATTACCCTGCTGCTGCAGCCACTGCCAGCCACTGCAGCCGCCAACATGTTTTTATCAATACGGAGTCTAGTCCCTTCACTGTGAAAAAAATGACAACTTTCTTTAGGCATTTTCAAAATGTGTCTTTCATAGAATACTAGAGGCCCAGTGCATGATTGAATCATGCACGTGTAGTGGGGGAGCTGGGTGCCTGTCCGCTGGTGCACCAGGCCTTTCAGAAGCCTCCAGCGGGGCGGAGGCTTCTGAAAGGCCTGGTGCCTGAGCGGACAGGCACCCAGCTCCCACGCTTTTGCTTTCGATTGTGGGGGAGCTGGGTGCCTGTCCACTGGTGCACCAGGCCTTTCAGAAGCCTCCGCCCCACCAGAGGCTTCTGAAAGGCCTGATGCCTGAGCAGACAGGCACCCAGCTCCCCCGCTTTTGATGGTCCGCAGTGGGACGTGAGCTCGCTGCCCCAGAGGCCCCTTCTGTGCCGCAGCACAGCCATGGCACAGACACTGAGCTCCAGCCGCTGCTGGCAACACGAGCTCAGCGTACCGCCGGCCCAATCGGCCACCCCGGCCACCCCGAGTCCCGCCCCCCCCGCACCTCCTGGCCAATCGTGGGCATAGCAAAGGTACGGTCAATTTGCATATTTGTCTATTATTAGGTAGGATTACATTTCTTTCTTTCTTTTTTTCCTCACCTGAGGATATGTTTCCATTGATTTTTAGAGAGAGTGGAAGAGAGAGGGAGAGACAGAGAGAAACATCAATGTGAGAGGGACATTTTAATTGGTTGCCTCCTGCATGAGCCCTGACCTGGGCCCTGGCCAGGGAGGAGCCTGTAACCTAGTTACATGCCCTTGATCAGAATCTAACCTGGACCCTGCGGTCAGCAGGCCAAGGCTCAATCCACTGAACCAAACCAGCTAGGGCAGGATATGACATTTCTTAGCCCCTCCAGCAGCGGACCTTCATTTTTTCCTCCAAGAATGTGGTGGAAAAACCCTAGATCACCTTCTTGGATTCTTATAACCCAAGTTACCAAGAACACTGCAAGTGGAGGTATACAGGGAGCTTAGCCAATGAGCGGTCAGAAAAGGTATTTACTCTCAAACTGGTTTGGCTCAGTGTATAGACCGTGGGCCTGCAGACTGAAGAGTCCCAGGTTTGATTCCTGTTAAGGGCATGTACCTTGGTTGGAGGCACATCCCCATTGGGGAGTGTGCAGGAGGCAGTTAATCAATGTTTCTCTCTCATTGATGTTTCCAACTGTCTATCCCTCTCCCCTCTTCTCTGTAAAAAAAATCAATAAAATGTATTTTTTTTAAAAAAAATGGTGTTACCTCTACAGCTCATGCAGCCTCTGCATTGTATCCACTGGGCTAGGGGGGTGTCCCTGCCACCCGGTTGTGGCTGCCGGGGTCTCCGCACACCCCAGAGACCAGCAGCCAGCATCCCCGTTGTGGGCTCTGGGCTCAGGGGCATGCGGAGACCCCTGGGCTGCACGCAGCGGTGGCCGCCGGGGTCTCTGCATGCCCCAGAGACTGGCAGCCAGCCCCTCCATTGTAGGCGCTGGGCTGGGGGCGTGGACCTGAACAGCTGCTTGGCGCTGGAGCATGCAAGCGGCTGAGGCCAGGGCGGGAATATCCCCATCTCCGAATGCCCCAGAGGCCAGCAGCCAGCCTCTTCATGGGCGCCGGGCTGGGGGGCATGCAGGGACCACTGGGCCATGCACGGGGGCAGCCACTGGGGTCTCCGCACACTCCAGAAGCCAGCAGCCAACCCCCTGTCATGGGCATCGGGCTGGGAGCGTGGACCCAAACCGCCGCTTGGCACTGGAGCACGCGCAAGTGGCTGGGGGCGGGTTGGGAACATCCCTGCCCTGCCCCAGCTGCTTGGTGGCTGCATCCATAGTCCAGGAGTGGCCGGGGGGTGTTCTGGGACTTCTGCAGCTCAGGGCCTAAGTGTGGGCCTACAGGCTAGGAGCAGCCTGGGTCCCGAGGATATTCCCGGGACCCAGGCCACTCAGCGCCTATGTATACAAATTAACCGCCATCTTCGTTGGGTTAATTTGCATACTCACTCCTGATTGGCTGGTGGGCATGGCTTGTGGGCGGAGCAGAAATACGGTCAATTTGCATGTTTCTCTTTTATCAGATAGGATTGTTACATATGTGTTTCCATAAACCATACCAGATCATTTTTGAGAAAGAATAGTTTCTTGATCCAAGAGCAGCTTATTGAAGCAAACTTAGGGATTCAAAATATGTCAGGAGAAAGCAAGGCTTGTCTTCTGTGATCTTTATTTTCTTCTTTTTTAAAGACAAATTAATACCTGGACTACGAGTTCAAAGAAATAGGTAATTCATTTAAATGTAAACCAAGTTGATGGTTCTACACACACACTTTGTTTATTTTCAAAGCATCAGCTATACATCTTGTTTATGTTAGTTTTGGAGTAGATTTTTACTTTCTGTTATTTTTTGCAGATTCGTTACAAAATTTTAATTTCATCATCCAATGAGAGAGATGTTTTTGCTTGATTGTGTGGGTAGCAGGAGACTAGAAATGGAGCAGCACCCCTTGGGTTTTTGCTTTATTGAGTACTGTTCTAACACTCCTCTGTTGCTCTTGCCCGTGAAAACAGAGACCTGTCTGATTTCTCTCCATAACTACAGTATATATAACAGGACAACTAGGTTCCAGAAAGGACTTGTACATTTAATTGGCCAATTTCCAACTCCTTGTGGCAAAGAGAGAAATGACTTTAATGAGGTCACCAGTCTTCAGTTCTTAACACTTTTAAGTCTTTAACAGAAATACCTGCACCCCTACCACCACCACCAAACAAGCAATTATTGGTAGCATTTTAAGTACCAAAATTGGACAGAAAGCAAAATTTATAATACTCTCTTGAAATAGGCACTTGACAAATCCAGCTTTCTGGTCAGGAATTTCAATTGAATTGAAGAGAGAAATGTTTCCATTGTCTGTAGGACATCAGCGACCTGGATGCCAAATGACACTTACAAGCAACCATTTGTTTATTTATCCAAATTGCATAAAATGATAGAGTTGGGCATTTGAATTTTTGAGCATTAATTTAAGGAGCTCCATCTGCAAAACCATGTAGTTTTTATTTTTATTATTTTAGTTGAATTTATTGGGGTGACATTGCTTTGCAAAACCACATGGTTTCAACTGTACAACTCAGCAAAACATAATGTGCACACTGCATCATGCGCCCATCGCCCCAAGCAAAGTCTCTTTCTGTGTATTTTAGAAAGAATGTTACATTTCTCTTCTATTCATATTTCTGGTGTTTGTCACATATGGAAAGCTTCAATTTTTTCAGTGGAATTTTTATTTATTATCAAAGACAGCTTTTGTGAGAAAAGAAACACATTTTTTGAGAGAAATCCAATTTATTTGCGTAAAAAATATAATGTTAAAGTTATTATTATACTGTGTTTGCAATAGTATGAAAATACTGGGATCTTATTTTGACTAATTATCTATCTTAACATATCCTACAATGAAACATTGAGCTGAGCCATATTCTTGCTTTGCACTTTCTTTTAAAGTAGAAGTGTGAGTTTTTCTTTCTTGACTGTGTTCCAATTTGTGCAATAAAATTACTTTTGTTAAAAAAATTTCTCTGAGGCCCTGGTTGGGTAACTCAATTAGTTAGGCAGTGGTCGGCAAACCGCGTCTCGCTAGCCGCATGTGGCTCGCGAACCGCGGTTTGCCGACCACTGTCATATACTACCCTTTACCTCTTTGCACACAGTATGCCACAATTGCCTAATCCTCACAGCTTCCAACTACACAGTAACATTTAGTCTAGTCAAGTGGTCGGCAAACTCATTAGTTAACAGAACGGCAAACGGCGGCTCATTAGTCAACAGAACGGCAAGCCGCGGTTTGCCGACCACTGGGTTAGAGCATCATCCTGATACTCCAAGGTTGTGGATTTGATCCCCAATCAGGGCACATACAAGAAGCAGCCAATTAATGCATGAGTAAGTGGGTATGTGGAACAACAAACTGATGTTTCCCTCTCTCTCACTCTCTCTCTCTCAAGAAATGTTTGTTTTTCTCTGCTTTGAAACTAATTTTCCTTTCCTAGTTTAGTCTTCATATTTACTCTAGACATGATTGCAGATAAGAAAAAGATGATAGCCACACAATGAGCTATGAGATGCTTTGAGATAAAGATAAAAATTGGTTAATTATATATATACTAGAGGCCCGGGGCACAAAATGCATGCACGGGGGGTGGGGAGGTCCCTCAGCCAGGCCTGCACCCTCTCGCCTCGGGGGATGTCCAACTGCCAGTTTAGGCCAAATCCCTGCGGGATCCCTGCAGGGATTGGGCCTAAACTGGCATTCGGACATCCCTCTCGCAATCTGGGACCACTGGCCCCTAACCACTCGCCTGCCTGCCTGATTGCCCCTAACCACTCTGCCTGCATGCCTGATCACCCCTAACCTCTCTGCCTGCCTGATCACCCCTAACCACTCTGCATGCCTTCCTGATGCCCCTAACTGATCTTCTGAATGCGTGATTGCTCCTAACCACTCTGCCTTCTGGCCTGATTGCCCCCTAACTGCTCTCCTGCTGGCCTGATCACCCCCTAACCACTCGCCTGCCTGCCTAATTGCCCCTAACCACCTCTGCCTTGGCCCCTGCTGCAGCAGCTTCATCAGGAAGGACATCTGGAATGACGTCCAGAAGGTCGTTCAGCTGTCAGTCTAATTAGCATATTACATTTTTATTATTATAGACTAGAGGCCCGGTGCACAATATTTGTGCATGGGAGGGGTGTTCCCTCACTCTGGCCTGCACCGTCTCCAATCTGGGACCCCTTGGGGGATGTCCGACTGCTGGTTTAGGCCCGGTCCCGGGCCTAAACCAGCAGTCGGACATCCCCCTCGCAATCTGGGACTGCTGGATCCTAACCACTTGCTTGCCTGCCTGCCTGCCTGCCTGATCACCCCTAACCACCTCTGCCTGCCAGCCTGATTGCCCCCTAACCACTTCTGCCTCTCCTGCTGGCCTGATCGCCCCCCTGCTGGCCTGATCACCCCCTAACTGCTTCCCTGATAGCCTGATTGCCCCCTAACTGCCCCACTGCCTGCCTGATCACCCCTAACTGCCTCTGCCTTGGCCTCCGCCACTGCGGCTTTGTCTGGAAGGACATCCAGAAGGATGTCCGGAAGGTCATTTGGCTGTATGGTCTAATTAGCATATTATGCTTTTATTAGCATAGATTGTTTAAGACATACAAACTAAAGCCCATGGGCCAAAATCAGACTTAAGAACTCCTTCTGGATAGACCTCATGATAACAATAGATTTTGCATTTGTAAATGATTGAAAAAAAGAATATTTTATGACAAAAATAAAATTCAATTTTAAGTGTCCATAAACAACATTTTATTGGAACATAGTTGTACTCATTTATTTATATATTGTTTATGGCTTTTGTGCTATAACACAAAAATGTTGAATAGTTACAACAGAGACTATATGGCCTAAAAAGCTTAAAATATGAACCATCTGGCCCTTTACAGAAAAAGTTTGCCAACTCTGATGTTTCTTCTCTCTTTCTTTCTCTGCTATACATTCATACATATAAATATATAGACCACAAATCTATCTATAGATGTACTGTAGATCTACCTATATCTACATATCTAGGATTTATTGATGATATATCCTAGATGTATCTGTATCTACAATCTGTCTATAGCTATATATCTATGATCTATGTATCATAGCTCTATCTATCCTTATACATCTATGACCTATCTATGATCTATCTATTTATGTCTATTTATCTATAGGAGAGAGAGAGAAGAGAGAGATTCATCATTCAATAAAATTTTTTTTAACTGTTGTTTAATCTCAACTGCATGTGGAAATTTTTATACTAGTATGGAGAACTGTATGTACAGCAATCAATATTCTTGTCCTAATTTACACTTCATGTAAAAGCAATGTGTGCATTAACAGATAGGAGGCTCTATCCAGTTATCACATTAGCCTATCTTTAGATGGATCCAGGAAAAAATGTAGTTTGCACCATTAGCCAGACACTGAAGTTTGAATGAACTCCTTTCAACATGCCATTTTTCTAGCTACCATACAAACTCACAGAGTCTCTTAGAAAGCCTTAAATTTACTACATTTCTAAAAAGATACAGTTTGTGCAGTAGGTAACTGTCACATTCTATATAGACATTGGTGAAATATATGCACAAAGCATATTAGTTATTTATTTCCTTTGCCCAGAGATGGAAGTTCATTCTATCACATAAGAATCTTCTGATTTTATATTTTTATAGTTGAAAATATGAAGCTGACTGGTGATTGGGTGTATGTTTCTTTTAAAATGCCCTTCCACTGATGGCAGAATAGCAAATGTTTATGCATAGAGAACCACTATTGTTTGTTACATGGCCACAGCCATATTTCTGACCTTGGAAAACCTTGGGGATTGGATCTTTTGGGTTCTTTCTATGTGTGCCTCGTAAGCACTTTTAGAGAAAAAATATATTAGAAACATTTTACCATTTAAGTTACAAGTAATATGAACTAATATTAAATTGTGAGAAGGTACAAATTTTGGTGTTTTTTTTTTTTTTTCAAAACTAATGTTACTAAAGACCTGTAATTATAAATATTTGAAGTAACTGGATGTTACTTTTCAATTATAATTATTAAGCAAACTTACTTAATTTTCAAATGTAATTGTCTTACTAGATAATCCAGGCTAATAACAAGATGATCTGTTTAGTGTAGACATTGAACTATCATGTAGTGATTTTAAATACAATGATGCTACTGAGTTTAAAAGGCAAGCAAGCACACCTGAAAATTCTGCTAAAATAAATACCTCCCATTTCTCAGTCACTGCGTAGGTTGACTGGCATGTTAATAGTATTTTTTCTGTGTTGAATGAATTGAAGATAAAGATCTACTCTTTAGGTCTGAGAGTTAAGTGTAATCTTTCAGGAATGTTGGGAGGAGGCAAGAAAGGAAATGAGGGGATTTACATTTCAGAATATTGCCCAATCCAGGAAAGACATAAAGCAAAGCAAAGACGGAGGATGATGCCATGAACAGACCTTCCACCAGGAGTGAGAATTGTTCCCCCCCCCCCCCCCCCCCCCCCCCCCCCCCCGCTACAGTCAGTTCAACTAATCCCATTTGGCGGCCAAGGCACTCTCTGTATTTCATCACCTTCCACTTTCTCTCCTCTTCCTCTCCTTTTCCTTTCTACCTACAAACACTTTATAACATTCTTTATTTGAATACAATAGTGAAGCTGACTCTTATTTGCGAGCTGCCGGTTGCTCACTGGTGAAACACTTTGTCCAAAGTTA
Source organism: Cnephaeus nilssonii (assembly GCF_951640355.1). NCBI lineage: Eukaryota > Metazoa > Chordata > Mammalia > Chiroptera > Vespertilionidae > Cnephaeus > Cnephaeus nilssonii. The sequence continues at coordinate 95,876,947 of NC_137075.1, read as the reverse complement.
GATGGGCCCACGCAATTCATTTCATCATAGGATATCGAAATAGTTGAAATGCTATCAGAAATGATACTTTCTGGTAGATGAAATAATCTGTGTGGACACTAGTTTTTGAATTGAAACAGGTTACACACTTAAAAATAGGATTCTTAAAAATAGTATTAAATCTTACAAAAATTAAATTTTAGGAGAAATATTTAGAAAAAGTATTATTTGAATTTTGACATTTGGTATCTCTAATGTCCTATTAAACCTAAAGGGTAAATTTTAGAACAATTAATTCTAAGAAGAGCAAGTGACCGCAAAACAGGGAAAAATGTTGATTTAAATATATATGAAAATCTGCTTCTTTTAACCACAGGTATGGATATGTTTTAATAGTGTATTTGTTTTTCTTGTTAAATTCTATATTGTGTTAATTTTTAAAAAATAGTCTCTAAAATTATCCTATTAAGTTTCAGATGGATACAAATCATATCTAATTTCTGTCCCAAACAATTAGAACCACTGATCATGTGACCCTATACACAACAACCACATTCTTGTTCAAAAATATAAAATTCAAATTGGCTTGGAATTTAAGAATTCCAAGAACTTCAAAATGCTTTGGATTTAAAAGGCAGTTTTTGATTTCTACTAATATTTGGATAACAGACTCTTTAGGTTGGTTAGGGCTAAAAGCACCACAGACTTCTAAGATAAATTAGTTTCATTTTTATTTGTATTACTATTATTGCCAGCTTCTCTTCCAAATTACATTTTTAATAAATTTGATCTATAGCCATTTTGAAGGGTGAAAGCCCATAAACACATCTTTCTGCTTTAATTGCCTTTAGAAAGCACTTACTCAAAAGGGCACTTTTTTTTCCCAATTGTGTCACCAGTTTTTATAAGTGAATGCGACAGCCTCTTAGGACTCACCCAAGTCGCTGCTAAAAATGAATCATACACACTAGAGGGAACGCCTGCATTCGCATTTAAATGTATATTGGAAAATAAAGATTTTTCGGGGAGGTTGTGTGACAATCACAGGTAGCATTCGCATTCTAATTCCTTTACAGTAACATATACATCTTGTTCTACAAATCCTGATCTCATTGCCAGATTACTGCTGTCTGTAACTTTCAAGTAGTTAAAGAATCACACCCTTTGCCAGAGATAAACAGGCCGGAGCAAGTTTTCTACTCTGACTGATGTGCACACTCCTCCCTAAGGTGACCTCATCCAGAGTCATGAACTTAAACATTCTGTCTACAAGCCCATGACTCCCTCATCTGGATCTCCACCCGGATCGCCCCCTGAATTCCAGCACCCATAGCACTGCCACCTCTACTTAAATGTCTAACTGGCTCCTCCAACTCGGCGTGTCCACAGTAAAACTCCTGAGTCCACTTGAAACCTGTCTTCCCCATCTCGGTCCATAGCCCCTGCTTCACTACTCAGATCCACAACCTTGGAGAAATCCTGGATTCCTTTTTGTCTCCCATATTCCTCATCTATTTTATTAGCAACTCTGATGGGCTCTACCTTCACAAAACAAACATGTACACACAGAATCAGACCATGTCTCAACGTCTACTCTGCTAACACCTGGACTGAGCCACAAACATTTCTCAGCTGGGCTGAAATACGCTCCTGGCAGATTTGCCTGCCTCCAGTCAATTCTTCAAATACCAGCTATAGTAATATTTGATCGTATTTTTAAAGTAGATAATGTCATACACAGAACTTGCCAGTGGTCGCCATCATACTCGGAATGAAATCTAAGCACCATGTGCTACAATGCCTACATGAGCCAATCTACATTACATGATTATTCAAACAAGTTAAGTGATGAAAAATACTTGCGAAAACTAGGTGGTGTATAGTAACCTCAGTAAACATTAGTGATTAATATTATTAATGCATTAATAGAATTATAAATATTAAATGGTTGTAATTAATATAATATTAATAGATATATTTTATATAACTTAAAATTCTGTTCATATGATTGTTTACATATTTAATTCACTTACAGTAATTTTTGCTTGGGGTATTAAACTGATGACTAAATTTCTATAAATTCTGGGTTAATTGGTACAAAAACATTTTATATTATACACATCATTTAAAGTCAACTTCATTTATTGTGATAATTATATTAATTTCTATCTTGAAGAGTGACTTGATATTGGTATTTACTTTTGAATCCAAGCAGTTAAATTAATGTGTAAATATATATTTATAAATATTTATGTACAGTAATGAATTTTTACTGTAGAAATATCAGAAAATGAATAAGAAAAAATATTGCCTATAAATATTACTATTTGTCTCATTAAGGTTTCATGCAAAATTTCATTTTAAAATTTTTACAAAAGTGGAACAATACAAACATAGCATCATATTTTACATATTATTTCTTAATTTATTCCTAATACAGTATATTTTCATTTTTTATGTTAGCTTTAATTTTATCAGTTTGACTGTTTAATTATGTGCACCCCAGATCTTAAAAAGATCATGTTCCTTTACAGGGAATAAAAAGGATTATGCTCTAATGTAAACCCTCAAATGTGACCTTCCCGGATTTCTCGAGGAATGAAACGATTCCAGGTATACAATTCTCCCAGCGATCTCTGAGTGAGGACAGTAAGTGTTACCTAGCGCTGCCTGATGGCATACTTTCTTGATAACTGCTGCTTCGATTATGCATAGTGGCGATGATGTATGTGACTAGCAGCAAAAGAGAAGTCAAGTAACACTTCATCTACTTTAATTATGCATTATTCAGGAAGAATTATTTCCCTAACAAGAACTCTAGCTCAAAGCTGCAGCTTCATTCCATTATTATAGCTGTTTAACCCACAGCTTAGCTCCCAAACATTCAGGTGGTCAGATATACTTTAGCAAAATGTTGTAAAATATACATGTATATATATATTTTTACTGACAAGTGAGGAAAAATTGTGCCAACATTTCATTCTTTTTCTTTTAAATTCATTCTTGCCTTATGCTCTACAGACAATACACCCATCCTTCAACTATACAGCTTCAATATAATTGTATTTCCCTTTATTTCTCATTTTATGTCTTTGTTTTGAAAGGCAATGGTGTGTAGATAAAAGCTTAGGAGTAAGATAGTCAGTGAATTAAGCTTTAGCTCTACATTTGCTTGCTGTGTGACCTTGGACACGTTACTCAACCTGCCTAAGTTTCACTTTTCTAATTTGTAAAATAGAGATGAAGACTTTAAAAAAAAATTTGCTTGTGAAGTTTGAATAATAGCAGACACGAAGATCACCTGTCACCCTATGCAGCCTCAATATATCTTGCTTTCCCTTCCTTTTATTGTGCTATACTTTTCTCCATATTTTGTTGTATACTTGTCACATATTTTAAATTTTCTCATCTCTTTTGCTTTTATTATTTCCAGAGTAATCTCAGCTGGATAAGATATGACAGGCCCATTGGCTCATCCTTATCGTTTTTTTTTTCGTCTTTATATTTATTTTCTTTCAAGTTGAACATGTTTTATTCTTTGGAAAAATTCTGAAGATTTCACATAGAAATGCATAAAAAATAGTTCCACCTCAGCACCTAATCAATTTAATTTATTGTCCCCCTTCCCAGGGTGATGGTTATAGACCTGACATATAACATATTCTCATGCATTTCCAACGTAATGGACATCCCTTCCTGTAAGGTTTTCTTAACCTAAATGATGTAAAATAATCTGAGCCATGTTCTCCTTTGTCATGAACCAGATGGCAATGCACCAAATACCTTAGGACCCCAGACTGCATGGGCTATATCACACCTTTTGTTAGACTTTTCCAGCAAAATCATTTTAAATATCACAGTGATGCTTGCCACTTCCAGCATTTGGTATCTTCTTAAATGTATTTTAAAATATCATTGCTTGGCCAGTGTGGCTCAGTGGTTGAACATCAAATTATGAACCAGTAGGTCAGGATTTGATTCTCGGTCAGGGCACATGCCCTGGTTGCAGGCTCAATCCCCAGTATGGGGCATGCATTAGGCATCAATGATTCTCTCTCATCATTCATGTCTCTCTCTCTCTCTCTTTTTCTCTCTCTCTCTCTCCCCCTCCCCCCTTCGTCTCTGAAATCAATAAAAAAAATCATCTTAGGACACTTTCCTTTGTTGTGTTAGCTATTTCACCTTTACTCGTGCAATTTTTTAATGTTTTGTTTAAAGTCAGACCACTGAAGCTGGGGATACCTCTCTTTACCAAATCACTGATTTTTTCATCTCCAGGTTGTAGAGTGAGGTGTCACACTGAATCACTGAGTTCTTCACCTTTGACCTCTTTTCTGGTAGAAATACACATACTTAAAAAAAATCTATCTTTAAAATTGAAGCAGTTTATCTAATTTCTCTTTCTGTGTTGTTTGCCTCTTTTTATTTTTTTGGTAAACTACTTTGATCTCTACATTTTTTTCTTTTTCTTTTTCTGTTTTTTTTCTTTGTCAACTACTCTTCTCTCTTCATGAACACCATGAGATGTTTGTAGAGGGTGTCATTATTTTAGCCTTGACCTTCTTTTCTTTTTTCTTCACTTTGACCCTATCAATACAAAGGGCCCTCACTTTGCTCTCTGATTTGTGCTCCAATCTCTCATCTTTGTTTCCTCCCCACTGCTCTCATTAAACAGATTGAAACTGGAAACATCGTCACTGTAATTAATTCTTTCAGCTTTGCTCCTGCTTCTCAGAGTGCCTTTTCCAGAACTTTCTTCTCCACTCCACTCTGATATCCTCATAAAGGAGGACATTTTTTCTCACCTTGATATTTCCTGTGGTGTCCGACCCATCTTCCCATTCTGTGGGAATGCCTTCATCTTCCAAATGCCTTTTCCAATGCATCCAGCTTTTAGGGGAGCAGTTAGAATAATAATTTGAAGAGGCAAACTCTCCTATTTCCTCTTACATATAAACCCTAACCATCCTGTGACCCACACTCTACCAGTGTTTTTTTCCAGTCTTTACCCAGGTGTATTCATGTGAACATTTTAAATTCTCGGTCCATTTCAGCCCGACTATGTATTTGCATTCTTTGTTTCGTTTTCATTTTTTCTAGTCCTACCAATTTGTTTTTTCAAAATGAATCTTATATTTCCTCCGAATGTAACCATTTTTCTTCTTTAAGGAAAGGAGACATGTCCTTAAGCAATCTACCCATTTGTATTTCTCGGTGCCATTGGCAGAAGCAAGAGGGTGGCTGTAGCACTGGCTATAAAACTAAACAGTTCTTTCCACCAATTTCCCTCCATAATCATCTGACTGTCTACTTGCCCTGCTCAGCAAATGTGATGGCTCCAAATACAGTTACTTTGGGTATGTCTATTTCCCGATTCCTAGACTCACAATAAGGCAACTTCATTTACTTTGAGCTCCAAAAGCTATAATTCTGTATTCTATGTTTTAATTATTTGCTCTTGTGATTTTGGGGGGGGGGAGGCTTTGATATGCTCATATTTATCCTAATTTCCCTTCAACCTTTCATACAAAACTTCTTTCCCCCTTTTTATGTGTGGCTCCTTATAACCAAGAGATTCCTCACATTCACAAGGCATAATATCTCTTTCTAATTTCTTCTTCTTTGTATGTTTTTGGACTTGAGTTTCATTTATTATGGACTTAAATTTTTTTGGTTCTCCTTCCTTTTGTTTATTTAGTCATAATTTTGTTCTCTCTCTTATTCCCTTTCTTTCCTTTCTCTGAAAACGTCTCCAAAATTTATGTCTCTAATGTGAACATTCTGCTTCCCTTGGCAGAAACTCTGCTTTTTCTTCTTCTTCTTTCTGTGCAAATTGATCATCACTATATATTTCATCTGCTTTGTTTTTCTTTTTCCTTTCACCACTACAACTGGAAATTATTCTCTTTTAATATTCTCTTCATCTTACCTGAAGCTAAGTTTTTGCTGACTTCTCCCTTTAAGGGCCCTTGGATAACTGTCAGGAAGTCTGGAACTGAGATTATTTTCATTGTATATACCTCCCTTTTATTCTGATGTGCTTTTCAGAGACGTGCAAATATAACCTTTCATCACCAAGATTAGAAAAGGTACAATAACAGCAGCAGTTGTATTAATTGGATGCTTACTAATTTTATTAAGTGCTTACTAATATTTACTGAGAGCTTACTCTATGCCAGTCCCTCTGCAGAGTGTTTTACCTGGCAACACCCCCTGAAACACATATGACTACCACTTCAAATTATAGAGGAAAAAGCGGAGTTTTGCAGATGAAGCTGAGCAAGTTAGGATCTAGTTTGCTGAAGGTCACGCGTGAGTAAGAGACTGAAGCAGGATTCAAACTAACCAGGATTCAAAACCCTGCAAGAGTGAAACTTACCCCAAGTACACGTTTTCTTTAGGCACCACTCTGGTTTGGGGCAAAGCATGAAAAGAAAGGCCGATGGAGATCATTCAGGGGGAAGATGTGACAAACACGCTGATCAAAGTGGTACAGCCGCCTCTCTGTCCTGGCTGAGGGCATCTTGTGCTTATTTGGGGGCGGGGGGGGGGGGGGGCACTCAGAATTTGCCACAGTTCCTGATAAGCCATGACAACTAGAAATTCAAAGGTTGGGAGTGTCACATTTCCCATTAGAAAAATTGCATCTAATCTATAATAATAAAAGGGTAATTTGCTAATTAGACCAAACGTCCTTCTGAACAAAGCCAGGGCCGGAGCGAAGCCTGGGTCTGAGCGGCAGCCAGGAGGGAAGCAGCCCGCTTCCTGGGTGCCAGAGGGAAGCCGGTGCCAGCAGCCGGGGGAAGGAAGGCCTACTCTTGCACGAATTTTCGTGCATCGGGCCTCTAATGTTTAATAAATGATTAAATATGATGCCAGCAAACCAAAGTCATCTGCATGCATAACACAATTCATGGGTTTCTGTTGGAAGCTCTTCATGTGAAAGGCTGTGCCTTCCAGGGGGAATGCAGTCTGACCACCAGACTTAGAGCGAGCACACACATCTGTTCATATACTGCTCTCCCTTTTTATTAAGTCACAGTACATTTTTTAAAAATAGATTTTATTGATTTTTTACAGAGAGGTAGGGAGAGGGATAGAGAGTTAGAAACATCGATGGGAGAGAAACATCGATCAGCTGCCTCCTGCACATCGGGATGTGCCCGCAACCAAGATACATGCCCTTGACCAAAATCGAACCTGGGACCCTGGGACCCTTCAGTCCGCAGGCTGACGCTCTATCCACTGAGCCAAACTGGTTAGGGCAACACAGTATATTTTTTTTTTTTATGAAAGTAATCAAACCATTCAACTATATGTGCAGCAAAATGTAACATTGCTCTTTCAAGCTACTCCCCTCTTCTACGCTGCCTTCCAGTTTAGATTGTTTCTTTGCAGAACTTCTGTTAACTTTCTTTTGCTATGTGATAGAACTAACAGAATATAGGCAATATATAGACAGGAAGCAGAGCCACTACAACTATGAACTCACATCCTAATTGAAGTGATAGAACCTACAAGAACCATTTGAGCTTCCCACAATACCTACTGAATATACTGTATACCATATATCGACCTTGCTATATATTATTTCCAAGTTATTTAAAGCTAATTTTATCTATGTGTCAATATAATATACTGTCTTGTTTTATGCTGTTTGTGCTTTATAAAATGTTGTTCTGTATGTAGATTTCTGCATTGTTTATTTTACTCTATAAGTACATTTATGTTTTCAATGTAACATAAATTTTCTCTGCTGCATATTATTCCACTGTGTGACTATGCCAAAAAGTATATTAATCTATTACTATTTTAATGGTTAATGTTTATTTTATTTCTACATTTTATATATACAATATAAATTTGTGTCCATGTACACAAATTTTCTCTATTGTGTACTTAATAATGAAAAGGCTGAACCTTAAAACTTTGTTACTCAGAGAATGTTCCACAGATCAAAAGCAGCCTTATCACCTGGGTCCTTGATTTAAATACAGAATTGTAGGTCCCATCCCAGACCTCCTGAGTCAGAATTTATCTTTTAACCAGATCCAGGATGCCAGGATAGATAGAAAAGGTTTCTCTTCATTTTATGCAATTATTTATTTATAGAAAAAAAAAAAAACAGTTTAAGGAGGAACATCTTATACAAAAGGCTTATAACTGGGAAAATTGAACCCATGATTACTTCATATATTTTACTATCAAAATGTAAGAGGTTGCCAGTGTTTCTGCTGTGTTACTGTTTCTCTTAACTGGTACCTCTGGATACTATTATCTAAATGTAAAACAATTTTCCCAACTGGCCATTATATGTAGATGATATCTTGATCCATGTTTCTAACAAAACTTGGGCTGCCTTTCATATTAGCCCAAATGTAAAGCATATAAATGTGATTAACCTCAATTTCCTTTTGACACCTTTTGTGTTTTTCCCAGCATGTATTCTTTGGTCACAGATAAATATAATTTGCCTTTAAAAAAAAATAAGGAAAGCTTTCAGGTAGTTAGATTCCTATCAATTCTAACTTACATATGGAAAACTGAGACTTAGACCTGTTAAATATCTTCCCAGGATCAGCAAAGTAGCTACTGACTGATCGGGGGCAAGAGCTTCGCTTTTATTTATGGTCTGCTCTCTCACTAGAGGCCATGTCTTTCATGGGTTAGGTCATGTTTATGCCTACTCTACCATGACAATTATTACAACACTAGAGGCCCAATGTACGAAGACTCATGCAAGAATGGGCCTTCCTTCCCCTGGCTGCCAGCAGCACCTTCACTCTGACCAGAGCCACCTTTCCGTCTTCCCACGCTGCCCAGAGGCCCAGAGTGGCTGGGGAGGTGTGGAACACCTGCGTCCCACCTCCAGCCCCTCGGTGCCTGTGTATGCAAATTAACCCACCATCTTTGTTGGACTAATTTGCATACTCACTCCTGATTGGCTGGTGGGCATCGCAAAGGTACAGTCAATTAGCATGTAACTCGTTTATTACGTAGATAAGCTATGCCTGGTCTTAAGATGTTTTCTCACACATTTCAAACACTTAAAAATAAAACAAACATTTAATAGTATTATATTAGAGATACAGATAAACTAGCTTTAAATAACTTGGAAATAATATGTAGCAAATTCAAGGTGTGATAGAATGAAACTGCAACTAGTACTAATAGAATCTACTAACCCTCAAACTACAACACATTTGTGATGATGCATTTGTATTTCAGATATTGAGACAAATTTTAAAAATGCTCCCTAAACTTAAAGTAAACTCTGTCTTCTACTATACTAGGTGGGAAAAGAACAAAGTCTTGGAATACAGGCTCATCCTGATTTCTGTGGCGACTTCTTTCCCTGGCCTTTTCCCCCTTGATTTCTGAGGATGAGGGTCAGACCCTGGCTTCTGGGTCCCCCACAATCAGAGAGAGATCTGCAGCTCTCCACAGGGTGTGTCAGACTCTCCCTGGATGAGCAGAAGAGGGAAGAATACTACCAGGGGGGCGGGTAAAATTTCAACAGAGCAGCATCTCTTTTTCAAAAAAAATAAAAATCTTTCAAAAGTTCTCTACTTGTGCACTCTCTGAAAACTTTATACCCTCTTGTACAAGAGGATCTCAAGTGTTATGAGACAGGTTATTAGAAGGGTATGTTGAAAATCTGAATTTTGCTCTTGCATTTTATTTTGGTAACCATAGCTGTCATACTGCAGTTGGCATACTAAGTTGGCAGCAACATGAACTTTTCAGTCTTACATCCTTATCTATACATAAAATCTGTATTTTGTGAGCTTTCTCAACATTGTAAAAAAATATTTTAACCTTTGGAAGGAGGAATGGAAAAGAGATAAAGGGATGGAGAACTTAGCATTGACTGAACTCCTGCCATGTGTCAGGTGATAGGTACATCCCCATTCAGAAGCCCCTGTCTTCTTAGTTGCTTCAACACTTCAGGGAGAGTTCATCATCTACATCATCACATTACTCATAAGTAAAAGGAGACTTCGATTTTGTTTTATGTCCAGGTGATACTGCTGAGGAGTAGAAAAGCAAGGATTGGGATACCTCCATATGTCTGAGTCTTAGCCTGAGACAAATGTTATCTCATTTATACCACTTTTTCTTTAGAATAAAATAATTTAAAATATGTTCCCCATCACCACTCCCTTTCAGCCCTGAGGACGTGCTCTGGAACCAACCAACTGGGCTCAAGTTCAAGCTTCCACACATAACCTCAGGCAGGTTACTTAACCTCTCATGCTTTAGTTATAAAAATAGGAATAAAAAGAATGCTAGCTGCATCACAGGATTTTAAATGGTTGCTTTAAAAATTAATTTGTGCCAGCTTTCTTGGGGAGTGGGTCACTGAATCTCCTCATGCTGTTATGCCAGTCATAGGCTTTTTATGAGGATTAAATATGTTAACACTTGTAAATTTAATAAAATAGTGGAAGAAAAAGAGTAAGAAAAGACTACCCGAGTTTGAGTCAAAATCCATGACTTTTGAATTGAAGTCCTTTAGCCACTAACTGTGTGACCGTGGGAGAGTCACCTAAATGATTTAGAGGAAGTAAATTGTCCCATCTTCTCATTTTATTAGGAAAATGTCAACTCCTGAACACCTTGCTCTATGCAGTAAAAGGGTGAGCATCCTGCATACAAAGTCAAGACAAAGTTCTGGGATCCCATCTCACTACTGACACTCCACCATCCCAGCACTGTCTTGGCAGGTATTGTCTTTGGTCTCAGTTGAGCAATGGAAAGTCACATAGACATGAACTCTTGAACCTTATTAACATAGATGAGTGTGATAGAACTCCTGAGCAACAATAGGAGGGTGATGTGGTAGGCTTAAAGAGCAAATTTTATGAGCCACAAATTGCTTTTAAAATTAAAGATCTGGAAAAAATAAGTATTTCTCCAACACATTTATACCGTAGACAATGGTAAGACTACTGAAGAAGCTAGTACTTTAGAATAACTCCTAGTGTTAATGATCAAAAGTTGAAGCTGCTTCTTCAAAAGGAACTATGCTGAAGTATAAAAGTTTGGAGATTCAGAGAAATCTCCTGGGTTTTGGTTGGCTAAGTCAACAAGGAATATCTAGGCAGGGTAGAAGGGAGAGGACCATGCCTTGTTAACAAACCCTCATTTTCACTCATCAACTTTATAACTTTCAGAGTTCTCCAATGCTATTTACCTTTTTTTTTTTTTTGGCAATTTTTGCTTCACCTTACAATTATTTACATATCTGTCATCAGATTGTGAGTTGCTTCTAGATAGAAACTATGTTTTTCATCTTAAGTTTCTCAGCACCAGCTAGCACAATATCTTTCATGTGAGATGAATATAAATGTTTGCTGAATTAATAAAAGTGTATTTGTATATATATATACATATAAACATATATACATATATTTATTTATATACTAGAGGCCCAGTGCACAGATATGTGCACTGATGGGGTCTCTCGACTGGCCTGTGACCCCTCGCAATCCGGGACCCCTTAGGGGATGTTGGAGAGCTGGTTTCAGCCTAATCCCCACAGGCCAAGCTGAGGGACCTCACCAGTGCATGAATACTGTGCCTGTGCATTGAGCGTCTGACCCCCTGGTGGTCATTGAGAATCATAGCTACCAGTTGGTCTGCTGGTTACGTAGGCTTTTATATATAAAGATATATTTACTCCAAGATATTATCTACTCATTTCCACTGATGCCAATATATATTTCAGTTTATATGATTCCCATTTTCTTTTAGAATAGATTGAACCCTATTTAAAAGGGCTCAGTTTTTTCGGGGGGTGTATTACACACACACACACACACACACACACACACACACACACACACACAAACACACTCACACACTCAGACTCATACCCTTATCCCCAAGAAATTCACTAAATCAAATAAAAGTTCACAGAGACCAAAGGAACTAAAATTTAATTTCAATCTTTAAATACTGTTCATAAATCTATTGTTATATTTGATGACAAAGTCCTTTGGAAGGTAATAACTGCAACACACACACCATTATGGCCAGTAACAATGTACATTCTGATCATTAAAGAATACAAATTCCCAGAAACTCCATTGCCTACCTAAAGGAAAAGTAATGTTGGACTAAAAGCAGAGTTTCCAAAGGTGAGTTTTTCAAACAAAATTGTCCATATCAAACACCATTTCCCTTTGATTGATTTGCTGCCTGCCGTGGTGGCACCTACATGCAAGAGACTAAAATAAAGCTGTACAGCAAAGTAACAATGAGAAAACCTTTTAAAAGAATTCTGTTTACAATTCTGTTGTTACTAAATCTTGTGGATAATTGATTTTGTGCTTAAAACTCTAAAGAATAAACAGTGTTTTTAAGCAATTCTTGAAATTCTTAGTGTTTTCAAGGAAGTCATTGTGATCAGTGGGTCGGATGTGACTTAATCTAAGGAATGGTTATTCTTTACAATAGAAAAGCCAAGAAGAGCTTGATACTATTTGAATGCTTCCTAAATCCCATTTCAACACTTCTCAAATTGAACTCACTTTTTTGCTTCAGACATGTGCTCTTCCTTTTATGTTTCTTGTCTCCATCAATACATTACCTTTCTTCTAATCACCAATGCTAGACAGTCCTAGATTGTCCTTGATACCTTCTTTTCTTGTCACCAGCCCCATTTAATGGATCAATTATACTGTGAATACTCTTTCTCAGCTTGCCTTTCTCACTGCCACTAGCACAGGCCTTTGTCATATTTTTCCTACTGTAATAATCTTCTCACTGGCCTTACCTGCTCAACTCTTTTTTATAAAACCACCAAATTTATGTCTCTAAAACACTAATGTGCTTACATTGCTTCACAGGAGGAAAAATTTTTCACTGAACTATTTTTATCTAAAAATTTTTCAATATCTATTATATTGATTGGGGTGACATTGGTCTACATGAACATATAGGTTTCAGGTGTGGGTTTCTATGTTATAAGATCTGTATATTACACCAGGGACCCATCACCCAAAGTCAAATCTTCTCCTGTCACCTTATATTAGGACCCCTTTCTCCCCCCACCCCCTTCCTTCTGGCAACCAGCACACTGCTGTTTATATACATGAATTTCAGTTTTATATCCCACATATGAGTAAAATCATATGGTTCTTAGCTTTTTCTGACTGAGTTATTTCATTTAGCATAATGTTCTCGGGGTCCATCCATGTTGTTGCAAATGAACTATTTTTAAAAGCACAGATGTCACCCAATGGCAATCTGGCACCCACTGGTTGCATCTGGTCAGCAAGCATGTTCTGTTTGGTCCATGGTGTTTTAAAAATATATATTGGGCAACGTTTAGTAATTGGGAGAATTATCACCTGATATGTATTGCTTTTCTTGAAAAAGGGAAACTGGTAAAATTGGGTTGACATTTCTCCTGCTGGGCTGACTTGCTGTCTTCATTCCTCACCCCCTCCTAAATGCAAGGTCTCTCTATTTTGCTACAGTCCCCACCTCTCCCTATTGCTCCATGTCTCCCGAGCATTGAAAGTGTCCTTCCGTTATCATTTGTCATAACTGTTTTACTGAGCTTCTCTTATACACAACCTACTTCCTCTACTGTATTCTAATATCCATGTTCCTTAGCACATTCCCAGGCCCTTTCAAGCTGCCTTCATTCTCCTTTCTCATTGGACCTTCCTCTATTGTCTGCTTTATGCTTTAGCCATGTCAAACTCCTGCTCCGAAACATGCTCAGGCCAGGGGTTTGGAGTAAAGGTTAGCCCCAGACTGTATGGGATCAAGTTTTACCTTTATTAGCTCTGTTATTTTGGAAAAATCACCTAATTTCTCTCTACCTTAGGTATTTCATTTGTAAAGTGGAGATAATCGTGCCTACCTCACATGATGATAATGAGGATTTAAAAGAGTTAATATATACGAAGCTTTAAACCCTTCACAGTGCTTAGCAAATTTTAGCAGTTGCTAATTTCCCACCAAGCATTTTACTCATTATTCATTTTATCTCCTGAGTATCTAGCTAAGTGCTGTGCAAATATTCAATGTTCAGAAAAAAAGGTTATGACTTAAAGCAAAAAGAATTCTTGGGTTTATTTTGGATGAACCAAATAGTTGTGAGTTGAATTAATCTGAAAGAGCATCATGTGCAATACACTTCCTGGAAAAGTAAACAAGACAAGCAAGCTCATGTGAAAATTGAATAATTGCTCTAAAGACAATTAAGGTGTCAGAACAAGGACCAGACTGCAACATGGTGACTCTGAGCTTGTGCTTCCTCTTCTCCGATATATCCAAGAGGAGCCACTACATTCAAATGACCGGGGGGTCACAGAGGCAGGGCTCCTAGAAGGTAACTATCAGCCAGTGTTATACTGTGAACATGCAGCTACTGCCATCAGACCACATGGAAGGGTAAAGAGGGCAGCAGCAGCCATCTTGTTGGGGTCTATCATTCATGAAATTCAGCACCTCTTTGGTGTGGGGGACTCAGTAAGTCAACTTTCATATATCGTCTCATCAATTCTCTTTCTCTCCTGATCATTACATCATCAGTGTCAGCCCTGCTGCGTGGTATGCCCGCAATAAAAATTTGCTGAATAAATAATTAAGTCCAAGTAATATGCCTAAGGTTGTATAGCCATATGGAACCACTACTGGAAGAGAGTACTTTCTGAGTTCTCTTCCCAGCGTCCTTTTAACACACTTCATGATTGGATGGCTCATTACCAATGAATCCAGATTTGCTTCATTTCACTGAGCCACTTATAGTTCATTAAACATCTCACAATTCTGCCCTTCCCTGCCCTTCCTTCCTTCCTGGAAGTTGTTGTTTTTGCCATCTGTGACTTCTGTTCATCTTTTAAAACACAGCCGAAATGTCCCTTCCTCCCTTCCCCTTCTTTGGGGCAGGTGCCCCTGTGCTTGGTCCCACAGCAGGCCTATCTGCATACCCTTCTCACATCCTTCTCTGCTGTCATCTCCACTCAAAGAACATGAGCTACTTGGTGGCACAAAAGTTGTCCCACTATAGTTGGTGACCCCAGTACCTAGAAACAGTTAGCAAATTATAGGTACTCTGTGAATATTAGTTGCACAAATGTGCGGAACAAAAGACGCAAAAGTCCAAAGAAGCAGGACTTGGAACTGTAGAGATAAATGATAAGGTAGAGCAACAAATTGTCAGACTCAGGTAACTACTTATTGTCAAGGAGTCACTGTTGCCTATTTATACACTTAATCTTTTTTCTCTTTGCATTCCCTATTGAACCCAATAGGCGAAAATGATTACTTCCCAGTAGAATGTTTCTACCTGTGCTCTAAGCTATTTTCTCTACTTTCTATTATAAACTTAGTTTGCCACCACTTCTAATTTTCCCTTTTCTAGCTCTGGGCATTGTTTCCATACCAGAAAACCTTCACTTTAAGTAGAGGTTTGTAGTTTCTTTCAAAACTAAGAGCCAGCATTTGACAACACGAGGAGATATTTCAACAGTGGTTGGTCACGAAATAGATGTAATCTTGAAACCACCTCAATATTGTCAAGTGCTCTTGTGAGCACAGGTTAAAAAATGCTTCCGTGTGGGCGGTTTGGATCAGCAGCATAGAAGGTATAAGTTGAGAGAATCTGTGAGTACCGAAACGTTTATAACACCCAGGGTTTGAGTGTAAAACCTATTTCTTTGGAGAAGGGAGAGGGGAAACACTCTTTATTTCCAGCCTCAGATTATCTCATAAGAAAGTAAACCCGAGACGAGGTGAGAACTGTGTGGCTTCATTCTGTCAAAACATATTGCTGCTTATAGGCTTAGAGATGCTGCCAATAAAATATTTCTTCAACCCCCGAGGTTCTACAAGAATAGACTCTTGGATAAGATTATTGTTAACAGCACAAGTGTTGATATAGCCACGAGTTAATAGCTACTGGCGAACAGCAGACTTTTTTGTTCTGTAGGAACAGTTCTCCTTTACTAGTCGGCCAAAGCAAGCACATTTGGTGTGTTTTCAAAGTGGCACACAGGAGGTCAGTTCATTAATCATCCTCCAATAGTGGGAAACGGAGACTCCTGTCTTGGAAGCCACTGGAAATGCGGTCCTTTCTGTTTTCAGTTTCAAGCCAGTAGGTGATATCTGCCCCCCCCCGCCCCCGCCCCCCACCTAAAAATTCCTTCCGCCCCCTTCTTGCTCCCTGGAGGGCTTGTACATTTCTCTTTGTTAGGATCCAAATGACTCCATCACCTTTAAGTAGAGGACCCAGTGGGGCTGGAAGAGAAGACAGCATTTAAAATAATCATAATAATTTATTCAGATGTAGTGTATGAAATACTGGGTTAACATGGACCTTTCCAGAGGTACCCCATGGAGAAAGCCTCCTGCCTGGGGGTGCTGGTATGCTCGGTGTTTGACAACCACCTACCTAGCGTAGGTATTTGGGACATAGAGGAAGATAACTTAAAACCACTGCCATGGTCTATGAGCCTATCTTGCAGATGTGCAATTTGGAGACAGGTTGATGTGGGTGGGAGGTCTGGCTCTAACTTTGCTAACTCTGAGACTGGGGGCAACTTATCTAGCTTCTCCAAGCCTGAGCTCCTCTCCTCTAAAATGGGTGCAATTATAAACCTATCTCCCAAAGGAGTTAGGAGGCAAACTTTGATAATATATATTTAAGAAATGTTAGCACAGCAAGGAAATTTGTTCAAAATCTTCTCTCTCTTCTCCACCTCCTCTTCCCTCCCTCATTACTCTTTTACCTCCTCTTCCTTCCTTTCCTCCTCTACTTCTCACCACCCCCCCTTTTCTTGTTCTCATTTCCCACACCTGAAAGATATCCCTCGTGCTGCTTCCTTATATGAATTCCTCTAGAAAATGACTCCTCTTTTAATGCATATGGGTCTCTAAACAAATGAAAGGCAAGGGGCTTTTTTTTTTTTTAGCCTGAATTCCATTTTCATTGAAAATAAACTGATGTTTGGTTTATTTTCCTGAGGCTTGTAACTGGAAAGGACCCCAGATTCTGGATGACACTGATGCAGCTGGCTCTTTTGTTTGACAGAGGGGATCACATGGCTGAACATGTAGTGTAATGTCAGGTGGAACACAAGAGCCTTCCTCTCTGCTCTCCGGACCTCAGCAAAACGTCCTGTTTGTTTGGAAGGTCAAAGAGAGTTCTGGGCAGTAATTGAAGGCAGAGCTTATAAAGCTTCCCTCTTTAGATTCGAGGCTTTCAAAGCCGATCAGGCAACAGAACACTGACATTTTGTTTGTTCTCATGTGCATATAAAACCCAGACATTTAATTGAGTTGGAGCCTCCACAATATGCAGTTTTGTTTTCCTTTATCTGCATCTTCCTCTCCAGCCCTACCTTTGCTCTGAGTGTACAGCCTTCCTGCTATCATCCCTTTACCTAAACCTGCATAGCGCCTGTCTAATCCTTAGCACACTCATTGTTTTAAAACAAGCAAACAAACAAACACACACAGGCACATACACATACAACCACTTGCTGGAATGGTTTCTTTTCATTTGATTTTATCCCATTTCCAGTGCTACCTCCTGTGACTCTGCTTTCTCAATTTCCTTGACTCCTCTCATCTTGTTCATTCAATGCATGCTCACATGTCTCAAAATGGAATTCTGGCTTTTTAAAAACATTTCCCCCATAAAAGACCCTGCTATTTCTTCCTGGTTAAATTACATCCCGTCACTGTACGAACTGACCCAGGTCCAGCCTGACCCAGGTACTAAGGAGATCACCCTTCCCCACTTCTCCAGGGTCTGTCACGCATACCAGGTGTGGCTTTCTCTTCTATGCAGGAAGTAAATACCAGTGTAAATGCCTGACCCTGCAGAGACCTGGTGGATCCACCTGTGATCCCAATGTCCTCTCTCATTTTCCAAGTGACTTTAGAGTTCTTTCAACATTTCTTATATTTGCAATGGATTTTCTTCCCTTTTTATTATTGCTTTCTAAAGTTCATGTCCTCCCAACTCTTTATACTTCCTTTCTCATTTCCTATGGGTATATATGGCTTGTGCTTCTCAAAAAGTCAATGGCAAAAGAAACACTTAAGATCCATACAAAAAGAATTGCAAAAAAGAATGACAACCAATGGAATGTATAGCTCAATCTAGAAGTAAAAATGCACTCTTATATGACACCAAACACCTTTGGGGCAGACCTATAGTCATATGGCCATCTCTCTACCCAGCCCCTAAAATAATTCCAGACACACAGTGGGAGCTTCATATCTAATTCTTCAGTGACTAGATGGGCTTCTTTTCTGTTTTTAAAATCACAGTTGGACACAGACGCAGAGCGATATTTGCCATGCCTGTGATGAGTTCACATTGGGTAAGATTGGCTTGACTTGGGCCAGCTTAAGGGATGTTTCTATACTTGTGAAATGAATTATAAACATACAATGAAACATAATTCAGCCTTTATATAATACTAGTGGCCCAGTGCATGAAATTCGTGCATGGGGGGGGGGGTGTCCTTCAGCCCGGCCTGCACCCTCTCCAATCTGAGACCCCTCGAAGGATGTCCTACTGCCGGTTTACAGGGATCGGGCCTAAACTGGCAGTCGGACATCCCTCTCGCAATCCGGGACTGCTGCCTGCCTGCCTGTCTGCCTGATTGCCCCTAACCACTCTGCCTGCTGGCCTGCTTGACCCCAACTGCCCCCCGCTGCTGGCCCTCTCACCTCCAACTGCCCCCCTGCTGGCCTGCTCACTCCAAACTGCCCCCCCTGCTGTCCTGATCTTCTCCAACTGACCCCCACTGACATCCTGCTTGCCCCCAACTGGTCCCCCTGCTGGTCTGCTTACCCCCAACGGCCCCACCCCCACCAGCCTGATCACTCACAACTGCCATCCCATTCTGGCCTGATCACCCGCAACTGCCCTACCCTCTTGGTCTCTAACCGCCTCTACCTCAGCCCTGCCACCATGGCTTTGTCCAGAAGAACTTCTGGAAGGTCTCCTGGAAGGTCTCCCAGCCTAATTAGCATTTTATGAGTATAGATAAAGGCCTGGTGCATGGGTGGGGGCCAGCTGGTTTGCCCTGAAGGGTGTCCCGGATCAGGGTTGGGGTCCCCTTGGGGCGTGGGGCGGCCTGGGCGAGGGGCCTGTGGTGGTTTGCAGGCCAGCCACGTCCCCTGCTGGGAGGACATAGCCAGCCTGGGTGAGGAGCTGAGGGCTGTTTCCAGGCTGGCCATGCCCCCCAGCAATCCAGGCTCCCAGCCCCTCCTTTTTTCTTTTTTTTCTTTTTTTTCAGTGCCTCCTTGAGCAGAGGCCAGGGCCAGCTGGAAGCAGATATCTGGGATTTATTTATCTTCTGTAATTGAAATTTTGTAGCCTTGAGTGGAGGCCAAGGCAGGCCAGGGCTGCGGAAGCTTGGCTTCCTCCGGGGCAACCCAAGTCTCCTGCTTACTCCAGCTCGCCCGGGGCAACCCAAGTCTCCTGCTCACTCTAGCTCCTTGGCCGCCTCCATCTTAGTTGGGTTAATTTGCATACTCACTCCTGATTGGCTGGTGGGCATGGCTGGTGGGTGTAGCGGAGGTATGGTCAATTTGCATGTTTCTTTTTTATTAGTGTAGATAATATAATATAATACAATATAATATAATATATAATGTAATATAATATAATATATATATAATATAATATATATAATAGTGGTCATTTACACTGAGTGGCCAGATTATTATGATCTCTGAATGCATAATAATCTGGCCACTCAGTGTATATCCTATATAATAAAAGGTTAATATGCAAATTGTCCCCTCTACCAGGAGTTCAACCAGTAGGCAGGCCGACCAACTGCCCATGTCACCTCCCCCTGGCCAGGATGGCCGGACTCCACCCATGCACGAATTCATGCATGGGGCCTCTAATACACACACACACACACACACACACACACACACACACACACACACTTAATGGCCAGATTATTATGCATTCAGAGATCATAATAATCTGGCCACTCAGGGTATATCTTCACATTGAGTAACACTTTAATGAATGGGTTAAAAAAAAATATGTCCACACAAGGTTGCAGAATTTGGGACTCGGCCTCCAAGAGAACTATGGGAGGTGCAGCGGCATGCTCAGCACTGAAACCCTCACCCACAGAGCTCATTTGAATCCCCTGATGTTGCTTTACATGCCCTAGATTTTTGGTTCTCACATCCACTAGCTACAGGGCCTTTTAAATAAGAACCCTAACCACTCCCAGACATAGTTTTGTCCTCCATACAGTACTAAATATTAAACACTACCTAACCTAGGTGATTTCCTTAAAAAGTTCTTTGTACATTAATTGTTTGATTTAGTGAGTTGTGTGGGTTAGTACCGGCAATGCACTTACAACAGTGACCGGCAAATAGTAAACAAGTAGTAAAATAAAATATTAGCTTTCATCGTCATCATTAGTAGTAGTAGTAGTATCATTACTAATCGGCTTCTTGTATATGCTGTCTACACAAGCTTCTTGTGTATGCTTCATAAATAGTTGCTGTTCAATAAACAGAAAGAGATCTAACTCATTGACATGATTTTACTTTCCGGGTTCACAGTAAATGCACAATGTTTCTGCAAGAAATTGTGCATTTTACTTATAAAAAAATGCTTATAACCTGTGGGGAATCAACATAGCCCCCACCTTTCCCCAACACATTCTTCCTAAGGATAGAAAATATCTCCTAAATGCTCACTGAACTCCAGAAAATGCACAGAGACTGGATTTTTAGTGAGAAATCATACATTTTCTGGGAACTTTACATGTTTCCTAATAAGCATCTCAGAAATAACTGCCAGATTTCGGGGCATTCTTGAAGAGGGTGCAGTAGGGGATGAGGCTGGAATGAACATTTCTGAGTGTTGCTGCCTGTGTGTGGTCCTCCCCTCCCTGGGGCCCCGCCCTCCTTCTCCAGAAGACTTGCCAATTGCATTTTACCAGGGGGAAATAATCTCCAGGGTGGCTTTGCTCTCCCCCAAATGTGAGAAAATGCATGCCTAGGAGAGGAGAGTTTCAGGGCTGTTACATGGGTGAGAAGGAATGGGGCAGTCTTTGACTTCTTACTGAGGCAATACAATGCAGTGCTGAGGCAAAGAAAGGATGCTAGTAGTTTCTTCCCTTAAAAGTGGTACCCCAAAGCAGAGCTATATCACTGAAGCATAATGGTAAATATTTAAAATATGTGGTATGAGGGGATACAGAACAGGAAGTTCTAGAAGTTCCTGGGCAAAGCAAGGATGATGTGCAAAAGAGTAGCAAATACTCTTAGGCAAAGAAACAACAAATGCTAAGATTGGCATCCCAAATAGCAAAAAAATATATTTTTTAAAAAAAGAGGAACAAATCTGGAGGGCTTATATTTCCTGATGTTAAGCAGGGTCTCAAAGAGATATTTGTACACCCATATTCACAATAGCTAAAATGTGAAAGCCAGCCAAGTGCTCATAAACAGATGGGTAGATAAGCAAAATGTGGTACAGACACACAATGGAATAGTATTCAGCCTTAAAAAGGAATGAAATTTTGACCTATGTTACAACATGGATGAGTCTTGAGGACATTATGCTAAGTGAAATAAGCCAGTTGAAAGACACACACTATATGATTGCATACCATGTATTTGAGAAACTCAGAGTAGTCAAAATCACAGACTGAAAGTAGAATCAGAGTTGCCAGATGGTGGGGATAGGGAGAATGGGGAGTCATTTTAAATGGATATAGAGTTTCAGTTTTACAAGATGAAAAGGGCTATGAAGATGGATAGTGGTAATATTTGCACATTATCAATGTATTTAAAATAGCTAAGATGATAAATTACATGTTATGTGTATTTTACCACAATAAAAACATGACAAAAAATGATCTGTGCCCTCAGGTAGATGGTAATGCTCATCACCTGATACAGGAAAGGTGAGTTGGGTTGGGACATGTTGTCCTTGTTCAGTTTGGGAAAACACTGGCATTTCCATGCAGTTTTCAGAATGGAGTTCGTATGAAGGTATTTTGCTGGATATTGTTATCAGGATAGGTACATATGGGCCAGGTAATGTGCTCAAAAGAAAAAGCGAGGGACATATCAGGTCAAAATGAGGTCAGTGCAGTAGAGAAAGTAAGAAAATGGACCCTAGTGCTACACCATTGGAGTTCAAGTTCCATCCCCATAACTTACCAGCTGTTAACCTTGAGCAAATTATTTAACTTCTCTGAGACTCTGTGTTCCCATCTGTAAAATGGGGGCAATAGCACTATCTACCTTATTGAACTGTTGTGAAATCAAGTAGATTAATACTTTCTAAGTGCTTGGACTACTGGGTGACACAACAGTAAGTGTTAGTGTTGTTAGAGATTATAATAATGAATGAGAGACACCAGGAAATGTTTTTGGTGGGAGAAAACAAGAGAATTAAGAAGAGAACCCTGGGGAGCACTAGCATTTAAAAATAGAAGAATGAGCTGACAAAAAAAAAATATAAAGCAGAGAGGAAGAAACACAAAACTTATAGTTAATTGTGTTATGGAAGCCAATGGAGAAAACATTTTCTGGTAGTGTTTAATAAGGGCAAATGTCTTTGGATTTTTCAACATTTATATCCTGAGTGGCCAGATTATTATGACCACCTGACGTTTGTAGGCAAATTAGCCATACACTGCATCGTATGGGATATGGAAGCCGAAGGCCTGTTCGAACACCTTTGCTGTCTGAAGTTACCAAGATAAAACGTCTCCAATTCGCACAGGAACACAAGGATTGGACAGTCAAGCATTGGAAAAAAGTCATGTGGTCCGATGAATCACGTTTCCAGTTGCCTCATGCAGATGGCAGAGTGAGAATTTCCCAGAAACAGCATGAAAGCATGCACCCCACATGCATGAGTACAACCCTTCAAGCTGGTGGGGGCAGTGTTTTGGTTTGGGGCATGCTTTCCTGGGATGATTTGGGCCCTTTAATTCATGTGGAACAACATCTGAATAGCACAACATACCTAAGTATCATTGCTGATCAAGTTCATCCTATCATATTGATGGGACAGTGCGCCATGCCACGGTGCTCGTATTGTGCAGGAGTGGTTTTAAGAACATGAGGGAGACTTTACCTTGCTTAGGTGGCCCCCACAATCACCAGATCTCAATCCATTTGAGCATTTGTGGGATGAAGTTCAAAGAGCCATCAGGCAGCTGGTTCCACAACCATCAAATCTCACAGAACTGGACAGTGCTATTCATCAGGCATGGTGTCAGATTCCTCGCATCACCTTTCAACATCTCGTGGAGTCAAGAAGAATTGCTGCAGTATTGAAGGCAAGAGGTGGTCCAACGAAGTACTGATGGGGTGGTCATAATAATCTGGCCACTCAGTGTATATTTCAGTGGGATACTCATATTTTCATCAAGATGACCAAGATCAAAGTGCTGCAAATAAATAATGCACAAGGACATGAAAGTACTTCTTACCTGGTACTCTTTCAAGTAGCTTGACAATGAGAGGAAGGAGGGAGGTAAAGGTGGAGCATGAATGTTGTGTGTGTGACAGAATACTATTTTTCATGTATTTCTGCTCAAATTTCCATTTTGATTGACTTGTTCCCAGGGAATTGATTTATATGGCAAAGATGATAGGAGAGGGGGAGAGTGTAAAGAGGTAAAAGAACAGGGATTTAATAAGGATGTATATATCAAATACAAAAAGCAAGCAATTCACTGTTCTCTCTACTCCAACTCCTTTCTCTCTCAGTCTCTTCTGTCTTTCTCTTATTCATATGCCTGCTGAGACAGAAGGATTGAGTTTTCAAGGTGTGGGTAATATTTATATCCAACAGAAGAAATTGGTTCTTACGAATAGGAATGTGAATGTAATACTCATTTTTTTCATTCCAAAACAAAATAACGAAAACATATTTATAGAATATTTCTTATGTTGTGGAAATCATGCCAACTTTTAGGTATACAAAGATAAATTCAACAGCAACTGTGGAACAAGGGGCATACCTAGCATGTAGAATAAATGATGAATTGATACAATCCCAAATCGAATGATAACTCCGTAAAAACTCTTGAAATATGAAACTTTCTGGGACAAGTGTCTGTTGAGAGATTACAATGGTATATGGGCCCTCATGGTGTTTATTAAAATAAATATTCATTCTACTGAGAGGCTCATTGTTTGTAACAGGAATAAAATAACAACTCATTTTTAGTGTGTGCCTCATTCTATCCTGCCTCAGCCCTGGTAAATGCAGGAGAATCTGCAGAGAATGGCAGT
The DNA here is from genome assembly GCF_951640355.1 of Cnephaeus nilssonii. Classification (NCBI taxonomy): domain Eukaryota; kingdom Metazoa; phylum Chordata; class Mammalia; order Chiroptera; family Vespertilionidae; genus Cnephaeus; species Cnephaeus nilssonii. Next base: position 95,852,686 of record NC_137075.1, on the reverse strand, counting down.
GCTCTTTGACTTTGCCATATGTTTCCTACCTGTGCTACCTAATGATGAGTTTCCTTTTAATACACAGATGATCTAACTCCTACCTCATCTTATCTTGAAACATAATGAAATAGATACATATGTTAGCACATGTTCAGACACATCGGGTAGGCCCATCATTATTCTCAGTATGAAAATGTTCACATAGCTTTACGGAAATAGGAAGAACTTTGCATTGGAACAAGATTTTTTATATTAAACGTTCCCAGGCTCAAAACTTGTCTCTGGCTTAACTGATTCAAGCAACAAATGGGGCATGTGGCCTGGAGAAATGCACCCATCAACATCCTTATTTCCAGGTGAACTTTAAGCTGGGCATGTCTCCTGCTTTCCAGATGACCAACAAATAACTCATTCCTTCAGAGCTGTTTTCCATACTGCTGTATCTTTCAATTTATCAGATGTGGAGACTTGATGCTTTCCAACCACGTGCAAGCTGTACATCGGCACAGAAGCAATGGAGATCTTCTTTTAGCAACTGGTTAGCAGGCCTTGCCACGCTAATGCTCAGAGAAGGAGGCGTGAGCCAGGACGACTGTGAAATGCTTCATCTCTGTTTTTACCTATTATCTTTTTATAAGTCCACATTAAAATAAAATTTAAGCCAAGTTCACACTATTAAATATTAATTTAAAAGAACTTGAAAGAAATCATGTGACGCCTTCAGAATAATTTCATTTAAAATGTTAAAAGCAAATGCTTTCCTTGTACTCTGTGTTTGGCTCTTTGGAAACAGGAGCGTGCAAACTGAGTCTCATTTTTACTAAGTGACTATCTGTACTTGCTGAACGCTCATTGAGTCAGAAAGTGAAGCACACATACCATGGCAAAATGAAGTGTTTTTATGACTCAACAATTTATTTTCTAAGCATTTCATCTATTTAAAGTATCAATCTATTTAATTATAATCTTCCCCTGCAATACTTCATTGTTTTTTTTTTTTAAAAATAGCTCTCAAAATAATTTTCTAAGGAAGAGGAAGGAGCCCTGACAGAGTCAGTCTCAATTTTTAACCAAGTAATGGAGGAAAAATCCAGGAGCAATCATTGTCATTCTATTTTATTATCTACTAGAGGCCCGGTGCATGAAATTCGTGCATGGGGGGGGGTGTCCCTCAGCCCAGCCTGCACCCTCTCCAATCTGGGATCCCTCTCACAATCCGGGACTGCTGGCTCCAAACTGCTTGCCTGCCTGCCTTCCTGATTTCTCCTAACCGCTTCTGCCTGCCAGCCTGATCACCCCCTAACTACTCCCCTGCCAGCCTGATTGATGCCTAGCTGCTCCCCTGCCGGCCCAAGTGCCCCTAACTGCCCTCCCTGCTGGCCTGGTCGCCCCCAACTGCCCTTCCTGCAGGCCTGGTCCCCCCTAACTGCCCTTCCCTGCAGGCCCGGTTGCCCCCAACTTCCCTCCTCTGCCGGCCTGGTCAACCCTAACTGCCCTCTCCCCTGCAGGCTTGATCGCCTCCAACTGCCCTTGCTTGCAGGCCTGGTCCCTCCCAACTGCCCTCCCCTGCTGGCCTGATCTCCCACAACTGCCCTCCCCTGCTGGCTTGATCCCTCCCAACTGCCCTCCCCTGCTGTCCATCTTGTGGCAGCCATCTTGTGTCCACATGGGGGCAACCATCTTTGACCACATGGGGGCAGCCATCTTGTGTGTTGGGGTGATGGTTAATTTGCATATTACTCTTTTATTAGATAGGATAGAGGCCTGGTGCACAGGTGGGGGCCAGCTGGTTTGCCCTGAAGGGTGTCCTGGGTCAGGGTGGAGGTTCCCCTGGGGCATGGTGCGGCCTGGGTGAGGAGCCTGTGGTGGTTTGCAGGCCAGCCACACCCCCCAGCGATCCAAGCAGAGCCCCTGGTATCTGGGATTTATTTATCTTCTATAATTGAAACTTTGTAGCCTTGAGCGGAGGCCAGGGCTGGTCAGGGTGTGCAGGAAGCTTGGCTTCCTCCATTGCCGGGGAAACCCAAGCCTCCTGCTTGCTTCGTGTTCCCAGCCATCTTGGTTGAGTTAATCTGCATATTCGCTCCTTATTGGCTGGTGGACGTGGTTTGTGGGTGTAGCGGAGGTACAGTCAATTTGCATATTACTCTTTTATTAGATAGGATTTTATTAGATAGGACTAGAGACCCAGTGATCTTGTGGCTGTGGGCACCGCCATCTTTGAGGGCATGGCAGTCAATTAGCATATTCCCTCCTTATGGGCTGTTCGCACCACCACCATTGTGATGCTGTGAGGGTCAATTAGCATATTCCCTATTTATTAGATAGGATTGGTTTTTATTATTATTATTTTACTTCAGCATTTTGGTTTAACAGTATGCTTTGTTATGTTTTTTTCAATAATCCCATGATATTGATTTTATTTTAGAAATTTATGTGTGTTTTTTTACATTAACAGTTGGAAAAAGTACAATAGTCACCATTTCAAATGGGAGTAATTAAGCAAAAAAGAGGTTATGTATCAAAAAACATACACAGCTGATCTGAGGAAGCCTGCATGTGCCATCTCTGAGTGGTCTGGTCTCACAGAGTACAACCATGTTAGTGGCTTCTTTCAAAACATGCAAACATTTGGCACAGAGTCACAACCGCTTACTGTTTATGACAGACCACTCAAAAACCCATCTCTGTTCCCTTTCAACCCTCCAATCAGCCAGTAATGAAGCGCCCACTAATGTGTTTAAACATTATAGTCTGGTAATTAGTAGAGTATTTTTAAAGTCATTCAAATAGTCATGCCATTTGGCTAAAGATCCTTAGAAGTTTAAATTATCTTGATTACCTTAATCTTTGAAATAACCTGGTTTTAACAGTGTAAATCACTCCATTAGTTAATGCATTGAGGCATAGAATGGACACTCCTCATCCCTCCACTGTTCTTTTTACAATGATGAAAAGAACAAATTTAGATCAGCCTAAAATGTTGGCAAATTTATACCTTTGACTGTAAATAAGCCAGATGATTTATTCATGTTATTTAGCTTTAACTTCAACAAATATTATCTTCATCAGAATATGAAGTTTCAACTGCTTAAGTAAAAGTTGGTAAATGGCAAATCCATTTGAGACCAGTGAATTGAAAAATAATTGTAAGAAGCTCATTGTTGAGTTATAGACAAATCATAGTTGGATTTTAAATATAATTAGCTTCGCCAAAACCGGTTTGACTCAGTGGATAGAGTGTCGGCCTGTGGACTGAAAGGTCCCAGGTTTGATTCTGGTTAAGGGCATGTACCTTGGTTGCGGGCACATCCCCAGTAGGGGGTGTGCAGGAGGCAGCTGGTCGATGTTTCTCTTTCATCGATGTTTCCAGCTTTCTATCCCTCTCCCTTCCTCTCTGTAAAAAATCAATAAGATATATTAAAAAAATAAATAAATATAGTTAGCTTAAAAACCACAGCTCTACTTACTATAAATCCTACACAAAATTATATTGTTTTCATATTTATTGATTTATTTTTTTAAATTTTATTTTATTTAATTTTTTCTATATTTTTAAGGGCGGATATTCAAATTCAGATATGTGAATTATAATCAACTATAAAATATTTCAATCATTAAAAAATTTTAGGTTATGAAGAAATATTTTCTACTCTACTTCTCCCTTTCCCTACCAAAGTGGCTTTGGTTCAGGACCTTACTGTATTTGCAAAACTCTCCTACTTACATCTGTATTTTAAATCTTTCCCTATAAATGCCCCTTGCATTGATAAATGTGTGCAATAACTACAATAAACCTTAAACAATGTTCTGTTGGAAATTTTGTAGAAAGTTTTAAATTGCATTCAACTCTAGAAAATACTTTTGTATATTTATTTTGGTGGATGACCAAAGGGGGAAGGGGAAGATATACCAGGGATTATGCAGGTTCATGAGGGTAGTGGGGGGATTTGAACACAGGCAGAGTCCAACTCCAGACCCTGACCTATCAGATAGAGGACATTTTTAGAGATAAACCTGATAGGAAATGATGATGGATCAAATATTGACCAGAGCATGGAGGAGAGAGAGTTGTCCAGATGGATATGCCATACTAACGTCTCCAAGATGAAAGGAGACAAAGTTGAGAGTAGAAGCATTTTCTTTTGCATGTGCTGAGTTTGACATGCCTTTAAGACATTCAAGTAGGCATCAGGAACTCTGAATTTGACACCAGTCATGTTTCTTTACAAAACCACATTTGTTACATATTTGAGTGCCAAATAAAAACTTGGGATGATTTAGTATCTATCTCTGAATTAACCAGAGTCAAATGGACTTTTTGCTTAAATGCTTAACTTGTTTAGCCTTTGAGTTGAAGAATTCATGGACTTAAACATGCTCACTTGTGTCGTGAAATACTTTTTTCAAAGGAGATTCAGTTAGGGAAGAGGCTGAGACTGCTATTTAAATCCTATTAGTGTGAGGTCTGTGCTGTAATCTGAATGTTTTTATTTTAGTGGAATTTCACTGTAACTGGTGTATCCTATTTCTGACATACACAGCCTTTCCTTCTCACTCACAATCTCTTGCAAGCTATCCAGTGACCCATGTTGAATTAGCAAGTGAGGGGAAATCCCTTTAAAGACTCAGGACTCTGCGAGTGCTATTGCCTGACAAGAAGCTGCCTTAAAGAAAAACCAAAAGCTCTTATTCCTGCTGGTTTTGTAGACAGTGATAGAGAATGAGGAATTGGCCACCACTCTCTTGCAATGAATTATATTTTTCCTATCTTCACCCTTGCACACATTTCAGTCTTAATTATATTTTTCATTATGAGTGCCTTGTGTATGAATACTTTTACATCCTTTATACGAAAACATTTTAGATACTCCGGTCTAACTTTTGGATTATATGGGGGAAGGTAACAGGGAAACAGATATAGAGTTTTAAGATTATTTGGGAGGGCTGAGGAAGCATTATATTAATCAGTTTGTCTTCCTAAACCTTTTCAGTTCTTTCATCAGTACCTTCAATTCTGAATATAAGTAAAAGAACCAGGTGAAATGTATGAAAAACTCCATTGCAAACAATAAAATAAAACACAAACAAAAAAGAAAAACAACCTCCTCCCAAAACAAACACAAAACTATAAATATATTTATATATAATCACCACAAAGCACCTACTCTTTTATCTTTTCATTAATTTCCTTGTCCAGGTGCTCATTCCTGATCAAATCCTTGTACCCCAAACTCATCTCAGCATCTGCTTCAAAGTAACCTACTGTGACAGTATCGTATACAAAAGCTCAATATATGAATCCAGACAGCAGAAAGCTTTGATGCTAAATGCTAGAAAAATCTATAGCTAAGTCAGGGTATTCGGGCCTCTGCCCTTATCAGTGAACTACACCAACTAGACAGAGTTTGGGAATCCTTTCTCCCCTCCATTCCCCTCATTGACAAGAGGAAACAAAGGCCTAGAGGCTGTTAGTGAACCACAATCATGCTAGCATATGGATGGGGTTTAAGCTCATGGCCTGTATTTCATTTTGGTGCTTTTAGGTTGATCCAAGTCTGTCACATGACTTCTTTCAAAATTTGCTCAAATTAACAATGGTCTAAAATGATTGTTATAAATATCATATTTTAAAATTTGCAATAAATGGTTTGATTCATTTTCCTAATTTCCACTCCTCAAAGTCCCATCCACTTCAATTTCCAATCTAGCCCTCCTTCATGGATTTGTTAAGAGGAGTTTTGTAAATGAGACGAAAGCAGACCAGCTCTAAGAACGAGGCTTAGTCTGGCTACATAATGTCGCTTGCAACGTAATAAAACCCATTATGATGGGACTTTGGTTGTCAACTAAATGAAAATCTTTCCGCATTTGTGACTGACCAACCGGTCTTTCAGATGAGCACATATCCTCGATTAAAGGATTTAGGCCATGCTATGAGCTAAGTCCAGGGCTGCTGAGGTTTGCAGCTCAAGTGTTCATGTCTCAGAGTGATTTAGGTGTAAAATATTCTGGTCCAAAGCAAGTTATATACGGTCTGCCTAATGCAGTGGTTCTCAACAAGGGGTCATTTTGCAATGTCTGGAGACATTTTTGATCATCACATGGGTGCATGCTACTGGCATTTCGTGGGTGGAGGCCAGGGATGCTGCTAAACATTCTATCACACACAGGACAGACCCCACAATGAAGAATCATTGGACCGGAAATGTCAATAGTGTTGAAAAACACCGGTCTCATGCCATTGTCCCACTGACTTACCAGACGCAGCAAGTGGCACTTAGGAGGAGGCCTGGGCCAGGAACTCCAAAAGTGGGTGTTGCTGTCAGGATTGAGGTCCTCCCACAGAGGTTCTGAAGAACATTTTGACTTGCTAACTGCACTTGATTGCTTGGATTTTAATGCCCCTTATGGGCTGATCTCACCTGGGCTAATTAGCTTAAACTCCTGCTCCTGTAAGTGGGTGTTCCAGGAGCACCATGGGGGAGAGGATGACGCCATGATGAAATGAGGCTTTGCAAATTACTTGTAATTAAAAACAGCTTAGGTGTCTGTCCCCTGTTGAGATCAAAATGCCATTTGAGGTTGAAATGTTCCTTAAAAGAGGGATCTGATACATAAAAATAGCAGCAAGTAAACTCCTTTGTGCTTTCCAGAAGGATTAAAACTGAGCATTAATATTTTTTTAATTGCCTCTTGGTTTCATTCAGACCAGGGATGTTTCATGAGACTCCTTACATATTGCTCCCCATTTTATTATTGGGAAAGAACACTCCATGTTGGCAATGTGGAGAAATGACACTGGCCCTATTTCCATATTCTTCCTTAAATCTGAGATGCCCAACAAAACAGGAAGGCACTGATAGCAAGCCAGCCACACCCAGTCCCCTCTATGCTGGATCCCCTTAGACTGAGTCTCCTGGAATATGGACTTCCATCTTCTAGCTATGAAGTGTGCAGAGCTGCTGTGATGTTAGAGGTGAGAAGGGAGATGTAAAATCAGAAACTCTAACTCATCTAACTCAGAAAATGGTTTAAAAAAAAGCTGCTGAAAGCAATGATATTTGAACTGAAATTGGAGAGCTAAGTTAATAAGGTAGAGCAAGAAAGGGAGGCGTGTGAATAAGAAAGAATAGATACAACTCAGCATATGGGAGAATCCTGTGGGGTAGGTATTTCAATAAAAAATTCCAAATGTATTATAATGTGGGCTCGTTTTCAAACTTGGATTCAAGCAAAGAATCATAGAGTCTTAACATTGCTCTTGCCTCCTATCAAAATAAGCCTTTTAATTCCCCCAGGGGCAGGGTCTGTTAATACTGAAATATCTTTTGCTTTCTCTGGTGACTTCTTTTGCTTCAGGGTGAAATTAGTTTGAACAATATTCAGGAGGTTTCAGGTGAATAGAAACTAACTGATTCATTTCTGAGTTAAAGCTACATATTCTCATCTGTTCACACAAAAAAATTAAATATATTCATGTTTAATTTTTTGAAATGAACTCATTGGAAAATACTACTTTGGCTGAGCTAGAGAAGCAGTCCGGGCAGCAGCACATTCTTACAGGAGACTTTCTCCTTCATATTAAGGAGCCACCTAGGAGCTGTTTGTTTGCTTCCCTCACAGTCACCCAGCTGTTACTTCCATTTGTGGTCTTAGCGCTAATTGCATAATGTCCCTAATTTATCCCCGCTGGTAGATCTGATCACCACATTACCTGGAGGGCAAGCTTTAATTAGAGAGATTTCTGCACAAATTGTCTACAGAGCTTGTTTAGCATGATTAAATGCAAAAGGGGTTTCCCCCCTCTTTTTAAAAATGAGCATTTACTTCATAAGAAAAGTTTGCCGATAAAAACCAACATCAGTTCTAATTAAGGCCTGTAAAATGAGCAGCAACATTACCCATGAAAACCAATTGGATTTTGTTGTTTGTAGCTGAAATATATGTGACTCCGTGCTGCATTTATTCAACAGCTCTTGGCATTTCTACTTCGCCTCTGTCAGAACTAACAAGGTGAAACAGCAAACTGATTGAAAAAGGATAAACTGTGAAAAGATGATACACTGATGTGTAATGCTAATTCAACTGTGGCTTATGAAAACAGATTAGAATCCTGTGCGTCCTCACCTGCCCATCTCCAGGCACTTGAACAAGCTAACATGAAATTAAACCTTCTAAATTGTTAATAGGCAGCAACATACCCTATGAATTAATATGCAATCACCTCACAGTCAACTGAAGTGCAAATAAGATAAATATAATAGGATCAACAAACTTGGAGAATTCAAAAATCAACGAAGGTCAACTTCATTATTTAGATGGAATAGTTTGGCTTAATGTCAATGTCATAACAAAGTGAAATACAACAAATTTGACTAAGGAGAGTTTAGAAATCTCCATCATTTTGTATCAACCTCTGTGAAAAGTGTATTATTCTTAATCATCAGCCATTTTTTTGATGCCTCCTTCTGCTAAATCTCTGTTGGAAAATACATTAAGTTTAGAAATTGTATTCCCTGTTTGAATACACAAACAGGGCATAGTAAAGTGTGATTGATTATCTGATTCTTTTGAGAAAACCTTTAGATAGGATTTTTTTTTTTTTGTATCTTTAGTGAATATTAGCACTGGCTGCACATTAAAATTACTTTTTTAAAATGCCAATGCCTCAACCCAGACCAACTATATCTGATTACCTGGAGATTTGTTGTAGACAAAGGAGTTTTTGAAAGGTGTTCCTTATACTTCTGATGTACAATGAGGGTTGAAAAACCACCAAAAAATGTAATAATTGACTGAATCGCACTTTAAATAGTAATCTTCTAACAGGATTGAGAGCTAAAGGGCTCAGGTTATCATTCCATCTTAATCACTATTCTATGAAGTGTCCTGACCAAGTCATTCCATTTTTCCTGAATCCAATAATGGGTAATTTCTTATGTTTTGATTTAAGCAAAGGAATTAATTTTACTTTCATTATATGCTTATGATCTCTAGTGTACAGTGCCAAAACACATGGGCTATACCATTTTTTTGCTCAAGGTGTCTCTTGCCATTAGGAGAATATCTATTTTGAAGTGATTTCAGTAAATGAAGTGAATCCCATCTCTTGGGGAATACGGGACATCTACTGTGCCTGTGGGGAAGCTCATCTTACCAAGTGCAGCCTCTGCCTTTTCCAACGAATGGCTCCCTCCTTTGTCTATCATGGAACCATCATGTGTGTCAGTGACGTAGCAGTTTGCTCCATGTACCTAGGGGTGTAAATGGGCAATTGAATTTACAATAAGCAAGACATTTATGAAAATTAAGTCCCTAAACAAATTCCCATTTATAATCTGGACATTCAGTGACTCCCTTGAAGACTCACTCACTCATGGTTTTATGAATTTAATGATTCATTCATTCATTCATTCATTCATTCATTCAATACTCCACTGATTCATTCATTAAACAAATGTGTGTTTGCCAGGCAATGGATTAAACACTAGACCTACAGTGTCAGGAATCCCCAGCTGCCCATAGTAGTAACCACTCATTAGTTTTATACTCTTTTTATTCATTTCATTTCTTTGATTCTCAGGTTTCTCAGGTCAATGGGGATCATTTCTAGATACTTTGGAGGAAATATTGGGGTGGGGAGGGGGGAGAGAAGCTATTCATCCATTCTAACAAGACATAGGTTTACTAAAAAGATACTGACTTTATTACTTACAATACAGCAGGAATATTTCAAGATGTATTATTCAGCTCAGGCTGCCATGCACTGAGTGACTTAAACAATAGACATTGATTTCTCTGTTCTGGAGGCTGAGAAGTCCAAGATTAAGGTGCCTAGTTTTTGGTGAGAGATATTTTGTAAATAGCTCTTTCTCATTTTTTTTTTCTTTTCCTGTTCTTATAAGGCCAATAATTCTATCACAAAGGCCTCACTTTAAGACCTAATCTACCTTAGTTACCTCCCAGAACTCCAGCTCCAAATACCATTACATTAGGGCTTTCACAAATGAATATTCGGCTCAAAATAGATATTTAGAGAATATTAAAGGTAGGATACATTTTTAAACTCAATTTTGAAATTTCTGTATTTGTGTATCATGTGATTTATGCTTTTTTTTTCTTTTAAACATTTCCCCCTCCCCCATAAAAAAGGACATGCAGTTTGAGAAACTATCTTATCTAAAAGATAGCTTATCTAATACATCTGGGAGATTTGTTTATTAATTCCTCATCTTCCTGCTTAGTCTTTTATATTGTTGTTAAGCAGAATAGGTGTTCACCTTTTGTAAATTAATAACAGATATAATTGCAAAAGGTATATAATTTTATGCTATTTTAAATCTTGTATTAGAAGGATTTTTTTTTTAATTTCATGATGTCTTGGTAATTATTTTTAAAATTTTAAATTTGGATAATATATCTCTGAATTGGTATACCAGAAATTATATTTTTAACTTATTTTTAAATTTATTTTACAACAATAAATGACACTATGAGAAACAAAACTTTCATATTTGTATTTTGCCATTTTCAGAATTTTACTATTTTACTAATCAAAATATTATGAGCTTGTTCAAGGGACATAGTTTATTCTAAAGTGGTAAGCTATATTTATAGATCAGCCAATAATGTATATTGTTCTTTATGTCAACATAGCTTTATCAGCTCTGGCTGTTAATTTTAAGACATTTTGCTGATTATTAAACAACACATTCATAGTCAATAATGTAAAAAGCATAGAAAAGTATAAAGAACTTAGTAAAAATAGTCCATAATTTCATTACCTATGCATTCTTTTTTAATTTTTTTTCTTGTAAATTTGGTTTTTTGAAATTTGTATCATTCTGATTATACAATATTGATTTTATTTTTAAAAACCTTAGTATACTAAGAGCTCTTTCAGTAAATTAACTACTTTAAATTTTATCTTTAAACTCCTATAATTATTAAATTTTACAATTATGACTGATACCAAAATTGAAACACTCCTTAATGATACAGGCTATTATGAATTCTCTCTTACAAATGTTGCAGTGAGAATTTTTAATGTATACTTTTAGCAATATATTTTGATTATTTATTGAAAATGTTTTTTTTTAGGATCAAATTCCTATATAGTTGAGTTCTGAATAAAGTTATTGATACATTATATCAAGTAGAAATTTTCATCCAGAAAAATCTCTACTTAGTATTCATTTTTTTTAAATAATCACAACAAATTCAAGGGCCAGGAGAAGATAGAATAAAACTCTAGTTAGTATAAGTAAAAACACTTATGCATGCACACATTAAAATGACTTTCTAGAAAGTCTTACATTAATACTTTTTATTTCTGTTTTAAGCACCAAATTATACATGAACATATGGATACAACAAAAACATGAAAAATAAACATTAGTTATCAAAATAAAGCATGTCATATGTGCCTAAGTATTTATCCAATAATTAGATTAGTGGTCATAGTAGAACAAATCATGAAATTTTAGATAGAGAATTTGCTAGAATTTCACACACAAATTAACATGAAAATATTTCATTTAACAAAATGTCAAATCAAATTGTGTGGAAATACTTCCCCATTAATCAAAACAGAGCCATTTTCGTAACTACCTAAGCCACTAACTGGGTGTTTGATTGCATGATGGTCATTTCATTTTGTTATCTCAAGTTCATTCTTTGCTAGCAGAAACTGTATACCAACAATTCCAGATCCTACTTAAAAGGCCCTAAAAGGACATCCAGGATTAATGGGAGAATCAGTTGAGACTTTTTTAGTTGCAAGTGACAAACACACCATTCTCATTTCAGGTAAGTGAGAACTCTAGGAATGCTGCCAAATCCAGGCGCTCCTGCATCTAAAGGTGCGTTTGGTGTCATTGGGACCGCTTTTCTCTCTTAGCTCCTCTCCCTCTGTGCTCTAATGTCCTTGGTGTAAGCTTCATTATTAGGCAAAATTTCCCCCAACAATGGTAGAAAAGTCTATTCTTGTTGTTATGCAAGTCAATGCAATACCTCATGCAAATAGCTATTGGCCATTCCATGGTCTTTAGTTTTCACTATATCAGTGAGAAAGAAAATAGAGCCTCTAGCAGTTGTTCTAGCAAGTGAGGACTCTGGTTGGACCAGCTAAGGGTCTTTAAGGGGTTCATGCACATCAATTAGAGTATGGTCACAACACAATGAGATAATGGCTCATTTACCTCAGCAACAGTGCTTTGGTCCAATCAGAAGCTAGTGACTAATTCTGCCTGGGAGAATCAGAGAAGGATTCTGGGAGGAGCTGACATTTGCAAAAGAAGATCTAGAATAGGAAAAGGAGGTATTAACTAGAGAGGAAACATAAGCAAAGCAGACAGAGAAGAGATTGCTTGGCATTCAGGAGAGATGACAGATGACATTACCTGCGGGTAGAACAGGCCTAGCAAGCTGGTGGAAGAGCCATTGGGCAATTTGTCAAAGACCCCTTCAAGCACAGAATCTAAAATGTTGGCCCTTTCAAATATTTAGGATAGTTTTTCCCACAAAAGCTATATCTGGTACAGTGGTCAGCAAGCTTTCTGTAAATTTATAGTCTTTGGTTGTGCCTAGGCCCTGTCAAAAGCCTGCTATCAGACTGTGAAAACAACCTCAGACAATCCTATATAATAAAGAGCTAATATGCAAATGGTCATCACGCCCTCACGCAGTAACGGCTCAGACACTCAACATTGGGGAGAGAGGAATGGGGACCAGCCAGACTGCGGCCCAGGAGAGGGACAAGCCAGGTGCCAGCAGCTGCACCTGTGCCTGTGGTCCAGCCCATGAGAGGGACAAGCCACACACCCCATGGTCCCGGGCACCAGCGGCTGGGGCTGCGGCCCGGGAGAGGGACAATCAGGCAGGCAGGAAGAGGTGGTTAGAGGTGATCAGGCAGGCAGAGGTGGTTAGGGGTGATCAGGTTGGCAGGCAGAGGGGTTAGGGGCAATCAGGCAGGCAAGCAAGCAAGCGGTTAGGAGCCAGCAGTCCCAAATTGCAAGAGGCAGTCAGACATCCCCCAAGGGGTCCAGTATTGGAGAGGGTGTAGGCCGGGCTGAGGAACCCCCTCCCCAATGCATGAATTTCATGCACCAGGCCTCTAGTCTATATATAAAAGACTAATATGCAAAGTGTTCCCTCGGGAGTTCGACTGAAAGATGGGAGTTTGATTGCTCACTATGACATGTACTGACCACCAGGGGGTGGCACTGAATGAAGGAAGGCCCTGGCAGCTGCCAGTAGCAGAGGAAGGAAGGGCTCAGCCAACATCTAACAGCCAGGGAAAGAAGGCTCTGGCCAGCAACCAGAAGGCCCTGATCGGCCCTGATCACCAGCCAGGACTAGGGATCCTATCCAGGCATGAATTTCGTGCAGTGGGCCTCGAGTCTATACTAATAAAAGGGTAATATGTTAATTAAACCAGACGTCTTCCGGCCATCCTTCCTGACAAAACTGGGCCTGGGCGAAGCTGCCCACGGTCCTGGGAGAAGCTGCCCGCAGTCCCAGGAGCCTGTGGCTGCAGCTGAGGGCCGAGCTGCTGGGGGTCACAGGTGCCTGTGGCTGGCCAGAGGGAGAGAAGCCCAAGTCCTGGTGCAGGGGCCGAGGCAGAGGCAGTTAGGGGTGATCAGGCAGACAGGGGAGCAGTTATAGGTGATCAGGCCAGCAGGGGAGCAGTTAGAGGTGATCAGGCTGGCAGGCAGAGGTGCTAGGGGTGATCAGGCAGGCAAGCAGGTGAGTGGTTAGGAGCCAGTGGTCCCGGATTGTGAGAGGGATGTCCATGCCAGTTTAGTCAGACATTCCCCCAAGGGATCCCGGATTGGAGAGGGTGCAGGCCAGGCTGAGGAACCGCCACTCCCATGCACAAATTTCATGCACTGGGCCTCTAGTTTGTAAATAAATAGGCATAGCCTGACTTTGCATACATTTTTAGTTAGAAGGCATGAGCTAGCCTTTGACAGTAATAAGGAGTTTCAATCCCCTTTCTCAAGTTTTTCTTTTCAATCTTACCATCCTCTTATGGCCAACCTAGAAAATGCTTTCCGATAAAAAGTCACTTTTTCCTCTGTTGCAGATGCCCCAGATCTGCATGTTATTCAGGTGACATTTTCACCACTTCTTTTTCTTTTCTTTTTCATTTGTACAAAGAGGGAGGAAAAATAGAACTTTCTGGGAAAGAGGCATAAGAACGTTGAGTGGCCAAGAGTTCAATGTAGCTTTCCCTAGAGCTTCGTGGGCAAAACACAGAAATGCAGATAAGTCACTTTGCTTGTCAGAGAGAGATCCTGGTTGTATCTGTACAATGCTATCACAACTGCATGCACAGGCTTGCATTTTTTTTCACATACTCAGATAACTACTTTGACAAATTTTCCCACTCAATTGACCTTTGTTACAGGTTGTAAAGATGCAACCTGAAGCACCTTTGAGACCATTAGTTTTTGATCCATTGCTTTTGTCCAAACAATAGCGATTTCACTAAGGGCTTCATTGATTCCACTTGTCCCATGTGACTTCCCAGTTCCCATTGAGATGTTACAATGTTTTCTACAGTCCTCTTTCTACCTCTTCCAACTTTCCTCAAAATAGTCTCTCATGAGATTCAGAAGTGGCACTCTCTATGTGAGTCACATGAATTCTTTTATATTCCACCTTATTTTGTTGTTGATGTGCTAATTTTTTCAAGTGGGAAAAGACAGCAGTAGTTAAACTTAGTTTCTAGGAATGTGATATCCAAACCAGTTTTCTTAATATTTAGGAAATATTGTCAGATTAAGATGTGTAAGTAATTTTGAGACAATGATGGACATGCTGAACTTTACAGATGTAAAGAGTCTACCTAAAATGTTTAGCTACTTAAAGAATATAATTGAAACTTTCTTAAGCATGATTGACACATTCAGGTTTTTCAAAAAGGGTTAAATTGCTTCTTTAAATGTTAAAGTATTAGAAATTAATGTGCTGTATATATATGGTCAACTAGAGTAGCATTTTCGTAGCTGTTACATATGAAAAATAGTTTTCCTAAAAGACACATTTGCCTTTTCCACTGGTCTCCTCATTGGCAAGCAAATAATCTCCCTCCTTGAAGTACTACTTATAGAGGTTAATGAAAGAGCTAGTAACCTCATTCAAGGTCATTATTTTAGAGTACCTTCTGGATTTCTCTATTCGTCTCTATTTCCTTTGTACTCCCTTTGTGCATGAGACATACTCAGTCCTGGCATTACTATTTTAATGCTTTGCTTATGGGTTTCTATACCCTTTAAATGGTGAGTTTTTCAAAAACTTGGTCATATTTATTAATTTTTTGGACTTTTGGTGCCTATAACTAACTGTACCTGACAACCAGCTGGCAATTAATTCCTGAATGTACACACATTTAGTACAATGCCTTCGTCAAAGAACTGTATAACTTTTTCCAATCTCTGGGGCCATGTATTTTCCAGAATTTGGTCCTTTATTTGGTGCCAATGTACCTTTGACTTTAGGATACAGATAAATGGGAGAAGAGAAGGTATTTCTGTAAGGAAAATAGTACTCAGTAGTTGACATGTTGTCACTTGAGAGGCTCGGTTGCCCAAGCTTTACTAACTCTCTGTGCAGATGAGAAGTTCTTCAAATATTGATTCTCTCCACTGCAAGCTGTCAAAGGAGACAGATTGAAGGGGTTCTTAACCAGCCCACCATTGACTCAGTTCCCAGACAATCAAACAATTGTGAGTTGACTAGTACAGAACTGACCTTCATAATGGGAAAAAAATGCAATTCACATTATTACTGTATATTTTGCCAACAGATTTAGATCAGCTAGTTTGAAAATAGTAAATTGGTTGCTGAGAGCAAAGGATCAGGCAGTCTGAGTTCTGAATCCAAATTCCAAATCTCACTCAAACTAAATGTGTGCCCACCAGGTACAGTCATCTAAAGTGACTTGGTAAAATGAATGAATACTTAGGTGTTATAAAGATTCAATGTTATATAATCTTCAAATACCCGTTGACTGCCTTCCATAGGGATACAAAGGAAAACAAGAAGACGGACAAGATCTTTCTCATCAGGGCTCCTAGGTCTTAGTGACTCTCTTGAGTTAATACATCTGAATACTGAGGACAGTAACCAATGCACTATAATTATTATTGCTGTTATTAGTGTAAATGATTACCCCCCAAACATGGATTATAGATCACTCTTACATCACAGGTGCTCCCACACAACTAATAGAAATCCGCATGACCAGCGTTTTGTATTGTTATTCTGAAAGGAATATGGCCAGAGGCTGCAAAATATCAGCATTTCAGGCCTAAGGGAGGTTGAAATTCCAGGAAATATTGAAAATATCAACTCCCATCCTTTCAACTTACTGACATTTCCCCCCCATGGCTACACTATCTTCATTCCATCTACAGGGCTCCATCAACAGGCCCTCACCAAGCACAACTGAGGGGGCACTGCGGGGTTTCTGCTAAGAAGCAAAGTGGTTCCTCACCACAAATTGGAGAGAGTTAGTGGGCAAAGGTGTAGCATTGCACTTTCCTGGACCATGGCCTTTCTTCATTTGGCAAAGAGATTCCGTTTGCATTTTTGAGGATGATGGGAAGCAATGCTTAACTTCATAACCTTCATTTATAGCCTTTCTTTTAATGGCTCTAACAGGAAAATTGAAATTTAATTTGCCTGATTGAAAAGAGGCTTTATTTCACCCAGACATGTAGTTAGTCTTCCAATACTTCTCTAGTCTCTGAGCCATAAACAATTAAATGCCTAGGATTTGTACCTTACAAGATAAAATAAATGAGATAACACTTTACTGGTAAACAATCAATAGTCTATTAAAAAGTAAACCTAGAATATCAGATTTTTGTAGAGGGAAAAAGTTTTATTTTGGTCTTTTAGGCTTTCCCAGCAGACCTGAAATAATTATAGATTAGATTTTGGAAGTAATGTATTCAGGAATAAAATAATGCAACATGCAATAACTCAACTTGATAAATAGGTTAATTGCAATAATGCTTGGTATACAGATCTTTCCCACTAAGACTTTAAAAAAACCCATAATATTTATGTTTGCCACTTAAAGAATTTAAGGGGCTTATTAATATTTGGAAGCATGTACTGATTTTCTTTGAGAGAGATGGTTTAGTGGCTATGAAATAAGCATTGGTTTTGGAACTGGGCAAACTGTGTTTAAAGTCTGGCTCTTGTACTCATTTCCTACATGATTTTAGAGAAATGATTTAATCTTGATTTTTTCTTATTTGAAAAATAGGCATAGTGATACCTGATACTTGAGTAGTGCAAGAAGGTGTTCCACAAAGATAATGAAGAACAAAGAAATTAGACTGCACATAATTGCTATTAGAAGGCCTTTAAAAAAAAAAATCCTGGGCTCCCAGGCTCAGAGATTAAGATATAATTGATCTTGGGTGGCATTGGGACTACAGTGATTTTTAAATAAATCCAGACAGACACAGTCCCTGTCCTTTATGGAGTGGGCTTCATAGTAGAAGATATAGATGATGCAAGTAATAAATGAATATGAATTTTAGAGTCAGATCTGTTATGACTTCCTACCTGTGTGGCCCTTGGTTAATAACTTAATTTCCCTAATCTCAGTTTATTCATCTTTAAAGTAAGCATTACATTTAATACATTTAACTTCAGCACAGTGGGTCAGGACTGACATACAAAGATGCCTCCCCCAATAAGGAATCCCTTTAATTTAAAAAGTATTATTGCCTATAATTTTGCCTTAAAAAATGCTATAACTCTGATTGCTTGAGTCTACAAATATTCAGCCACCCATATGTAATATTTGATTTAAATATGAATGATATATCTCAAAGGTTAAGAAAAATTGCATTTCTGTCTCATAAGTGTTGCAGTCAAGTGATAGCCTCCTTTCCCATAACAATTCATTACTATTATTCCTGCCTGTACATCTCTCTATAAATATATTCATCAGTCATAGAATTTCAGGTGTTCAGACCTGATCTATACTTCGATGTAAAAATGCAGCTTACAAAGCAGCATTTTATGATATTTTTTCAATTTCCATCTTGTGTATTTTAGAGTTTCATCTTGAATGTTGGTGTATGCAAGGATGTGTCAAAAAAAATTGTAAGCATGGAGGAAAGATGGAACAACAGATACCACATTCATTTCAATTCAAGTTCTCTTTTATTTCAGTCTAACACTTATAAAACTAAGAGTCCCTCATGGGCCCCTGGTTCTTAATTAAAATTTCTATCACATTGCCTAGAGGGAAAGCCTACTTTTCCATGTTTTTTGTTGTTGTTGTTCCCTTTTTATACAGAGTTCCAGAACATTAAGATTACAGCTCTTGGCCTAAGACTTTAACCTTATATAATCAGAGGGTGATTTTCACCATATCAAATCTGGAATTTATCATTTTTGGCAGTCTCCAATTACAAACATAATTTCCTGGTATATTGTGAAAGAAAGATGCTGGTGTATGGAAGGCTCCTGATTTATAGTACAAGAGCTTGGTCTTAAAATAATCTTGTGGGACAGTTTGGCTTCATCTAATTTTTCTCTTGATTTTATACCTTAATGTAGTTAAAATAAACACTTTAATTTGAGCAATCAATTAAAAATTAGGAGCATGTCTATTCTGTAGGAAGGCATAATTAAGGGCACAATTCCTCAGTTCTTTTCCTTATTTTGGATTCTTTGATTTTGGCCCAAATCAGAACACATGTAAAAATATTCAAAGAATCCTCTGTATCAAGGAAATTTAAGATATGATGATGAGGTATGAAGCCGATTCCCAAAGTTATACATAAAACTCAGACCTGCAACTCACCACCAAGTGAGCTAAGAAACAACCCCCCGCTCCTGTGTCAGAAAGCATGTACTGCTGACCTTAATTTCATGATGCTAGAACTTGAGATTCAGCAGGAAGGAGCTGACATCATTTCACCCAGAGCTCTCACCTTTCTTTTCATTTTCCTCTGAGATAAAAACCTTTTCTAAATTACTTTTGGATTAAGAATCATTCTTCCTTAAATATGACATTCACCATATGACTACTGTCCTGCTCAATCCCATTACATCTAGAATGAACTCAACACTCTGTGCGATCTAGTCCTAAATCATCCATTTAGACTCAGCTTTTCACCCACATGATTTTTTTCCACTTGAGACAGGCTTGGCCGCGCAGTGTCCTAAGTGTACTTCATGCTTTCATGTCCTGTGCCTTTCTTTCTGCACACTTCCCTTTGTTTGGAAGGATCCTCCTCCATCTCCCTGCTGAGGAAGTCCAGAATACCAGCCCTTTCATCTAGTCCTTTCTGATGATAAGCTGCTATAACTTTTCCTGTCCTTCTAGCATTTATTATGTGCCAGGCCCTCTTCTAGACATTTGGGATGCATAAAAAAAACAAAACAAAACAAAACAAAACAAAACAAAAACAATGTGGGCTCATTTCCAAAGATGTAAGAATGGCTGCTTTCTTTTCATAATTTGCGGAATCTTACAAGAATGATAGGTTTACCTTAGTTTCAATAGGCAAGTAATTATGATGACAACCCAACAAAGTATTCGGTTCATTATTGGTGAGCCTTATCAGTTTAGTTTATTATTCAATGCCCCCAGAGGGAAGGGGAGAAATAAAACTAATAATTACAAATATAGTCATTTTCATTTAAATTTCAAAACAAATTTTGAAAGGTATTCAGCCTCTCAAAGCGTATCTTTTAGTAAAGGAAAAAGATAAATGAATTAGAGAATAGGTGGACTAACAGGAAAGTATTATAATATTTAAAGTAATTTCTTATTTGTGAATAAATGACATCTCTGTTTTCTGAAGCAAGTCCTACCTATCTGGAATATTTGGTAAGAGGAAAGGGTTTTAATAGAAGTGACACTCAAAGTACCTTTTTAATCAGTTGACCACACTCTTGGTTGAACATTGGTATGTTGTTTTCTAATAAATCTCCAATTCTCTAACATCAACTGGGGTTCCTACAACTCAATCCAATTTTGACAGTAACTACCTGGCATTAGAGCAGACCCCAAATTAAGAGTTCAGCCCCATAAGAATGCCCCTATTTCAGATGCAGGCAACAACAAATGGGGTCCCTGGGCTATCTGCACTTCTGCCTAGCTGATTATAAATTCTGGACTTCCCATGGGCCTCCTCTACCCCCCAGGTATGAAATTCTGTAGAATAACAGAGAACTCAGGAAAACATTTTATTTATAATTACAGTTATTATATGGGATGAAACTCAGAAACTGTCAATGGAAGAAATATGTAGGGCAAGCTATATGTATATAGGGGGGTAGTGGCCACACAGAGCTTAGATGCCCTCTCCTGGCACCTGGAAATCCACCCTTCCACCATATTAATGTGTTCATCAACCTGGACGCCCCCCAAACTTCTTTGTTCTAAAGTTTCTATTCATGTTTTATGATATAAGCATGATTGACGAAATCATTGGTTTTGGTGATTGAACTCAATCTTTAGAGACTCTGCTTTCCCCAAGGTCAGGACAGGAAATTCCAAACTTCTAACCAGGTGGTTGGTTTCTCCACTCTGAAGGAATAGGAGCCCACCAAGCACCATCTCATTAGCATAAACCTAGGTATGGTCAAAAGGGGCTCATAACAAACAAACAAACAAACAAAAACACTCCTGTCACTCAGGGAATTCCAAGGGCCTTAGAAGTTCTGAGCAAAGAATTAAGGACAAAGACTAATACTACAATTGTAAATACTCAAGGAGCTTTTAAACCAACACCTGGGCCCTACTGCTAAGGGTTTTGATTAATTTAGTCTGAATGAACTCCCATCATGGGTACTTTTTAAAAGTTCTCTAGATAATTCTGATGTGCAGCCAGGATTGAAACTATCTACATTAATAAAAGAGAAACACGCAATTGGTCATACCTCTGCTATGCCCACAAGCCATGCCCACCAGCCAATCAGGAGCGAGTATGCAAATTAACCCAACCAAGATGGCTGTGGCCACAGAGCGAGCAGGAGGCTTGGGTTTCCCCGGCAATGGAGGAAGCCATGCTTCCCGCCCACCCTGGCCAGCCCTGGCCTCCGCTCAAGGCTACAAAGTTTCAATTATAGAAGATAAATACTGTATTTTCCGGCATATAAGACGACTTTTTAACCTTTTGCACTCGGATGTCGAGTGTGACTTGACACGGTTAGCATCGGTAGCAGCTCAAGAAAAAAGCAAGCGAGTGCAAAGGGTTAACCCAGGAAAATCTTCTATACACCCAGTTGTCTTATATACCAGAAAATCCGGTAAATCCCAGATACCAGGGCCTCCGCTTGGGTTGCCGGGGGACGTGGACAGCCTAAAAACCACTATAGGCCCATTGCCCAAACCACCCCATGCCCCAAGGGAACCCCCACCCTGACCCGGGACAACCTTCAGGGCAAACCAGCCAGCCCCCACCTGTGCACCAGGCCTCTATCTTATATAATCTAATAAAAGAGTAATATGCAAATTGACCATTACTCCAACACACAAGATGGCTGCCTCCATGTGGTAAAAAATGGCTGCCCCCATGTGGACACAAGATGGCTGCCACAAGATGGCCAGCAGGGGAGGGAAGTTGGGAGGGACCAGGCCTGCAAGGGAGGGCAGTTGTGGGCAATCAGGCCTGCAGGGGAGGGAAGTTAGGGGTGACCAGGCTGGCAGAGGAGAGAAGTTGGGGGTGACCGGGCCTGCAGGGAAGGGCAGTTGCGGGGGGGGGGGGGGCAGGCCTGCAGGGGAGGGCAGTTAGGGGCAATCAGGCTGGCAGGGGAGCCAGTTAGGCATCAATCAGGCTGGCAGGGGAGTGGTTAGGGGGTGATCAGGCTGGTAGGCAGAAGCGGTTAGGGGCAATCAGGAAGGCAGGCAGGCAAGTGGTTGGGAGCCAGAAGTCCTGGATTGTGAGAGGGATGTCTGACTGCCCGTTTTAGCCTGATCCTACCGGGATCGGACTTAAACAGGCAGTCAGACATCCCTCGAGGGGTCCCAGATTGGAGAGGATGCAGGCTGGGCTGAGGGATACCCCACCCCCCTGCATGAATTTTGTGCACCGGGCCTCTAGTTCTTTAAATAAAAAGGGAGTGGGAATGTTAAGTATCTGATAGAGAAACTTCAAATGTTTATTGAACTATGGTCCATGTATTATGCTAGGTGCTGAGGAGACAACAATGAGCAATCCAGACATGTTCTTTTTCATAGGAAGCTTATAGTCCAGTAGGGAAGAGATAAATTACATATTATCTCAACTATGATGGGGCTAGAAGGTGAAGTAAAGAATGCTACCAGAGCATATAGCAAGAGGTCCTGGAATAATGAAGAGGTGAGGGGTAGGGCTAGGAAAGGCTTTTTTGAAGCAAAAACACTGATGGGGTATTTGAAAGAATAAATGAGAGTCAGTCAAAGAAAGGCAAGAGGATTATTTTTCTCAATACTTGCTTCTCAGTGAGGTCCATGGAATAGTAGCTCTGCATCACCTAGGAGTGGTTAAAAATACAGAATTTCAGGCTCCCTGAATCAGAGTCTATTATTTTCCTAATGCCCCCAGGTGAGTCTTATCCCCATCAAATATGAGAAGTACAGGTCTTAGTAACTCCCCAAAAGGAGCTGCTTATAAATTCCTCCATGAAATCCCTAAGGCAGCTTTCCTTCTTGTCCTTAGGAGAACTAACCATCCAAATATCCCTATAAGCTACAATAGAATTTTTCCAAAAAACATTATTTTTGCTTAAACAAGTGAGATTCACATTCTATTGTCTACAAGAAAAGTACCATAAGTAATACACAGAGTTTCCATTTTCAAAAACCTGGGGGGGAAAAGACTAATAACCAAACTATGTCTTATATTTTCAATTCAGTATTTAATATTGTATTTCTAACATTTTAAACATGATCTGAAATATTGTTCTTTTTGTTCATTATTTAATACATACATAGTTTAAAGTCAAATAGTTTTGATTGCTGCTAAGAATTTTGTGTCTCTGGTTGGTTAACTGATTTCTATCTTTTTCACAATTGGATATATTTCATTTCTGAGATGGTGTGAATTATTTTTGGATGACAAAATACCCCAAAACTAATAGCTTCAGACAATAATAAACACTCATTCTCTAGAAGTTTTTGTGGGTCAAGAACTCAGAAGTGGCTTGGTTAGATCATGTTTACCCACGGTATCCCCTGAGTTTGTAGTCAAGATGTTAACTAGTCTAGATGCAGTCCCTTGAAGGCACACCCGGGGTTGGAGGATCTGATTCCAACAAGCCCCTATCCCCGTCCCCGCCCCCCCCCCCCCCCCCCCCACAGCTGATGTCAATACTGGCTGTTTGCAGAAGGCCTTAGTTACTCACCACAGGGACTTCTCCTTATGCCATATGGGAGTTGGTTTCCTCTAAGGAAAGAGATTCATGAGATCAAGGCAGAAGGTACAACATCTTCCATGAGGTAGCCACACTCTATCATTTCTGTTATATTCTCTTGATTACCAAGTCAGCCCTATTCAATGGAAGTGAGGAAGACTCATAAGGGTGTGAATACCAAAAGGGAGTCATTGGGAATTATCTTAGAGACTAGCAAAAACAAGGTCCATATTGCATATTGTTTCACTTTTCTGCTTCCAAGATTTTTTTAAATAATAAACATCTAATGTAATGTTCTATCATACATCCTCCATGTAGACTAAGATAGTGACATTCTTTTGAAACTGAACAGGAAGCAACACTGTCTGATGGATAGTTTAACATATATTATAATGATAACCGGAACAGTGAGCTGAGGGTTTTTCCCAGGGTCGTGTCTCGCGACTCTGAAGAATGAGGTCCGCGGACCAGAAGATTTAAGCAAAAGCGTGGAAAATTGGTGACAAGCAGATTCAGACACCCCAACGGGGAGGGGGCCCAAAATATGGTTAAAGCCTTGTAGTCCAGGGGTATATATAGGGGTATATATTTGCTACAAGCCTTCTCTATAACTATCCGTGTCATCACCTGATGATTGTTCTTGCCCAGCAATGGATCTGAACTTTCCTCAATTATTCTCGCCCAGCAATGGACCTGACTTTCCCTGTTTCTCTGTGTTCTTTCTCTGTCCCTATGCTGAATGTTCTCTGTTTCTATGCATTAGCACACCTTGTTGCTGCAGGCCCTCCCTTGTTTTCCCATGCCTCCTGCTCCGAGTTCAGAAACATTTTGTTATTCCTGCTTGCTTGGTTTCTGTGATTAGGCTTGCTCTAACTGCCATGCCTGCCCCTGCCTATGTTCCACCTTCCTTGTTTTCCTCTGCCCTGTCTGCCTGCGTTTCAAGTTAACCCTCTCAATAATAATGCTATTAATGTAATATCTAACAGTTAAATAACACTTAGCATGTGCCATGAACTATTCTAAAGACTTTCTATATATTAATGTATTTAATCATCAACAAATCTATGAGATAGGTACAATTTTTCTCCCTTTTTTGTAGATGAGAAAACTAACTTACAAAGAGATGAAGTAAGCAGTGTTATTATTGTCTCTCCTAAATACCCATATTAACACTCCTAACTAGTATTGCTAAATGTCTGGGTGGCCGAAGGGGAGGACTGATGCACAACAATGAGGATGATGAGAAGATGGAATGTTTGAGGATTGAGGCTCATTTGTATTTACTGAGATCCAGTGTTGGAGGGCCAGGTGTGCAGGGATGAGAACTAAAAAGACCATTGTGTTAGCTTTCAGAATACTTGAAATACAACTAATCAAAGGGAAAAAAATGGAAACATTATTTCATGTCATTTTCCAAAATGCTCAACATCATACAACATGTTTTCAGATTAGTTTATTCAATAAGCATTAATTGAGCACCTACTATGTGCTAGTCCTGTTGAAGGAACGGCAATATAGCAGTGAACCAACCAATAATCTCTACCCACATGGAGCTTCTATTTTAGTGGGTGGGGACATATATAAAGCCAGATTAATTAGTAAAGTAAATAGTTGATTAGATATTGATAAAGACCAAGGTATAAGAATTAAGCAAAGGAGAGGGATAAGGAATGTCAATATGGGGGAAGGGAGGGACTAGAGATCCAAGGAAGACCTTACTGAGGAGGTAAACACCTGGAAGAAGTGAGAGTTAGATCTGGAGGAAGAACATTCCGGGCAGAGGGAGCAGCAAGCACAAAGACTCTGGAGCAATTTTGAGGAACCACAAAGAAGAGCACTGGGATTAGAGCAGAGTAAATAAGGAGATAAGGAGGGAGGACTAGAAAATGGGTTTAGAGAGCTAACATGTAGGGAAGTGAGCACAGATCCGGCAGCACATCAGGGTTATTGGGACTTACGGGGGACACTCAGGCTGCTGTGCCGAGAATATACTAGAGGGGAACCGGGGTAGAAGCAGCAAGCCTAGCTGACTTTTGTAGCAATCCAGGTAAAAGGAGATTATGCTTGGCTCAGGGTGGTAGCAGTGGCGTGGTAAGAAGTGAGAGAGTATATCACAGAAAGAATCAAATTCCAATTTTTAGATAGCCACCTGTAAAAAAAAACACGAAAGTCATGCTAGAGATGTGTAAAGGAGTAAATTGAAGGGATTAAGGACAACAGTTATGATAGAGCAATGAGGCAGAGTGATGGCATCCTGATAGCGGATCAGTATGCATCTAAGATTGCTGTTTGATGATTTTGGAAAGTACCCAACCTACTACCTACAAAAAGAAACTGACTTTTTTTTTTTAAAAGGCATTTTTATGTCCTACTGAGTTCCTGGCAAGAGGTTCAGAAGTATAAAGATTTTAAAAAGAAACGGGTACTATGAAGGTTTAGAAAAATGTTCTTTAAAAAAAATATGCTAACTGACTGATTGATGATCAAAGAAAAGCTTGGCAAATTCTCCTGGCAGGCAAATAAAAAGGAAAGAAAAAGATCAAAGAATAGATTTGTTAAATAAGGTAAGCATATTCCTAAGATTTTCAACTAGCTATTTATAGACACATTCAAATGTCAAGCCAAAATTAAAATGGATATCAATATTTTCTCTCATGGACACAGACACATTTTATGGGCCAAAAGAATGGATATCAATAGTCCACAATCTCAGGGTAGTGAGAGAGTCAATGCTTTACTTAGACATCTCCAGAATGGTCAAAACAAAATATCTTCCTCCTAGGAAAAGCAGATCCTTCCAAAATGATCATTCTTTCTACAGATATTTGAGTACCTACTGTGAACTAAAGGCTAATAAATTATTCCCAAAGCTTTTTAAGCACTTTTCATTTTTCAACATATGTAAACAATAAGTCTAAAATGGGGTAATATTTTAAATTTAGTGTTCTAGATCTGGAAAGAATCACAGAGATAATTTAATCCATCTTCCTTGACTCCACCCATTTGCTAGATAAAATCAAGGGGATGCATAGAAGTGAAGCAATTTGCTTAATATCACATGGCTAGTTAGTTTCAATGTTGGTGTTGAAAAGCAGAAAACTCTTTCATTATTTATGTCTTTATCTCATTCTGTTGTAACCACAGTAACTTTTAGAAATTAATTCTTTTTTTTTTCACTAACCCATTGAAAACGCATGTGTTTCCTACTTGGATTCACATTGGAGTTTATTCACAGTTGGGTGAGGACATGTGAAAGGGAAGATGTAATTTTCCTCCTATGATATGGAAATATAAATCCAAGGCCACTCCAACCTCACAGTGTGAGGGAGGAGCTCACAGAATCACATCTAGACAAGTCTGTTTCATTCCCACATGCACCATCAATGCCACACAGTACCTGATACACACAATAAACTCGGTGAAATGTTGCTAAATAAATGAGTAGATTTCTCTTCCCCTACTGTCTGTTGAACCTAGAAACCTAGCAAACTGTAAATCACAAGGATTAAACAGGAGCTGTAGCTTTCAGTACCTCCTGGATGACTTGTCTACCTCTGCCAAGGTGGAGGTAGAGGCTCTTAAAGGCAGAAGACCTCGGTGATGATACCTGGCTGTACCTTAGCCTCGGCTGACACAGGTAAAGGAAGAAATAAAGAATGGGTGGCATTTAGTATAAGAAAGCTCAAGAAAGATCACCTAATTTAAGTAACAGCTTCCCTATATTTACATTCAACTCAGATACTTTCTCAATAATTAACATGTGTCAGACATTTATTGGTAGCTCTCATTTTATTTCATAATTCAATTATTTTAATAGTAATAAAATATTAGCAAGGTTTTCCTCCAGATGTAAGAGGAAATGAAAGAAATGTGAGTGCTGATGAGAATAAAGAAACACTGCAGGAAGAAAATCAGACACGATTTACCTTTCTTTTCACACTGCCTGCAATATGCCTTTTGTAAGTCGGATACCAGTGTCTTCTTAGCCCAGTGTCTTTAGAAATTCAGATTCTTATGAAATTTTCTCTACTAAACCGTACTCCTAATCCTTAAATTAGATGTAAGACTCAAAACCATCAATTTCAAGAAATGGAAAAGGAAGTAGTATAAGGGTGCTCCCCTCATGAGATAGCAGAACATGCATAGGCAGTTTATTTCCCAACGTGGGTACACAACAGCAATTTCTTCTTTCACTGAAACTTGTTTTTCAAATGAAACTTGGCATATATAGTGAGTTGTAAGACTTGGAAATCCCTTCACTGGAGCATTCAATTCAGAATTCAATACAAAGGGACTTCACTCCAAAGCTGCCTGCCTGCCTTTAAGTGATTCCCAGAATGTGGCTGATCACTAAAGTGTTGAGCAATCATCTTCATCCTTCTGTCCAACCACAGACAGGTAATCATTTATAGCCAACCAAGTGACTGGAGCAGGGTCATTTTTACAGACAAAATTTCTAAAAGTCAAAGTCTTATTTTATGTGTGGTGCAAGTTCAGCTCATTCTTGATCAAGAGGGAAATGGCTACATCCAAGTAGGAGATGTTACTAACTTGAATCTCTTGAACACCGAGGCCAACTGTGTACCTCTTCCATTATGTCTTCTTTGCCTGGATCCAGCTCTAGGATGTGAGGAGGGAGGCACTTGCTTTGGGCACCAAATTTAAGGGAAGACGAAAATCTATCCATCAATGTGAGAATTAGTATGCTGTTCTGAGCTAATACAAGAGTCTGAGGTGAAAGGAAAAATCAGAAAAACTGATCCTGTTTTTATTAAAAGTGTAGACTTTTCTTTCAGTATGGATTTGTTTGAATTACGTTTGAATTTTTAAAATATTGTATTGATATTATGTATTGTGATTATTGAGTTTTTGATGCTTCCGAAATGTTGCCTGAGACTAATGCCTCACTCACCTCAGCCCCCTTACCATAGTATCCACCCTGCTTGAACGATTCTGCTTTAGTGAAGATAATGTAAGAAATATTCAAAGATTCCTTTCTATGAATTCAATTGCTCAATGAACATTAAGAAGTTTTAGGCCCCGAAAAAAACCCTCCAAAAATATAGCCATATGGGATTTTAGAAGGGCAATGGATAAGCAATAAAGAAAATAAACAAGGTTGAAGTTTATTAGTATAAAAATCCAAGGCTTAGCAAGGACCTCGAGGATCAGAAAATATATCCATGTTGGGAACCCTTGTGTCCTTTATAGCATCTACCCAAGAACAGTCCTGAACACCTGCAGTGGTGGAGAGCAGGCTGCTTCCCAGCACAGCCCATTCTCACTGCAATCTGTTAGAATGTTCTCCCTTCCACTGAGTCACTGACTCTTTCTTCCTGAAGTTTCACACTTCAGCTCACTTTAAATCCCCTGAGCTATTTTTTAACAAGATTCATCCTTATCTCACACTGCGAGACCCTTTTAAAATGTGGAGGCAGATAAAAAAAAAATGGCCTCCTCTCTGGACACAGACAACTGAATGGTAAAGGCCAGGAGAGGTTGTTGGGTGCTGGGTGGAGGTAGGCAAAGGGGGTGATGAGGGACATCTATAATAGTGTCAACAACAGAAATGGCCTCCTCTCGAAGTAAGTAAATTTCCTTTAAACATTTATTCTAAGGATATAATTATTAATTTCCTATTACATATTTTGGAACTAGAATTCTATGGAAATATGAATGAACACCCTGCTAGCCATCAACATCACAATTCAAGGCTCAGAGTCTTAGGGTGCTGATGTCTCTATCCATGGCTGGTCATCAGAATCTTCTGAGGGACTTTAAATAATACAAATGTCTGGAACTAACACTCCATTGACTTGCCTTCTTAGATCTGGGGTGAAGCCCAGACACCCTTGTTCTTTAAAGGCTGTTTTATCAGTTTTGAATGTTCGGGGGTGGGGTGGGGGGGGGAGGGATTGAAAACTACAGCAGTCCTACTACTCAGAGAATCCTCCAAGTCAGGCAAGAAAAACTGCAGGTTAAATATTGTATTTACTTCTATAAAGTAAGTCCCTTCCCTTTAGCTAAGCTTCTCTTGAAAATGCAATACTTGTTTTATTGCTGAAAAGAGATTATGTAAGGCTTATCTACTGTTCCAGGATTGCTCATGGGGTAGAAAAATTAGGAAAATACGGTGATTCCCTAAAGCAATATGTGACAGGTGTTCTAGAAGTAAGAGAAATCTCAGTGAATTCTCTGGATTTCACTGAGAGAAAATACTTAATTATCTTATAAAACACTATACTTAAAGATAGCAATAATAATACTTTACATCAAAAGTTTTGTGCCTATGTTGTTATCTCTTTGAGGACTCGTGAAAGCTCCACGTTAAAGGAAAGTACTTTAGTGACCTCGCTGTGGTCACAACTCTAGTGCTGACTATGGAAACCAAGCATTCTCATGCCAATATCACTGATTTAATTTCATAAGAGCTATAATAATCATGATTCAGTCTCTATGACATATGCTCTAAAATATTTAATCGGTTTAAAATATATGTAAATTAATTTAAAACAGGAGCGTTAAAAAGTAGTGCCCATTGATCAGGTTTACATAATCTAATATTTTTACTGGCTTTCAATTTGGCTTAAAGATAAGAGACTTTTCTAATTATTATTTTAAGATAAACATTCACGGACTTAATGAAATTTTATTATACCTGGTTCACAGTTGATTTCAGACACAAAAGCTGAGCCCGGCAGTGAGGGCGAAAAGTATGTGTGGTCTGCTGGCTGTTTATTTGGGCAGAACCAGAAGCATTTTTAAGTCTGGCTGTATTCCCTATTTTTAAGCTATTTTCCATTTATAAACACATAATAACCACAAGGAAATACCTTCAGCTTTTGTACGCTATTCTGAATTGTTCTTTTAAGAGAGGACACTTTAGAGTTGAAATGCATGTCTCTGAGAGCAATTTCAATTCTGGGATCCATGGTACTTATGAGCACGGGTTGTGGGCCAATCATTGTGTTAAGAACTCTAGATCTAGTGATGCATAAGGTATGGTACTTATTCTTACGCGTCTTTCTTCTAGGTCTCAAAAAGCTAAGTCTCAAAAAGCTGAACGTTGTACAATAGGACTAATCTATTTCAGATCTAGGGTGGCTCCAGACTGCAGCTTTGATTCTTAAAGGGATCAGGCACACTTCTTCTAATGATATATAATCAGATTGAAGCCAGACGATTGTGTTGTCCAAAACAGAGAATCCAAATTCTTGACCATTAAAGAGTTATCTCTAGATTTCAGAATAAGAAATATTGCCATCATGCTTTACAATGATCAAGTTGATTTAATAAACCTCCCCATTTTTCAAATCATCGTTTGTCAAATTGTGTCAGGAGATTTGTGTTTAAGAATTAACCAAAGTAGGATGTATTTACATATTCGGAGCTGATATGTTTTAAAAGCTCTCATTCTGAACTTGCTAGGTGATCTTAAGCAAATTACTGCTGATTTTAGCCCTCTGAATCATAATTAAATTTTGTTGTAAAAACAAGCTATCCATGGCCATTCCTCTTGATCTAGAAAGGTGAACATTGTCAACTCACTACACAAAATTATCGGTACAGAAATCAAAAAGGAGGAATAAAATGTGTGAAATTTTGCCCTGGCTGGTGTGTCTTGGTGGTTAGAGCATGGGCCCCTGAAGGGTCATGTACCTGGGTTGCAGGTTTGATTCCTGGCCCCAGTCAGGATGTGTGTGGGAGGCAACCAATAAATGTGTTTCTATCACATCAGTGTTTCTCCATCTCTCGGTCTTTCCTCCCTCCCCACTTCCCTTCTACTCTCTCCAAAAATTAAATGAAAAAAATATCCTCAGGTGAGGAATTTTTTTTAAAGTGGGAAATTTTCACAGAAACCTGCCATGTTATAGTTGTTCAGCATGTCATGTTGCATTCATTTAGGTAGAAAGGGCTTTCACAGAATGCCCATGAGACATGTTCCCACAGGCTATTTTGCCATCAGTAGTATTAAAGAGCATCCATTGTGATACCTTGGAACTAATCTTTTAGAATTGATTACAAAGTATTCATGATGCATTACCCAAAGTGGAATTATTGGCTTTAGTTTAAAAAAAAAAGAGAAAAAGAAAAAAAATCCAACCACTAGCCTTACTAAATCAGAAACAAAGAATAGATCATGTTTTAGACTTTACATCTGATTAATAGAATATTATCATGCACAAACACACATTTGTTTATGATGGATTCTGTTAATATAATTTCTTTGACTAAGTAATGGTCATAAAAAATTTATGCATAATGTAATCTACTCTTGATACCACTTTCCCCTTGATTTATGAAAAGAAAAAAAAAAAAAAGCACATCTCAAGATTCAAAAGCATCTAGCTCCTAAAAAAATAATGAGGTCTGGTCTTCCTTAAGTTTGGTATCCAGTTTGGTATCCAGATATAGTTGAAAATATATGGAAAACGGTCAACATGTTCTCAAAACCTATATTAAAAATACATTGTTTTCTCCCAATTAAAGTAATAGAAATAAAGATCATGTGAATATTTAAAGCATTCCTTAAAGTTGTTGATCACCCTTAGATGTGCTGATTAG
Source organism: Cnephaeus nilssonii (assembly GCF_951640355.1). Classification (NCBI taxonomy): domain Eukaryota; kingdom Metazoa; phylum Chordata; class Mammalia; order Chiroptera; family Vespertilionidae; genus Cnephaeus; species Cnephaeus nilssonii. The sequence continues at coordinate 95,820,757 of NC_137075.1, read as the reverse complement.
TAGCTTTAAAGCTAACTTTATTTTTATAAATTGAGGTTATTTTTTTATAACCCCTAGTGTTGGAGATACGAATGTGGTAGTACATAGATACTCACGAACGCAAAGAAATTATTGAAGTGGCTTCCAAAGTAATTATTCTAGTTCTTTACTTTCTCTTTTATGCAATGGCTTTGAACTCCTCAAAAGCACAGTTCTGAAAATATATTCTCAGCCTCAAATGACAAATTATGTTCCAATATGTTATCAAGAGAAAATGGAATAACTATTATGCAAATTGGATCCTTAATTGCTGCCCTCTATTGTTCAGAAAAGCTTGACTTGGAACCAGTCCCAGAGGCCATTCAGTCATTGAGTCATCTCCCATCCCAAGGAAGCTGTTGCATATATCCTGCCAGACTTATCATAAACATACACATGCAACACGCTTTGTGTCCAACTGAATGGAATGTCTTTGACTGAAGACTAAATGACCCATTGAGTATAATGTTAACAGGTCCTTCTACTTTGGAACATTTTTAAATGTAGGAAATTTGTTTTCTCTGAGGTGTGTATATTTATTGGTTCCTCTGACCATCTGATGTCCGTTATCTTTTCTGATTTTTTTTCTCTCATTGTTGTCTGGGTTCTGATGCAACTGTAGGCTGAAATGCCCTTCAGTCCCACTTCAGAGGCTGCAATAGGTGTCCTTCACCACATGCTTCCTCTCCTAGCCCAAGGGATAGCACATGACATGACCAGAGGACTCTCTGTCCCAGGACTTTAACTCTGGTGAAGGGTGAGAAAAGGATTCAATAATATGACACATGATTGGTGGTTTTAAGGTCATTCTTGTGCTGCTATACTAATCAGATAGTTCCTGCAATTTTCTGCTGCTAGCCCCAGATTTCCTTGCATTCAGCCTTTTGCTAAATCAGTCTCTAGCCTTCTTTCAGTTTTTGTGCCTCCTAAAATCTGTCCAATCCCTCCTATTTGCTTCAGTCAATCAGACTCTGTCTATATGGCCTGTAAGCAAAGCACTCTCTCAACAAAGTTCCCAGTAATTTTCCTCTTTTATTCTTAAATTCATTTTTCAGAATTTGTCTATATCCACAAATCTTGCTTTTAGGTATAAAATCCTACCTTCTACTTAGCTCCCTTATTCTGGTCAAGCATATAAGCTTCCTACAAGGTAATTAGATTATTTGAGTTCTAGACCTTAAACAATGCTGATCACATTTTTCTCTGGAGATTAGACTCATATGAAACTTATCTATATATATAAAACCCTAATATGCAAATAGACCAAATGGTGGAACAACCAAACCAAATAACTGGTCGCTATGATGTGCGCTGACCACCAGGGGGCGTGCGCAGAACATAGCAAGGGTCAGCAGCAGGTGACAGAGCGCGGAATATGGTGGGCATTGGCCACAGTGGGATGGTGGAGCAGGTGAGTGGGAGTGCCAGACCAAGGCAGAGCACCGGTCACTGTCATCGAAGCGAGCCTTTGGTGGTTACTGAAAATTCTTTGCTCCCATGCACCATGGTCCCACCTGGTTCTCACACCTGCTGCCAGCACCAGAACCACCCCTCGCACCCACTGCCAGTGTCCACGCTGGTCCAGATTGCTCGGTGCCATCAGCAGGTGTGAGCGGTGGTGACTGCAAGCCCCAATTGCCCCTGAGGGCTTCTCCACCTCCCCCTGCTCCTGAGGGGCGATCAGGGCTGCAGTCACCACCGCTCACACCTGCTGATGGCACTGGCCCTGCTCGCACCCGCTGCTGGTGCCGGCCTCATTCGCTCTGCGCTGTCAGCGGGTGCAAGTGGGGCCGGTGCTGTCAGCTCATGGGAGCAGTGACAGCGGGAGTGGGGCTGCTAGCAGACAAGGGACCAGGGGAGGGGCCGGGCTGGGGCATGGAGGATGGGCTGAGACTCGCCCCTGTGCCCACTGCAGCCTAGTGGCACACAGTTCCTTTCAAGGTTCACGAATTTGTGCACTGGGCCCCTAGTAATTAAATCAAATCCATGAACCTCCTTATCAACTTATTTTTCTCTTTTAAGGAGGTGAGCTGGTTTCATTCCCATTACCTTTATAACCATGTCCAGTTAATTTCCAAACTAATTTTAAGGCTTTAATTTTTTACTGTTACATTTTATCTAATGAATTACACCCATTAATTTGGCACCTACCTGTTAAGATTTAGATGAAATATGATATTATTTCTTCTAATTCTTTGTTAAATTCACTGATGAAAATGTTGAGTAGTCCAGATCTTTGCAGTAGAATACCAACAGAGTGCTGACAATTTGATGACAGTTTTAAACACTTTGAATTACTTAACACACCTAATCACTTAACCAGATGTAAATAAATATCTATAAATCTGCTAAATTTTAATTCAGTCTTTACTTCTCTGTAATTCTTCCATATGATATAACATATTTCTATGTAACTAACAAATAGCATAGTTATTAATGGGGAAATGCAGCATAGTAACTTAATTATAGATATGACATACACATATAACCAAATCGAATTTCAGAAACAAGATTCATCTCTACATAGAATGAATTGTGTTACTTTCTATTCTACCTCACAGTAGTGATTTGTAAGCTAGTCATATAAGGTTGGTGGCTTATATTAATATTGATATCAACTTTTTGGTTGTGAAATTGTATGATAGTTGTATTTCTATTGGGAGAAATATGGTGAAAGGTACTAGAGATCTCTTTGAATTATTTTGTACAACTGCATCTGAATTTACATTTATTCAAAAAAATAATAAAACTAGGCATAAACTACAAAACTTAGATTATAATCCACTTATGATTGATCATCAGAAATGTGTAAGACACAGCAAGAGATATTAACAAAGTAGTAACAAAACAAAAGTGACTGGTATTACCATTGTTTTCAGTATTATTGTAAAAAGTTCTAGTCACTGATATACAATTAGAATGAGGAAATATTATTAGAAAAAAGACAAAACTAGAATTATTTCTAAATTATAGGAATATTTATGTGGACAAGTATGAGAAATACAACTAGAAAATTGACAAAAGACAGAAAAGGATGATCTACAAAGAAAAACATTTTATAACTAAAAAAGTAAAACTTTAATTTTACTATAAATAAAATAATATATTGGTTTTTACTCTCAAATGCATTTCAAGAAAACATTAAATTTATTATATCTGAATGTGGCAGGTACTATCTTAAGCTGCTGCTGTGAGAAAAAATTGGTACACATATTTTAGAAAATAATAGCAAAAGTGTTAACATAAAATTTTAATTCAAATTCCTTTTTTCAGGAAATATACACTTTGGACTTTATTCTAAGAATATAAAAATGTGTAAAAGAATGTATATGATAAACTATTTTTTGCAGCTGAAGTTATAATAGTAACATAATAAACAAATAATTAAAGGTTTGTCCTGAATATCCAATATGCTAAGATTTTGTTTAAATAGATTTATGGATGAATTATTCACAGCCTTACTACTGCTTTTTACTAGGAATATTTAACACAGGAAAAATACTAAATTATACCATTAAAAAGGCCAGAAGAATGTTCATTAAAGTGTTAATAGTTATTTCTGGGCAAAGGCTAATTTTCATATTTCTTTTTGCACCAAAACAATTTATACTATCTGAAGTAATTGTTTCAAACCCTTCTCAGTAAAGTTACTTCTATTAGTCAGAGTTGCCAAAATACCACAAACTGGGTGGCTTAAACAGAAGAAATGTATTTTCTCATAGTTCTGGACACTAGAAATCCAAGATCATGGTGTCTGCAGAGTAGATTTCTCTCTAAGGCAGTGATTTTCAACCTTTTTCATCTTGTGGCACACATAAACTATTATGGAAATTCTATGACACACCAAAAATATATATTTGCCAATCTGATTTAAAAAATAGGTATAATGTTGATTTGTTGACACTGGACTGCTATTGTCGTTTTTTTATTTGACAATCTAAAGGAAAAGAGATCAGTACCCCTGACTAAATAGTCAGGTATTGATTGCATGTTTTAAGAATTCTAGCTGCACATTGTTTGAAAATTGCTGCCTTTAGGACACTCTCCTTGGATTTTACCTAGCTGCCTCTCTCTTTGTCTGCACATGGTCTTTCCCCAATGTACTTCTGCATCCTCTTCTTATAAGGACACCAGTCATATTGGATGAAGGTCTACATCAAGGACCTCTTCAAAGACCCTATCTCCAAATACAGTTCTATTCTGAGGTACTGGAGATTAGGACTTCAACGTGTGAATTTAGGGGGAACATCATTTAGTTCATAACAGTGCTCTAGATAGATCAAATGGTGCCATACACACCCAAGCCAGCCTTCTCCTATGAAATTGTCACAGTTAATAATGAGAGAAAGAAGAGTATTTGATTCTGCTTGATATAAATGCATCTAAGCTTCCATGGCCCATTTACTTGGAGATATGCTGCTAGGGTACAGCTGCTGGGATAGATTATCCTTCAGATCCCATATATCTGAAGGGATGACCTGGTAGGAGAGAAGGCTGGTATGCATGCTTCTATATGCATTCCTAGGAAAGACCCCTTCATGTGCATCAGCCTTGTATATGGCTCTGTGATCCCTGCCTAGTTGGACCAGTTCAGTATTTACTAGATTTATAATGAGAAAAACAACAGTAACCACAACAAACAGTGATGACTGTTAGGAGCAAATTATCCTTACTAGAAGACCATTACCTTGTGTATAAGATCGAGATATAATGCTTAGGTGAATGAAGATCGCATCAACAACACAACAATATCAAAAGAGACTGCATACATGAATGGTTAGCCAGACTGTACAAACCTGAGCTGTTTATGAGGATTCATTCTCAAGGATTCTGGAAAGAAGTTGATGTATCACAGATCACTTGAGTTCATGTAAATAAAGACTACTGAGTACCCACTAGCAAAGGGAAAGCTATTTCAGTGGTCCCAAATATTTTTAGTCACCTTCCTCTTTAGAAAAACACCCTTACTATACAGATATATATTCACTATCTCATACTATACAAATATTAGTGTCTTAAGCACATTATCTATAATAATAAAAGTGTAATATGCTAATTAGACTGGATGTCCTTCCAGATGAAGCCAGGGCTACAAGGGAGGCCTGGGTCCCGGGTGCCAGAGGGAAGCCAGTGCCAGCAGCCAGGGGAAGGAAGGCCTACTCTTGCATGAATTTCATGCATCGGGCCTCTAGTAATGTATATAAAATAGAAAATAAGAATATTTAAAAAATGTGATTAAATAACGAATAGAAATTCCAATACTTAATTCCTCAAACTCTGTTGATCAGAGTGTGAACATGTCCCTCTATACAATCCACTTTAGGAACTGCTGATCTGTATTATAGGTGCTTAGTGCTCAGAAACATTGTCTTCCCACTGATGGCAACCTGAATAGAAGTGTCAAGAAAGGCCTTATTATAAATGGTAGGTGTGGTCCTTTAATCATTATTCTCCTCATCAGTCAGGCAGTATTCAGCTCTATCATTAAGATATAAGGCAGTGTATAACATTAGTGTTATATTGAACCTTTATTTTAATAACATTTATTGTCAGCTTAAATGGACAGACAGATTGTGGAAGCATTATAGGAGGGTATGTTAAGAACTCGTAAAGCAGTTCTTAATTAATGGAGCAATTTGCATAGTTCTCATTAGAAAAGACTAGTCCTAATTTAACGTGCATTTCACACACACACACACACACACACACACACACACTCACAAAACCAAAACATTTTCAAATCACGCAGGTATGCTTATCTGTCCTAATTAATTAATTTAAAAATAAGGCAATGTAACAGCTTGTAAACTTGAAGCCTAGGAACACATGGGGCTCCTTCAGATTTTATATTTCATTTCCTTTGATTATTGGCATGTGAAGTTTTCTTACTTTTTGCATTGTAGTTTTTTTGATTGTTTTTCAAATACAAAACACTAGCGCTAGTCTGAATGCTTCTATTTTTCCGGAGGACTATCTGTCCTGTCCCAGCTGGCGCGTCCCCGCTGGATGCTGAACAGTAATTCCGATTAATCAGTCTGCAGTGGCAGCAGGTTTTGCCTGAGAAGAGGAAGCGGAGCGCACTTGGGAAGTGCAAAGACCCTCCTTAAAAACCAGTCTTTTCCAGGCCTCAGCGAACATTTCTAATTTGAGCCTCCAGCTGAGGACAATATCGCCCCGTACACACCCAGGGAGAGATGATGTTTAACTTCCTGCTGATGCCACAGTCCAGGGAAGCCGAATGGAGAAAACAGTGGGGTGTTTGGCCAAACAAGTAGCCAGGCCACAGATGTACCTTTCGCCACTAGCTTTTGGTATTGACCGCCCTATAAATGCAGTGTCTACCTCTCATTGCCATGACTAATTTAATGTGTATGTCAGGCTGCAGACTATTTCAGGTGAAATAAAAGCCTTTTTTTTTTTTGCAATAACATTTCATGCTGTGTACTCACATAATTTAGCATTTATTTCACACTCAATTTACTGAGGCAGAACACATACAAAAATTAATGTTATACATATACTTTCCAGTCACCGCTCAAACATGTGTCATACTTGAATTTTTAACATCGATACTGACAGTTTGTAAAGAAATGAAGAGAACAACAGTGAGTAACATCTTCCCACCCATGTTGACACCCATGAAGGTATAAAAGAAAAATGTTTGAAGTTTGTGAACTTTGCCTCCCCAATACCTTGCTCAGATTGTCCACAGCAGTGGTCGGCAAACTCATTAGTCAACAGAGCCAAATATCAACAGTACAATGATTGAAATTTCTTTTGAGAGCCAAATTTTTTAAACGTAAACTTCTTCTAACGCCACTTCTTCAAAATAGACTAGACCAGGCCGTGGTATTTTGTGGAAGAGCCACACTCAAGGGGCCAAAGAGCCGCATGTGGCTTGCGAGCCACGGTTTGCCGACCACTGTTCCATGGGGTTGCTAAAACCCTAGTGTTTCAAATAAGCATATTAGTCTGAAAAGAACAGAGATGCACGCAAGTTAGCACAGCCTAAGGGGGGTTTTATGACCACAAGCAGATGTAACCTAGGAGAAGCTGGAGAATCCGGCTTGGGAAAGCTAAAGAGCACAGCCTGAAGAACAGGCCATAGAATATTCACTTGAAACTTGGCCATTAAAGTGATTCTGCTACTTGTCTGCTCCACACTATCCATTTTTAGTTGTCAGCTTCAGTCTATATTCTATGACAGGTGTGGGGAACGTCCGGCCTACGGGCCTTATAAGGCCCACACAATCATTTGGTCTGGCCCTGTCAAGGCATTAGGGGTGAATTAATTAAATGTTTGACCAAATATAGCAGGCTAATTTTTAAGTTGATAATTTTGGATAGCTCTTGAATAATGTTATAAATATCCCCATGGCCCTTGGCAGAAGAAAGGTTCCCCACCTCTGCTCTACACAGAGGAAATCTGGATGACTCGGCTTATATTTTCACAGCCTGCCGGTCAGTACCCGCTGCACCATGGGCCATTAAAGAACTGGAGTTTCACAAAGCAGAGAGCATTGGGTGAAGTGTTGGGGAAGAAGATAAAGTTTGGGATTCCTGGAGCAGAGATTAGGGCATCTAGTATACCTGGTTTCCTGAACCAACCATCGATTAAGCTGGATCCAACCAAGGATTTAATACCACCACTGTCCACCATGGCTCACCCCCACACCTTTCCTAGTGAGTTGAATTGTCTGCTCCTAATCCTAAAATGTCACACATCCTTTTTGTTGCCATCTTTGAACACTCGATGGCCCTTGTCATTGTCAGCTTCTCCTCTATGATATCCCTCTAAAGAAACTGGCTTTGGCTCAACCACTGTCACTAGGTCATTGAAGTATAGATGCTTATGGCTTATCAAGCTGGAGAAGTGGTTCCCAGAGGGAGGGGGGTATAGTTTCCCAGAGAACATTTGACAATATCTAATGACATTTTTCTTGTCAAACTGAGTGAGTGCTACTGGCATCTAGTGAGTAGAGGCCAGGGATACTGCCAGACATCCTGCAATGCACAGGACAGCCTCACAACAGAAAATTATGTGGCCCCAAATATCAATAGTGTTGTGGTTGAGAAACCCTGGTCTAGAGGCATTCTGAGGCTCACATCCCAGGAGGACATAGAGGCAGGTTCATTTTGAACACAGCAGTCTCTGAGTTAGAGCAAATCTTACCACCTGAAGGCGAACCCCACTGTGGGCCCACACTCTCACAGGACTGGCCATTCAAGGTGCCTGTCGCCGCCTGTTACATTCCTTGCCAGTATGTGAAGATTCTGGCTCATATGCCGACACAGACTCTGATGGAACTGAGGAAGTATTTCTCTTGCCCTTTGTTCTTGAAAAGGCCAATGTGCAAAGCAGGGTACCCAATACTACATCCCTGTTGTACTCAAGTAAGCTTAGAAACCTGAATACAAATAGGATTCCTCATCCCCAGTTAAGAGCTTACAGGTCAAGCCCCCATTAATCCTTGGCTACTTTAGTAAATTCGGGGAGGCTTAGTCAACTTGATCTTCACAGGTGCTTGGAATCCAAATGAATAGGGTGATCAGTCTAGGGAGGAGCCAGCATTTTTTTCCTGGATGTTTGCTATATGCCAGGCGCTGTGCTGGCTTGGAGTACATTACAAAATCAAACATGTACCCTTCTCCTGATTATGTATAACTGGGTCTCTCAAATAAAATTTATCTCTTTGTGAATGTGATTTTTCCTTATGCCACAGTGCCAGGCATATTCTCAGAGCTCACTAAGTATTTTCTGAACATGTGAATTTTCTCAACCCTTTTCTCCTCCACCATGCACATGAGGAACACATTTACACTCCCACACTCCCGTCAATAACAATAACGTGTCTGTGCTTAAGTAGATGTGTAGTGTGCTGTATTTAAATATGTATTGGGTGGGAGGAAAAGACAAGAGAGGATGTGAGAATTTGACAAACTCGTGCAAGTGGATCTGATTCCCTAGACCTCCAGCTGCAAGTGACTTCTTTATACTTTTGTAGCAGCATCTCAATCTCAGTAAAACCTTCACTGGTTTCCAAAACATCTAGTGCATATTTTGGTCATAAGCTTTCCTAAAATCAGAATTATACTAGCACTATAATGGCAAATGGTTTTGGTTATTTATTATTTGCTAAGAACTATTGAAAGGACTATGTATCTATTACTTACCTGCTATTATTTTCCCCTTGAAGTAGGCGAAACAACTGAGGCACAGAGTGGTCAGGGAAGGTTGGATATGGGCAGGCTTCTCTAGAGCCTGAGCTACCCAACATTTCTACCAACCCACACCTTTTCAGTTCTATTTTGATCCTCCGCTATGAATCCAGGCAGCTTTATGCCTCAGGGATCTGTTCCTCAATTCATAGCAATAGTTCATACACCTTGGGTATTCATTGTGCATTTGCTTATATTTTCTCTGATCTGGTTGCATTGCATGTTTGAATGTGTGCTTGGATATTGGATAATGCAATCTTGGAGGGTAAACCTTACTCTGCTCACTCTATCTTAATCTTTCTAGTCAGTCTACCATTATCCTGAACGCTAGCACATATGTGTTCAAAATGTAGTGGCTTGTATGTAGTATTTACAAATAATCAAATGGAATCCAGAAGGACAAAAATTAATTTCAAATGTATTCCAGATGAAATTGTGTGTGTGTTTTTTCCTTAATGCTCAGTTTTCTACAGCTAAAGTCCCAAGGTACTGCCCTATACCATCACCCTAAGTCTACCATCAGCATCAGTGAGCCCAGCCAGCCTGGATGATGTGGAGCAGGAGAGATGGGCCCCTAGTTGGTAAGGCAAGCATACAGAAAGCCACTTCTTTAAGTGGTTATGATTCAACCACTGACTCTTCACCTCTCACTCTGTTTCCTGAAATCCCCCCCGCCCCCTTATTATCATAGCCAAAATTGTATACCATTGAAAGTGGACAACTTTGGAGACTTTTCTCAGGGAAAGCAGAGCCAAGAGCCTTCATCTCTATTCCACATCCCTGCTCCAATAACAATTGATGTAACTTTTTTTCACTATCACATTTATGTTCCAAAATAAATTGAAACTCCTTCTCAGGGTTCCCTGTTTCTGAAGACAGTGTATGTATTTCACTGACCTGTTCCAAAGAAAAGTAATATACTTATTAAAACTTCTTATATATACTTAATAAAATGAATATACTTATTAAAGCATGTTTAAAAACATCCTTAAGAGGATTATATTTTCTGCATGTTTGTTGATAAAATTGGTGCTTGGTATAAATATGACTCCTGAATACTAGTGACAATGAGGTACCAAGTTTGCATCTCCAGGAATTACATCTGTGATGCACTACACACATGCTCTCCATCTGGTCTTGTTCACTTGATATTGTATAGTTTCTTCTGGAAGGTAAATTTGCAATTTAAGCAACACACATTAAAACTTTTCATGTTGCCCAGGAAAAAGTCCTCCACACGTCATAATGACAAGATCAACTTGAATGAGAAGGATGCTGACATAATTTATAATTTCATTAGTCAATAACAGAGAGCAAAAATAACCCAATCCATGTGACATTTGGTAACAAAATGTTGCAAAAATAATCAAAAGGCTAGAGGATGAAGCAGCTATATAACCAAGGTTGTGAAAGGCCAAATGTGGGATGTTGGGTCTAAATGTTGGACACCATATACAAACTTTATCGCTCACTCCTTCTGAGTAAGAAATCCTGAGCATGATTTAAATGTCATAAACATTTTACAAGTCTTCCCAACAGCAGAATTCCTGTACTGGGAGTTAAAGGGCAAGTGCAAACCCGAGAACATGGTCTACATATGTATGACAGATATAAAAACACACAGAATGACCTTTTCTAACATATCAGGCTGGCCACTTTTATTTTGAAGATAAACTGCCAGATGGAATCCACATTTTGATAGAGTCACTGATATTTAAAATTCATAGCCCTGAAAATATACTGGTCTCCTTTATCGTTATATAGAAAATCATCCCACGCTGGGTGAATTATGTCAACTTTCAATTATTCAGAATTTCTTTTTCTTTATTTATTTCTAACTAAAACATAATAAGAGACACAGTTTATCAAGATAGAATATATTTTTTTCTCTAGTTGGTTTCTAAAGCCCTACACTGATATGGTTAATTTTATAAGCTGATTATGGCCTGCACAGCATAATTGCAGAAGCCAGGAGCTTACAATTAGTTCTCTGCCCTCAAATGACTTGATCAACTTTATATTATGTGAGTAAAGGTTCAAGAAAGAGGGAAGAGGAAGGACACAGTGAGAAGAGGTGGTTCACCATGAGGGAGGGACAAGGTAAAAAGACCAAGTGATGGAAGGACAGCAGATTAAGTTTGGTCCTTAGTTTTGCCTAGGGCCAAATCAAAGAATAAATATCAAATAAATGCATTCTCATTCCTGCTTTCCTTTCAACTGTCACCCTAAAAGAAATTTCCCAAATGATTTATTTATCCACAGGGTAGAAGTCTGGCTCTATCCTATCTAATAAAAGAGTACTATGCAGATTGATCATCACTGCAACACACAATATAGCTGCCCCCATGTGGTCAAAGATCCTGCCCCCATGTGGACACAAGATGGCCACCACAAGATGGCCAGCAGGAGAGGGCAGTTGGGAGGCACCCGGCCTGCAAGGGAGAGCAGTTGAGAGGGACCAGGCCTGCAAGGGAGGGCAGTTGGAGGTGATCAACCCTGCAGGAGAGGGCAGTTAGGGGTGACCAGGCTGGCAGAGGAGGGAAGTTGGGGGCAAACAGGCTGGCAGCAGAGTGGTTAGGGGGTGATAGGCTGGCAGGCAGAAGCAGTTAGGGGCAATCAGGAAGGCAGGCAGGCAAGCAGTTGGGAGCCAGCAGTCCTGGATTGTGAGAGGGATGTCCCATATTGGAGAGGGTACAGGCTGGGCTGAGGGACAACCCCCCTCCGTGCACGAATTTCGTGCACCGGGCCTCTAGTCCTATATAATAAAAGGCTAATATGCAAATCAGCCAAATGGCGGAAGGACTGGCCACTATGATGTGCACTGACCACCAGGGGGCAGATGCTCAACACAGGAGCTGCCCCCTGGTGGTCAGTGTGCCAGAAGCCGGGCTCACGGTTGATGAGCACAGCGCTAAGGATGTCCAACTGCTGGCTTAGGCCCGCTCCCCCCAGAAGGAGCGGGACTAAGCTGTCAGTCGGACATCCCCGAGGGCTGTCAGTCGGACACCCCACGAGGGCTCTCAGACTGCGAGAGGGCACAGGCCAGGCTGAGGGTCCCCCCTCCCCCAAAGTGCATGAATTTTGTGTATTGGGCCTCTAGTAAATTATAATCATAGAAACAAAAGTTGAAACCCCGGGGAAGGAATCTGGATCTGTTTTTGTTTTGTTTTAAATTCAGATTATGGTCTAGACCAGTTTATTAGCAGCATTAGTTTGATCCACTCAGGAAAATTAAAAGTTGAAAATCTTCATATGCCAGGACAAAGATCCAACCTCTTTGAAACGGCATGCTTGTGTTTACTGATGTCATGGAAACACTACCCTCAAATCTGGAATTGGAGAAAGCGGCAGAAAACATAGAGCTGGGAAATTGGAGCCACGGTCTCCTACCTGCACCATTTCAAATATCTGTAAATTGTGTTGCATTTAAACGTCTGATATCTCAAGTGAGCTTGTTACCTCCCACTAATTCTAAAGGACGTGGTCAGCAGGCAAAGGAAAGCCGTTAGGCACTGCTCATGGGCTATACATTCACAAATCTCAACCACAAAAGAGTGTTTTCTTCTCCGCATTAGATTGAAAGCCCAAAGAATGTGAATCTTAAACACGCCGGATCTTGAGAATTATGCCCTGGCATATCTGTGTACTCAAGTTATTTATTTTTGTAAGAAACATTTTACAAGGCTCCTTTTTAATGTCGGAGCCAGTAGCACAGCTTTATGTACATTGAGAAGATAGAAGCCTACGAGAAAGATCATTCCAGCACACTAAATGAATTAAGTTCATCAGACATGCCCCGAGACCACTGTGGAACCTAATATGTAACATCAGGAGAGTTTATTTTCCCATGTATCCCTCTTCCAATTACTGTATATTTTAGCTCTGCCACTTTATGTAACATTATGTAAAGAATTCTCTATTAAAGTTGTAGCAATAAACTCCAGGGCTCCTGGTCCACTTTGCATGGGATAAACAGCCTACATGTGTTATTCATTTCAAGTGCATTTCATCTGTGGCTGCTGTCACTGGGGCTAGATAACAAATATAAGAGCATGGGAAGTGATGTGAGGCTGAAGATATTATTAGTATTATTATTTTATCTGGATTTTTAATCCAGTTTGCAAGAATGTTTTTCATGTTGGGCAAAAAAAGGAGACTGTAATCCTATCTCCGAACAATCTGTGTTAATAGCAAACATGGGGGGAATGTAATTCGTCTGCTTTGAGAACTTTGTTGAGGGAGTTTTACAAAGTACTCTGAAAATTAGCTATAATCCACTTGGAAGAAAAGATGTGATTATATGAAAGAAAGGAATTTTCCCAGTGGAGATGGCTACTTGTTGAAGCACAATAATAAAACATTGTGAAATTATATTCCCTCAACCATTTAAGAAAAATATTAGGTATGTGGCTTTATCAGAATCCTGAAGTTGATTATTTCTGTGCTGAGCCAACTTTTTATCCCCTGCTCTGCCCCTAATCATGAAGATTTTCAGATCTTATTAGTGTGATAGTCATTCTGTATGTCCCGTTTGCCTTGTTGGCTGACTTTTTAAAAAATGTCTTGTTTCATCTACTGTTTTAGAAGATTGCAAAAGGGGATATCTTATTATAGATTTTATATTTAAAATAATAGTAGGCACCCAGGATACCTGATTCTGAATATATTAACTCATTCTATTTTTCACATTGGACCACATAGCTCTCCTGTTTTTTTCTTTTCTTTTTTTTCTTTTTTTGTTTTTTTTTCCCCCCTTGATTGTGCCATATCTATTGATTCCAAGCATATTCCTTAGATCTACATACGGGAATATAGTAATTGGTAAATAAATTTTGTTGGAGTGAAGCATAGTCTAGTTTTTACTCTTTCAGTGGTATACCCATCAATGTGAAAAGAATGACAGTAGTCCCATGAATTCTAATTTACATCTAGTTACTATATCTAGATCGTAATTATTTAGCTTGTCAAAATTGGTCTAATGTTTAACTATCATATGAATTATCATAGCATTTTTTTCTTAATATAGCTTAGAATTTATTACTTTATTTAAATGTTAGTTTTAATCAATTATTTATTTAAATGAAAAGAGAGAATGAAGTAGTATCAATGTTGAATTATAGAAATACAGATTTTGGACAAAGTAGGATTGTTTCCCAGATTATACAAGGACTCTCAGAAAGGCATTTTAAACTAAATTAAATGCTCATATAAAGAAATGTATGGCTATACTATGTTGTTTCTTATTCATATGATCTACTGTTTCTCAATTCTGCTTAATTGTGTGTTCATATTACATTTATTTTATTTAAGTCCTGGAAATAGCACATATGCTGAGTCAACAGGCAATAAACATGAAAAAAAAGTGAAATAAATTGGCTTCATAAAGTAAATATTCCTGAGTTCATAAAGTAAACAATATAGTAAATGTAGATAGTACTTATCAATTGGAATTTATAAATTCTTATTTATGAGACTTTCTATACCAGAAAGAATAAAACACCTTTTTCTGGACATATAAATAAGGAATCAATAGTAATCTATGATTCATGATAATATTACTAGGAGTAATTGTCTACTAAAAAGGTAAAACCTCCGGTTTTAAATAAACATATCTCAAATGTGATTTATAAAGCAAATGCCATTGAATTTTTTTATGTCTTTGCCTTCACATTGAATTGTGTCCCTCTAAAGTACTTGGTGGTACCCCTCACTCAGATGCTGGGAGCTGACTGTTGTAGTTATGCCATAAATATGATACTTTATGAGTTTGACATAATGCATGCAGTAAGCCTTAGGTGTATTGGGACCAAGCTAAGTTCATTATATTTTCACTACCGCACTGTAAAATGCATTTTAGTCCCCGTCCAAGTTATTTATGTCTTAAAATTAGATGCAATCTTTTTAAAGAGTAAGGTGATCTATTGGGGGGGAAAGGACCAGATGTAACATTTTGAGCTTTCATCTGCGAACTCTGTTCTTGGAGCCCAGGGACCTCAGCAACACAATTAAGGTTGTATCGACCTGTCCCGTCATTACAGTGTAGACAGATGGACTAGGGGCTTTGCAATTACATGTTTATGGGACTTCTGATTTTGGGTGGTTTTCAAGGGAATCTAGAGTTTCAAAAAGGTGTAAAATTGACACTCTCTAGGGTCCTTCAGGCGCTTGTGACAGAGTAGTAAAAGAAATGGGGCTGGAGTTTTCATGTGGAGTTCTAAGCACTGAAGGGAGATCAAGGCAGGACAGTGAGAACCAAGGGACTAGCCCCTGAAGCAGAGCACAGAGCAGCCCCTTCTGAACCCTGTAGACATGTTTGCAGGTGTTGCTCTAGGCGCTGGCTAAAGTGCTTTATGCCCATGCTTTCTTTTTATTCCTCGCAAGAAACCCAAGCATGCACTGTAATCCCCATCTTGCAGATGAGAAAACTGAGGCACAGATAAGTTAAATAACTCATTTTATAGCCAAAAACAAAACCAAACAACAACAACAAAAAAACCGGCACTCAAATCTAGCTTGAAGCCTGAAGATCATCTTTTTATCTACTACACACCACGTTCTCCATTTGCCAAATACAGCACTGGATTCAGCCTGTATTTCTGAGATTTCAAGCTGTTTTATTACTTTATTAAATAGGCCCGTTTACTGACCCAGCCTTGGTCTGAGCATATGTGATAGGTCTCCTCTTCAAAGCTCAGTTTTTATATTTTTAATTTCACTGGACTGTAGGCAAGTGGATCCTAACCCAAGTAAATGACAGAGTCCTTCTCCCATTGTGGGCCATGGAGTTTGATTTTTACCCTTCATAAATGCCAAAAATAAAAGTATGAATTTCTTGTCACTTTACAAACAAACAAAAATGATGCATTCGATTTAAAAGAGAGGTTCCATTGTAACTAAACGACAAACATTGTTCAGTGGAAGGCAGTGCTGTTCTGGTGTCTAGAGAGCTCTGTGGGATCGCCTCAAGCACCCCTTCTCTTGTCATTGTCATGGTCATCTAGGTCCAGTTCCTTCTCTATCAAGTGCTGCCATGAATGGAATTAAGGAGACTAGGCTATTGGCTGCTTTCAAGAATCAGACCAGTCAGAGTTTGAGTCTTGACTTAACACTCATAAGCTCCCAGTTTTCAACCAATTTAACCTCGTTAAGCCTTTGTTTCTTCGTCTTTAAACAGACATGGTAATTCTATCATAGTGTCCAACTCTTTCTTTTGGGTCCCAGTTTTCTAGTTGCATCAGAACTGTGGGTGCTGTTACGTGAGATGGATCCTGCTCTCCTTTAAATTGACAATATAAGTATGTGAAGCAATTGCTTCTCAATTGCTACTGGTAAGGAAGAGGTGGGGGCCGCAGGAAATGAGGAAAGTTATACTGAAAGTAATAGGAAAACTCTGGAAGTGTTTGAACCCTTGGTTGTTATGAGTAGTTGGGTGTGGGGAGTGTGCTAGGAATTGTAAGAGAGAGAAAATAATTTTCCCTCTACCATTCCAGGTTCTTGGCTAGAACCCAATGTAATAAAAGACAGAGTAACAAGAGAGACACAAACAGAAGGTTTTTTTTTGTGTGTGTTATTTTTAAAGAATTAAATACCATGTATACTTCCTGTATATATGGGAGATACCCAGGAAAACTGAGTAAATACAATCTCCAGCAAAAGACTTAAAGAAGATGTTGTGTAATGGACATTACACAGATTTAGGTCCTTGCTTTCTCCACTGATAAGACTTTCTAGAGATTTAGTCAATCTTCTCTTCCTGGTATAGCAAGGGAGACATCCTTAAAAATGAAAAATTTCCTTTTAAAACTAACTATGTATTACAAAAGGGGAACTTCTACTTGTTTTTCGGAGCTTCTCTCTGTTGTTGCTTAAAAATAATTATCCTAAAATAATTTTTATGCCAAAGAGGCATATTTTGAGGTGGCCTATTCAGCTCTCCTTCAGAGTTGAGCTCACAGGGAACACAGATGACAGTTATAACACTATGTTTGGCCCTAGGGACCATTTCCATCAGAAGGAGAGATGCCCAGAGACAAACAGAGGTCTGATGAGGGTGGGGTCCATGCTGAGACAGATCATTTAAGGCTCATCAGGAACTATTCTGAAGACACACCAGAAATACACTTGATATAACTTTCTTAAAGGATGCTTTTGAGGTAATACTCTCGACTTACATAGGCATCCAGCCAATCAGGCACATGCCAGTTCCCAATACACCTTGGTTGAAGGGTGAAGCCCAGCTATCAAACACCTGCAAATTATAGCTTGCTCTTCAGTAGACCCTGTCACCAGTTGCATGCAGTTCTCCCATGAACTTGCTTTTGTCATTCACAGAATATTTCCTTCCCTGAGGCTTCTTCTCTCAACCTGTCTCTGGAGAATAACCCAACCATCAATATCCACACTTATTCTAGCACCTCTATTCTCAAAACATTCTCTTTGAAGACTACAAAGACTCAAATTCAAATATCATTATAAGTCATTAAAGAAATAAGTCCATGTGAATATACACAGCTATAGAAAAAGCAAGACACAACAACACGTATTATTTCCCAAACCCCCAAACAGTGATTAAATTAGAAGATTTTCAGGAGCAGGTCTAATTTTAGTGGTGGGCTAGAAGGTGTATGAAGAGAGTAATGGTACCCATAGAGAGTTGAGGTGAGTAGTTCTTAACTGTTTTTATCTTAACATGATGCCTAAAATCTAATTATGTTAGTTTCCTATTGCCACTGTAACAAATTACCACAAACTTCATGGCTTATCTTACAACTCTGGAGGTCAGAACTGCTAAAATCAAGATTTGGGCAGGACTGCATTTTTTCCCTGAGGTTCCAGAATGGAACCCATTTCCTTGCCCTTTCTAGCTTCTAGAGGTTGGCCACATTCCTTGGTTCTTTTTTTTAAAAATATATTTTATTGATTTTTTACAGAGAGGAAAGGAGAGGGATAGAGAGTTAGAAACATTGATGAGAGAGAAACATCGATCAGCTGCCTCCTGCACACTCCCTACTGGGGATGTGCCCGCAACCAAGGTACATGCCCTTGACTGGAATCAAACCTGGGACCCTTGAGTCCGCAGGCCAACGCTCTATCCACTGAGCCAAACCAGTCAGGGCCATTCCTTGGTTCTTGGCTCTCAACTCCAAAGCTCATTTCTCCCTCTGATTCTGTCATCACATCTCTTTCTGTGATTCTCCTGCATTCCTCTTATAAGAACCATCATGAATATATTGAGTCCACCTGGAAAATCCAATATGATATCATCACAAGTCCCTTAATCATGTCTACAAAGTCCCTTTTGCCATGGAAGGTAACATTCACAAGTTCCATGGATTAGGGTATGGGCATCTTTGGACAGCCATTATTCAGCCTATCACACTAATCAACTGATATCTATTGAAAATTGACAAGTCATTATTTCCTTCCACTTAAAAGTATTGAGTATCTCTTACAATGTAAATTATCTGTTAGGTTTTAGTGATACAAAAATGAAGAAGACTTTGTCCCTGCCCATAACAATAAGAAAGTTATCTAGCCCTTATTAAGCTCTTGATATGTGCTACAAACTCTGGGTATTTAATTCTTCTTTTAATCTCACATTAAACTTATGGTGTAGGTGCTATTATTTCCTCCATTAGCTGAAGAACCCAAGTCATTAAAAAGTTAAATAATTTCCTAATGTAACCAGTAGTAAGAGGTAAAATTAGGATTGAACCTAAGGAGCATGCTGCCAGATGGTCCTCTTTGCAGTTCAATATCTACTTCTGGTCCATATAAATCATTCAGACTTTAGCTAAACTTAAGAACAGTTCCGGGTACACAGTAAGTACTCTGTAAATCAAAATGATGGCAATGATGGTGATGATGGTAGTTTCAATAAGGATGACTTGAAGAACACATCGACTACATTTATTAGGGAGAGGTTGGGCTAAGGAAAGGCTGAGCTCTAAAGTTCACTGACTCACTAGCACTGCTTCGATATTACATCCAAATACAGAAGAGTTAAGTGAATGGGAATTCCAGAAGACAGGTCCTGATGAGGAAGGAGGAGAGTTGCTCTCTTCTTAGTTACCATTTTTATCTGAAGTCTCTGCAATCTGCTCCTGGAATGAAAGCATTTGTCCTATGACTTCCCTAATTATCAACTAATTAAGGAAATGATGGATAACTGCTGCCTCTTCCCAGTAGAACAAGGTAGGTGGGCCAGGGCCCTAAGCAAAGGGGTGTGACGGATCCACAGCATGGCATCTGCCTTAGCAGCGTAATCTCAGCTCCCAGCACAGTAAACGCAGCCAATCTTTTAAACGGGCCTGTGATTAGATTTACTCTAAATTATATCCCTTCTCAGATGTCCAAATTCAGAAAATTTCATATCATCTCACACATCACCTAAAAATACTGAAGTTCACAAATGAACATCTCAGTTTATTAGCAGCAACAAAGGAAAATGTCTACAAATTGAAACTCAAACATGATCATTGGATTTCTATTAACTATCTTGGGAGTTATAGTTTTACTCATAGGGATAGGAAGAAAGTCATTTTAGTTGCTACCATGACAAAATGAAACTCCACAGAAATTAATCACAACATTTTATTTATCTTGTTTACTTAGTCCATTTTCTCAGCCACACCCCTCCCCCTTCACCACTCTCACCCCAGGGGTTCTGGATTTAAATCCTGAGTTTTATTTCAAGCATATTATCACACTGGCTTTCTTTTTACTATATTAATTTTTATTGGTGAGTTTATTAAAATAAATAATATTTAATCCTTTGGACAAAGGTATTGAATCAAGCCTAAATCTAACCATTTATAGACCAGAGGATGCTGAAAATCACCTTACCTACGAAGATTTCAGATCAAATATATGCTTAAAAATCAAATGGGTAATCATCTGAGAGTTGTGCAAGGTTTAGGTCAGAAAGCCCCGAAGCTTGTAACATCTAGTTTGAAAACATTGGAGGACACAACCCCCAAAACTTTTCAGGTAAATTTGTACATGGTCACAGCACTACACCTGGTCGCTTCTGCCTTCTCTCAGGTGACCCTTGTGCCAGAAACCCATTGGGCTGTCTGGAACTTTCTCAAAGGCACTCTGCAGTCAGAGAACCTTTCTAACCAATATTCCTTCTTTCCCCCTCTTTTTTCACAAGTGTCAAACCTGCAATGGTCTAACGGTCTTCTTGCCAACTCCTGATCTCTCTGCCCTTTATCTTACAGAGGTATTGCCCTCAGTACCTTTCCTATACTTTTCTACCTTGGCTTCTGCTTCCTGTAGGACCCAACTGTCAGAGGGCCATGATCTAGGGTACTTGCCTGGCATTTAAAGTCATCATCATCTAGAGCGTATTCAAACTAATTCCTTAATCTTTCCCACGCTGACTGCAGGCAGGCAGACTCCAACATACGCTGGTGATGCAATATGCCTCATTTATTCAGGCCTTGGTTCCTATCCTATTTTCTGTCCCTTGTGATGCTATGCATTTAAGTCCTAAAATCTCAAAATTTAGTTTAAGCCCACAGACTTTGTGAATCCCAAGCAGATTTATAAAATCTCCAGAATTCTATAACATTTAGAGGGGGAAAAAAAACCTCCTAGTTCATCCCTTAAATATTTCAATAGCTTATTTAACTTTAATATTCTTAAGGTCAATTAATAAATCTTTTATATACCTTTTCTCCTCTCCTCAGCTAGTAGATTTCTGGGTACATAGTACATTCTTAATTCTTTTTGTCATTCTTAATGAATTCAGACCTATGCACCAACAATTGAAATGCTTCAAGAATAATTACACTAGGCTGAAGTCTAACAGTGGCTACTCTCAGATATAAAAGAAAAGAGCTGGACCTCAGATCTCATAAGGAAGCAGTCATGTTTCTAATTAAATTTCAGACTTGTTAGGAGGTTGTGCCGTGATTCAATGATAATGAAAAGTCTGGACACCAGGAGCAAGTATAACATTGAAATGGCTTTCTCCTATAAATTACATAGGAGATTTTATATATAAAAAAATTATATAAAACTACTTTGGTCAAGGTGGTATATGATTTTATAAAATCATATACCACCTTGACCAAAGTAGTTTTATTAACTTCTCCACTATTGCAAACCACTTTCTGGAGGAAGGGAGAAACAAAAAATAGTCTCTGTCTTATATTTGTTCTAAGTCATGATTTATTTAATGAATCTGAAATGGGATCCTTTTCAGGAAGTAATCTTGACAAACATGCTTATCTCCTTTTGACAGCAACAATAAACTGAGAGTCAAGAAAGCAAGGATCAGAAGAAAAGACACTGGTGAGTAAGGGTGTGTGTGGCTATGCAAGTCTGTGTCTACAAGCTTCTGTCTGAACTAGGCTGGCTTAGTGGGGGGAAGGGGAAAGTAGGGTGTATCACCTCTAAAAAAAATGGAGACCCTTTTGTGAGTCTTAATTGCCTCCTGGAAAGCGCATGACTCAACAATACAGCACTTACTGAACCAGTGGGAAAGAAAACAGTGTTTGAAAACCAGGCCCACCCAACCTTCAGGAGCCAGCTCCTCCCCGGAGGCTGATGAGACAGAGGTGGGGAAACATGGAGCCCCCAGCTCCCTCAAGGAGGAAGAGATCATGGCACAGGAAGAAGAGAAATAAATATCAGGGCAATACTGTAGGTGCTCCATTTCCTGATGTTGGTTGAACTTTCTCTTTTTGAATTGGAAACAATGCACCATGGGAAAACTCTTAATGAAAGAGATAGTCTGCCCACTTCTATAATTGCAATCCTGTGCTGATTCATAAAAATTCAGTAGAAAATTTCTTTTGAGGGTCATTTTTAAGGCCACAATTTTGCATGGCAAAGCCAGTTCAGTGGCAATAAGGATAAATGGCATTCCCTACCACTCTCATTTTAAAATATATACATATATTTTATTGATTTTTTACAGAGAGGAAGGGAGAGGGATAGAGAGTTAGAAACATCAATGAGAGAGAAACATCAATCAGCTGCCTCATGCACACCCACTACTGGGGATGTGCCCGCAACCAAGGTACATGCCCCTGACTGGAATCGAACCTGGGACCTTTCAGTCTGCAGGCCGACGCTCTATCCACTGAGCCAAACCGGTTTCAGCACCACTCTCATTTTTTTTTATGTGGTCCTTCTGCTTCATGTTTTCAAAACTGTTAACAATGAGCATCTGTTTCCCAAATAGAACCTTTTACTTTAATGTGGATTTCTATCAAAAATAAGTAACAGAATTACTTTTTAGGATGATCTCATGTAAAATACCTTAATTTTGGGTTCTCAAAAAAAGATGGAGATTTTTGAATCTTGAATAGTATCTCTTCATGGGCTCAATTCATAGCAATAGCACAATAGTATTGGTTCCAGACTCTCCTTTACCCACATAGAGTCCATGAATTCAGGGAGTAGGTTCAGGTTAGAATAAGGGAATTTGGGGAACAGCTCTATGATCTCTGCAATGACTGGCATTGCTTATTTTGAAATCATTGTCATGGTTTATAGGAAACATATTGGGGAAGGGTAGAGACTTTCCAATTATCTTCAAAGAGGAGTTGCAAAGTCAAGTTCATCAAGTAAGAGTCCACACCCTTCTGTTTGTAGAAAGCAGAAATAAAACCATTCTTAACATACATAAAAAGTTTTCTTTGAGTAACTGCTATGGAGCAACTAACAATACATTAAGCAAAACAGCTTGTCCCTCTTTCTAAAAAAACAAAACAGGCTATGCCTATATTTTTGTGTGTTGTCTTTTTTTTTCTTCATTTGTTTTGTTTTGTTTTACTAGAACTTTTGCTGATTGAAATAATTCCTTTGTTAACCTCATCATAGATTTTTGACAATTTGTGCAGATTCTTAAATTTACAGCGTCACATTAAATTTCTAAGTATTGAAAACCTAAATTTGAGCTAATATCACCCCACTACACAGTTTCAACTAATATTCCAGAATAAAAAATCAATTAGGTATCTGAAAATATGGCAAATAATAAAAAAGAGTGTCATTTAAAATCACAAATCTTCTTATAAAATATCCTGCTTAGGTAATAATTATGTCAACATAAGAAAACTTCCAAACCAGTAGGGAATGTTTATTAGTTTATATGAGCCAAACTGATGACATATATTGAGGAGCAAAAATCTCAAATGCTCCAGAGAATAACAGTTTTGCAGTTTCTTTTATGCATTTGAAATTAAGGAAGAATCTTAAGGATGTGGGAGAGCCCAGCTGGTGTGGCTTAGTGGGTTGAGCGTAGACCTATGAGTGAGGAGGTCATGGCACCTGCCTGGCTTGTGGGCTCGATCTCCAGTGGAGGGTCAATGATTCTCTCTTATCACTGATATTTTTTTCTTTCCTTCTCCTTTCTTTTCTGAAATCAATTTAATTATATATATATATATATATATATATATATATATATATATATATATATATATATATTTTAAAAAGGATGTGGGAGGAAGCAAGGTGGGGATCAAATTACAGGACAATTAACAAGATTATCTACTGTTTTGAGGGTAGTTATGACTTATTTAAAGGTGTGTTAACCAAGATGCACAAAGACAATGGACAGGACTTGTTTAAGACAAAGATAAATCTTAAACTAAAAAGTGAATGTGCCTGGGGTGTGACTATTTACCATGACCTGCCCAGTTAAGAATTTATGATTACATCACCCTGTGAGGGTACTTTCCATAGAACTGCTTTTTTCTTCCACAAACGCAAAGCAGGATAATGTAAACTATGTGTAATCCTTAAGAAATGTATCCTAGGTGATGATTGTGAAGTAATTCCATTTTCCTGCAGTGGTTAAAAACTTTTTCTTACATGCTTGACTTTAAAATCAAACAAAAACATCACTGTTAAATGGCATCTCTCCAAACTGGCCTTTTGAGAAATTTAACAAAGTAAGTTTTACTGAGCAAATGTTATGCCTGTAATAATAATGATGTGACACACATTTACAATGGGGTCAAAACAAAAAGGAATAACGTTTTCTTGAATATTCAGATCTTACAGGTAGGGATAGTTAGCTCCTAGTGTGCAGATTTTTGAGATAGAAACCAGTATCTGGTGTGTTGCATGTTACCCTAGGGCAGTGGTCAGCAAACCGTGGCTAGTGAGCCACATGTGGCTCTTTGGCTCCTTGAGTGTTCTAACACCACTTCTTCAAAATAGACTCGCCCAGGCCAAAAACCGACTTCTGCGCATGGGCCACGAAGTTTCAATCGCAATGTATGTGCGTGCCTGCACCTGGTATTTTGTGGAAGAGTCACACTCAAGGGGCCAAAGAGCCACGTGTGGCTCGCGAGTCACGGTTTGCCAACCACTGCCCGAGGGCCATGGCATCCTTCTGCTCTGGGCAACTTAAATAGTATATTCCCAGTTCCCAAAGTCTTATCCATAAACTAAGCTACTCAAATAGCACTTTTAGAATTTTGTTATACCTGTAAAAGTAAGCTGAAAATTAGCATTCATAAGAATTACAAATATTGCCGAAACCGGTTTGGCTCAGTGGATAGAGCATCAGCCTGCGGACTCAAGGGTCCCGGGTTAGATTCCAGTTAAGGGCATGTACCTTGGTTGCGGGCACATCCCCAGTAAAGTGTGTGCAAGAGGCAGCTGATCGATGTTTCTCTCTCATTGATGTTTCTAACTCTCTATCCCTCTCTCTTCCTCTCTGTAAAAAATCAATAAAATATATTTTTTAAAAAAAGAATTACAAGGTATTACTATTACTGTATTCCATGTCCCTGAAATATGTAAATTCACTCAGATAACTGGGTAGGACAATTCAACTACTCTATGGTGAGATTCATCTTTTTTTTTTTCTCAACATTTTTAATGAAAAATTTCAAATATATAGCAAAATTGAAAGAATTTTACAGTCTATATCCATATATCCACCATCTAGATTTTTGTCATTAATAGTTTATGATACTTGCTGTATCACATACCTATCTATCCATCCCATTGTCCATCCATTATCCATCTTATTTTTTTTAATCTTTATTATTGAGATTATTACAGATGTCCATCTTCCCCCCCATAGCCTCCTCCACCCAGTTCCCTCCACACCCCAGGCCCTTGACACCCTATTGTCTGTGTCCATAGGTACTGCAATACATGCATATAAGATCTTTGTCTAATCTCTTCCTGCACCCCCCACACCCCTTTCCCTCTGGGAATTGTCAGGCTGCTCCATTTCCATGCCCATGATTCTATTCCATTCACCAGTTTATTCTGTTCATCAGATTTTTTATTCATTTGATTTTTACATTCACTTGTCAATAGATATGTATTTGTTGTCATTTTGTTGTTCATAATTTTTTATTTTTACCTTTTTCTTCTTCTTCCTCTTCTTAAAGAATACCCTTCAGCATTTCATATAATACTGGTTTGGTGGTGATGAGCTCTTTTAGCTTTTTCTTGTCTGTGAAGGTCTTTATCTGACCTTC
Source organism: Cnephaeus nilssonii (assembly GCF_951640355.1). NCBI lineage: Eukaryota > Metazoa > Chordata > Mammalia > Chiroptera > Vespertilionidae > Cnephaeus > Cnephaeus nilssonii. The sequence goes on along the minus strand of NC_137075.1, from coordinate 95,795,057 downwards.
AATTCTATATGATAGCTTTGCTGGGTAGAGTATTCTTGGTTGTAGGTTTTTGCTGTTCATCAATTTGAATATTTCTTGCCACTCCCTTCTGGCCTGCATAGTTTCTGTTGAGAAATCAGCTGACAATCGTATGGGTACCCCTTGTAGGTAACTAACTTTTTTTCTTGCTGCTTTTAAGATTCTCTCTTTGTCTTTTGTCCTTGGCATTTTAATTATGATGTGTCTTGGTGTGGTCCTCTTTGGATTCCTCTTATTTGGTGTTCTCTGAGCTTCCTGGACTTGTAAGTCTGTTTCTTTCACCAGGTAGGGGAAGTTTTCTGTCATTATTTCTTCAAATAGGTTTTCAATATCTTGCTCTCTCTTTTCTGGCACCCCCATAATTCAGATGTTGGTATGCTTGAAGTTGTCCCAGAAGCTCCTTACACTATCTTCATATTTTTGGATTATTTTTTCTTTTTGCTCTTCCGGTTGGTTGTTTTTTGCTTTCTTGTATTTCAAATTATTGACTTGGTTCTTGGGATCCTCTAGTCTACTGTTGAATCCCTATATATTATTCTTTATTTTAGTCAGTGTATGCTTAATTTCTGACTGGTTCTTTTTCAATTTTTTTTTTTTTTTTTTTTTTTGGCATTCTCACTAAGATCCTTGAAGGTCTCACTAAGTTCCTTTACATATCAAAACCCACTCCCTGACACCTGGGCAAAGATAAGAGTCAATGCTGAGAACACATCTGCCTTTTTGGTAAGATGTGTATCCAAGACACGGCTCTTCATGTTGCCTTAGGTTCAGCTGACATTATTAATTATTAATCTCCTTTCTAGAAGATTCTTGAGTAACCTTATAACTGTGGTTTTGAATTCTATGTCCAGTAGTTTGCTTTCTTCCATTTATTTCATTTATGACATGTTGCTTTGTCTCTGCATTTTGGCTGCTTCCCTGTGTTTGTTCCTATGTATTGGGTAGCTGCTAAGTCTCTTTGAGTTGATAGAGTGGCTTTGTGTAATAGGTGTCCTATAGGGCCCAGTGGCTCAACCTCCCCAATCACCTGAGGTGGACACTCTTGGTGCACCCCTTTGTGGGCTGTGTGCACAGTCTTGTTGTATTTGAGCCTGGATTGCTATTGGTATCACTGGGAGGAATTGACCTCCAGGCCAATTGGCTGTGGGGACCAGCTGTGACTACAGTGGGAAAGCTGCTGTGCAGGAGACACCCTTATGGGACAGGACTTGCTTTAGTGGGGCTTTAGTGCTCACTGAGTCTGCCCCTTGAGTGTGTCACTTATGGATGTGAAGAGTTGTAATCTGGTATGGTCTCACACTGACCACTGGGTACACTGGCTCTTGGATCTCCAAGGAGGTGCAAAGTCAGCCACTGCCACCCTGCAGGTATGGCGGGGTCTCTCTTTTCTGCGTCCATTATGGAAAGAGAATGACCCAGTTATTCAAGTAGAAGGGCTGGGGATTGAGAAATAAAAGAAAGAGACAAGACACAAAAATTGAAGGAAAAAGCTGGGGCTGGGTGGGAACACCGTCCTCTTCTGAGGGAGAGACAGGGACCCAGCACCAAAGCAGCATGTTTATTTTTATACCCCAAATACCAGGAGGTTTCACCAAAACTCAAGATAAAGGAGCTTGGGTGGGCCCGAGTCATATTCATTCCCAGTGCTAGACTGGATTTACATATCAAAACCCACTCCCTGATACCTGGGCAAAGATAAGAGTCAATGCTGAGAACACATCTGCCTTTTTGGTAAGATGTGTATCCAAGACAAGGCTCTGCATGTCGCCTTAGTTTCAGCTGACAATTATTAAGGAAGAATGCCTATGTGCCTTCCCAAGGGGCCCCCTACATGCAGGAGCTACAGAGAGATCTGCAGATTCTTCCTCTTTGTATTGGGTTTGGAAGTGCCCAGAGGAGGCCCAGCTGTAAAGCAAGGCAGGCTGGTGTTGGTGCCAGACTTGGGCCTTTTATTGATAGCTTTGGGACTCCCTGACCCAGCTGAAGCTTGTTTGACAGGTTTTAGGCTGTGAAGGGACAGGCCATTCATATGCAAAAGCTGCTGCACACAGTTTGGGTGAGGTTGTAAATTGGATGGGGTGGGGTCTCAGGAATCTCCAGGGCAGAGTGAAGAGAAATGGCTACCAGTCAGCCCTGCACCTGGGAGGTCCCAGCACAGGAACAATGACTGCTGTGAGCACCTCCCTCTGGAAGAAAGCTGCCCCAAGTTCCTGCCCCGATGCCAGATAGTCCAATTTCTCCCTGTATCTGTCTGGGTCCCCCAGAGCCTTGCCTGGCACTGGAGTTCAGAGCAAGCAGGAGCTTGTAAATTCAGTTCACAATACTGGCCTTTTAAGAGGGGCAGCTGGGTCTCTAGCAGCCTGCGTGTCACTCAGCCCCAATCCGCACTTGTTTTCACAGTCTATAGTTCTTACTGCCCAGAGCGACTTCTTTCCCCAGCTCTGGGACCCTGGGCTGGGGGTCTGGTGTGGGGCTGGGACTCCTTGCTCCTCCAGGCAGCCTCCGCAGAGGCGGTCTCCCTCCAGATTAAAAAAGCCGCACACCCAGGTGCCAGACCAGTCCATTCTGCGCCACTGCACCTCCTACCAATTTCAATGCAATTTCTTCTTTACCTCTCTAGTTGTAGTACTTCCACTCAGCAAGCTTTCCCACGGTTCTAGATGATAGTTGTTCTGTATTTTAGTTGTAATTTTGATGTGGTTTTGGGAGTCAGCAAGTACAGGCGTTAACCCATGCCACCATCTTGGTTCTCAAGATTCACTTTTTAATCCTTTCTAAATGATTCGCCAACCTGGCATTGATCTTTCTAGTTAAATAGATGTAATTGACTTATTAAAGGTAAACATGTGCCTCCAACATGACTGTCTAGTCACCTCCTTGTCACAGGGGGAAGGCTGGGAGATGAGAATAGTCTGTGTAGGGAGAATGGTGAGAAAAAAGTCATCTCCCAATGGTCCTTAAAATTCAGTGTTAATCTGAATCACCCAAGGGTGCTTAAGAATGCCAAATCTACGATCTGACATCCAGTTCTTCTGGTTCCGAAGTTCAAGGGTAAGGTGAGGTTTAGGAATCTCAGTATGAAACAAGGACTTTGGGTAACTCTGATCCCAGGGGTCTGAGGGCCATCCCCTAAGGAGTTCAGCTTTATGTAAATGAAGGCTTTGATCTCTTCTGTAACCCAACTTCCTTTTGAAAATGGCCTTTGAGTTAGACCCTGTAAAGTGATTATCCTGTTCTTGAAGACAGTGGGTAGTTGACTCATCTCCTGTCCCATGGGCACTAATTGGCATTTATCTTCAGCGCAGTCACTTCCACGGCACACACGCTTAATGATAGCACAACCCCGTGGTTATAAGCTTCATAAATGGAAATATACACAACAGTGGTGGCCTTTTATTTATATACTCATTTCAAAGAGAAGTCAGAGCAGTGAGCTGTGTGCAGTCTGTTTACTAAACAGAGTTGAAGCAAGGGGAGCAGACAGAGACCTTTTCAGCTTAATGTCTACCAGATGATTTAAAAAGTTTCCAGTTAGCTTCCTGCTCACAGCCTAGCCAGCAGCCCTGTAATACCTGTAAAATAATTAGGGTACAGCATGGGCTTAATTTATTCCAAACATTGCAAGATTTCCACATTAGCAATAATGGCTTGCTTATAGTGGAACCCTAGAGGCCACATAAAATAATTGGAGGCTCAAACGTTGTAGGTGAAAAGGAGCGTTCAAAAAAATTTGCTCATACCCGTTTGTGGTGGGCTCCACCAAAAAAGATTGTGGTTCAATGTTCACATTGTTCTCTCCAGACAGTACTAATTTGTTTCCAATTAAAAGAAAATGGATTGCAAATGACTTCACAGAGCAGGCTGGTCAAAGGAATAAGGCCCAGCTTATAATGTTGCCTCCGGAGCCATGCTTTTGCTGCGGGGCACACACCGAGGCGGCATTGAGCAGAGTAGCTGTGTCTGCAGAGAGGCGCTGGAATGACTCGAGCTGAAATTTACGGTGCTGTGTAAACTAATTATTACTCTTCATTTAGGTAGTTTGCAGAAGCTTGCAAGTCTTTGTGGAGAGCAGAGATTAATAAACTTGCATCGCAATTCATTTTGAGCAACTGTTAATGATTACCCTCATTTTTAATAGCGAGAAGCTTATCCCCCCTCCCCCCCCTTGTCATGTGAAGGTAATTGTTTCCTTATGATCCTCATCTCGTTGATATCTGGACCAGGAGCTGAGGCAGGCATCTGAAGAAGGAAGGGAGAAAGGAAGTGTTTTCAGTAAAATGATAAAAGATACTGAATTCTTGTGACTCCCCCCTACCCCCCTCCAACCCCTTAGAAGTAAAAGTTAGAAAATGCTTTTTATTTCTGTGCTTGCATTAAATTCCAGAAAGCAGCAGAAATGCGAATGTTACAATAAGGAAAGGGAAAAATGCTCTTGCAATTCAAAAACAAAGACATACAAAAGTTTAACTCACCTCCCTTCTCTTCACCTCCCTACACAGTTAGGAGGAAATGGGACTTTGGCAATTGTTAATTAGAAGCACAGAATTCTTATACACACTCTCTAGAGAGAATCTGAGTCTCCAAGGCATGATTGTGTCTGTGTGGACTTAATTAGCCCAATGCGTTAAGAACTACTGGTCAAAGTAATGTCTTTGAAATAAGAAGTAAATTGTTTCTAATAAGAACAGTCCATTAAACTGGGTTAAATACTGGCATGCAATGACCTCGGATAGCTGAGCTCTGAATGCTGTGCATGAAGCAAAAGAAACAAATTCCAACTCAAACTTGTTTAAACAAAACAAAAGAGATTGTTGGAACAGAAGGGATTATTGGGAGGTGGAGGGAAGTTGACGTGTCTAAACTGTAATGTGTAAAGATTGAGGGGAAGAGTTTGCCACCCCAAAATATGCTTTTTATAATATTGACTATTTTAAGCTGGCTATTTAAAAAAAAAAACAACACACACACAAAAGACTCAGGAAAAACCTTTGACCTCCCCCCTAATTGCCTAAAATAATTTAAATAGAAGACCTGCTTCAGGAAGGGACCTATTATCATAGATCTCTATAGTTTAATATGAACTAAATGTAGACAGGGAAGAGCTTAGCAAGGAACACATCCCAAATCCTGTTTACTAGTACCATGGATTAAAGATCCCAATTTAGTGAGGTTCCATATTAGCATGCAGGCTTTTATCCAGTAGAGAGGCAAAACGTTTTTGTCTGGTAAACAGTCATCCAAAAGTTATTAGATTACTGGTTGGTTTATTGTTTGTAGGAAAATAACTACTGTTGTATCCAACCCAGGAATCTTATCCTAACTTTCCTTTATCAAGGTGACTATAAATACCTAGGCCCACACATTTTCTTTAAACTTATCCTTCATAATAAAAAGGCAATATGCAAATAACCATCACTCCGCTACGCCCACGATTGGGCGGTGGGAGGCTGGGGGGCGGGACTCGGGGTGGCATATCCGGCCATTGAGAGGCCTGGGACTCCCGCCCCCCCCTCTCCTCCCCGCCTCTCAACGGCTGGATTGGCGGCTGCTGAGGGGGGCTGCCTCGGACACCCTGGACACCCAGCTCCGCTGCCATCAGAGGCGGGGAGCCGGTTGTCCGCACCCGGATCCCCTGCCGTGCTCCCCTTCGTCAGCGCCTCAAGCCCCAGCAGCAGCGGCAGCGGCTGGGGATGAGCTGGTGATCCCAACAGCCTGGCAGCTCAGTGGCGGCGGCGGAGGCAGCATTGGGCCTGGGGACTGGCGAACAGGCAGAAGATGGCCCTGATTGCAGGAGGCTAGGCCTAGGGACCCTACCTGCACGATTGAATCGTGCGCTAGGCCTCTAGTCTTAATATATTTCTGGTTCCCTCGTGAACTAAATAATTAAATAAATTGTTGACAAGGTGTCATGGTTAATTTCACACTTGTGTGGGAGTCATGATTTCACCTCTTGGACAATTATCCTATTCAAAAACAAACCAATGCATATTGGGTTTCCTTGACTAAAAATTGATTCAAACTGGGCAGCATCTAATCTAGCAGATAGAAGGGAGCTCCAAGGAGCTGTACAAAAATGAGAGACTTTTATAGACAGAAAGGAGAAAATACAAAGACGATATCTAGGCAAAGGTGAATTGTTTATTGCAAGAATACTCACCTTCCTATGATGTCAGGGGTCTATCAGACAGATGACCTGCCTAAGCTGGGAGAACTGCAACTGTAATTCAATTAAGTCTTGGTTTGGGGACATGGGACTTAGCATAAGCAATTCCATGTGGGGCCTGTTGTGCTCTTTTTAATAATACTTTAGCAATAACTAAAATGCATACATAATATAGTCATGAGTATAGCATAAGCTAATCTTAGGGTGCACATAATTTTTGAATTAGTTTCTTACTAAAATTTCCCTAAATAGGGAAAATAGGCTTTCTTTCTTGAGAAAAATCTTTCTTTTTGAAAAAGTAGGCTTTATACTATTGTCCAACAATCTCAGGGTTTTTTTTTTGTGTGTGTGTGCCTATGAGGTCATTGAATGTATTATCCCCTGTCCAGCACTCAACTGCAATTGTGACTTAGCTTCCTCATTTTTTTTCAGGTCTCTGCTCAAATGCCATCTTGTGGGAAAGGACTTATTGACTATTCAATCTATAGTAAGGCTTCTCCATCCCTTAACCAAATTTACTTTTCTTCATAGCACTGTTCTTTGACATATATGTATTTGTTTTTGTCTGTTTCTCTCCGTTAGACTATATATTTTATGAGACCAGGGCCATTATATATCTGGGGCATGGGCATGCTCCCTAGCGAGAGCCATGCTGCATCTTCTACCCTGAGGGCTTTTATCTGAGGTCTCCGAGAAGGATCTATATAGAATAATCACCAGCTTTCCCAGTGTGTCTCCTCAGGGTCGTTGTCTCCATTGATTGACAGGTGCTAGGAGAGAAGGTCATTAGCCCTCACAACGGATCCTGAAGTCAGCCATGGCATCACTCTACCTGGTTTTGCTGCTGTTCTGGGCCTGCAGCTGAAAAACCAGATGAGGCCTAGGTGTCATCTTCAGGGGTTGATGCTTAAGAGTGGTTGTACAAGGGCTTGCAGTTTTGCCCATCCCTAGGCATCCGGGGTGCTCCACCTGGTGACCTCTTCACGTGGCGTGTCCTTCCTGCTCTGCTCATGCTTATCTGTCTGCCTACTATAAGTGGGAAGGCAGATAAAAGACCTTAGCAGCAACACAAGGAAACCAGATGTATATGATTTTAAAATAAAATGAACAACAGTAATAGGAAGTATTGAGCACATGCAATGTGTTAGGCCATATTCTAAGTAGTAGATTAACTTATTTTGTCCTCACCACAACCAATGAGGTAAGAGTTATTATTATTATCCCTATTTTATAGATAATGCTGGTGAAGCATAGTAACTTCCATCTTGTATAAAAAACTGCTGTTTGAAATTCTCTGCTTTTGTTATATAATCCCTAGTCCTGTAAACTCTGTCATTGTAAACTCTGTCACTCTAAGACAGTCTCTTATTCTATAAAATGACTTTGTTTTTAGTTCAAGTAATAGAAAAAGATAAAGTTAACTGTCTGGCCTTGAAAGCTAGCCATCCAATGTAATAGACTAATGTAGATTAATACTAATAATAATTCCCATATTCTTATGCCAAATACTGACTCATTATGTTTTCAAGGTTACAACTGTTTGTAACAATAACTCATACAGAGTTCTTTGTAATATCTGCAAACAAAGAGGCTCGAAAAGTATAAATACGGGAAACTTCCTATATGTGTTGCTCAGAGATTTGGAAGAGACACCTCCCTCTAGGCCAGTGGTCGGCAAACTCATTAGTCAACAGAGCCAAATATCAACAGTACAATGATTGAAATTTCTTTTGAGAGCCAAATTTTTTAAACTTAAACTTCTTCTAATGCCACTTCTTCAAAATAGACTAGCCCAGGCCGTGGTATTTTGTGGAAGAGCCACACTCAAGGGGCCAAAGAGCCGCATGTGGCTCCCGAGCTGCAGTTTGCCGACCACGGCTCTGGGCCATGAGCAATAAACGACTCCTAATTAATTGGCTCATTAAGGCGTCTTATATATCATTCACTGGAAGGCACAGATGGTTAAGTAACTTGTGTAAGCTCATACAGAAAGAACTGAAAGAATCAAGTCATGATGTCAGGTAAACAAAAGGAGATTTTTATATCCCCCCTCACATTCTTCTTTTAAAAATATATTTTTATTGATTTCAGAGAGGAAGAGAGAGGGAGAGAGAGATAGAAACATCAATGATGAGAGAGAATCATTAATTGGTTGCCTCCTGCACACCCCATACTGGGGATTGAGCCCAGCAATCGGGGCATGTGCTCTGACTGGGAATCGAACTCTGATCAACCACTGAGCCATTCCACCTGTGTTTTCCCCTCACATTCTTACTTAAGAGAATATAAGCTCCACCAGGGTAGAAATTTTGGTCTTCTGTTTGTTTTGTTTTATTACTATATCCCAGGGTCTAGGAGAGTATTTGTCACAAAGTAGGTGTTCAATAATTGATGAAGAATGAAATAATTTTTTTGGTGGTCTACTAAGTTTCAGATGCTTTTCTTGGTATTAGAGATACATCAGATAAAGAAGTCACATAAAGACAGTTAATTCACTGGAAAACTTGAGACATTTGAAGTGCAACACAAAAACTATGCCTTGTACTCACCATTATATTTTTGACAATCTCAGTTCGGGAATGCAAATATTTTTCCTACTCTGGAAATATTTTATCAGCCATCTCTAAATGAATAGTGATCAGCTTCAACAAGCACAGTAGGGATCAAGAGTTAAGACTACCTCTCTTGAGTCAGGGAGCAGGCCCCTTGGGGGTGTTTGAACTAAGGTTTAGAGCTCAGCTGTCATTGCTTGTCTTCCTGAGGTGACACAAGGAGGGAGGGAGCCTGATGCTCCCAATAGGCCAAGTAAGATAGCAATTTAAATTAAGATGTTAGCCTGGCCAGCATGGCTCAGTGGTTGAGTATGGACCTATGAGCCAGGAGGTCACAGTTTGATTCCTGGTCAGGGCATATGCCTGGATTGCAGATTCGATCCCCAATGTGGGGTGTGCAGGAGGCAGCCAGTCAATGATTCCCTCTCATCATTGATGTTTCTATCTCTCTCTCCCTCTCCCTTCCTCTCTGAAATCAATAAAATTATATTTTAAAAAATAAAATAAAATAAGATGTTAACCCCTCTAGATTTCCCTGGTCTGAACTGGTCCATTACCGAATTGATTCATTAATAATTTTATGTGTGGAAAGGTAATATAATAATTGCAGTTTTAAACTAGAGATATAAGAGTGAAACAACTTTTCCTAGGGCTGCCCTGTCTATAGCAAAAGCCAAATCAAGAGGAGACCTCAACATTTCTGTTTTCTGCTGGGAAATGACTGTGATACTATTAAACCATTCAAAATGTGTGGCCAATGCTTTGAAAATCCAAAACTCAAATGTCGGAATTTGGTGACAGGAAAGGTTTATTGATTGAAAGAAGGTGCCAGATGAGAAGATGGGAGTCCTAGTGCCTTTTCAAATAATTCTTAAGTAAGTATAGAGTTCAGGCTTCTTTTAGGTCAGGGGAAGGGGATAATGGGAGGGGCTGTTTTTGAAGAAACAAGGCAGTCTGGAACATGATGGAGTCAGAGTTGGAGCATTTCACTCTGTAAGAACAGTGCCTTAAACCAGAAGACTACCAGCAGTCTGACTAAAGGTTTTACATTTGTGGAGCTGTTATTTTACAACTTACACAAAGGACACAATTTTGTGTTTCTGGTGAAATAACAGATAATTCTTGAAACAGGTGGCACTGGAAATAGATGGACAGACAAAACTGAAATGAGAAAGTTGAAGACATAGTCCCAAAGAGTTGTAAAGAAATGTTGTATTAAAAACCTTTAAGCCCTGGCCTGTGGCTCAGTTGGTTGGGGATTGTCCCGTGCACCAAAATGTTGCTGATTGGATTCCTGGTCAGGGCACATAACCAGGTTGCAGGCTTGACCCCTGATAGGGGGTGTGCAGGAGGCAACTGATTAATGTTAGACTCCTAGATCTATGTTTCTCTCTTTCCATCTCCCTGCCTTTCTAAAAAGCAATCAACTATTAAAAAAAATTAAAAATATTTGCAGCTCGAGACTGCAATCCCATGGTTATATGCACTTTAGAATTCGCCATATGAAGCTTTGCTCACCTATCTTCCCCGTACAACCTGTAGAAAGGCTGGCTGAATAATTAGCACCTGGATTTCTGTGTTAAAGAAAAAACAAAACAAAAACAAACAACTTTCAATCATCTGATTGATCATCTGGTTTATCTTCCCTTCTTTTTTCTAAAGTGCCTCTTCTCCCCTACTGTGCACAGTAGGGGATGAAAATGAATATAAATGAGGAGAAGAAACAAACAATCTTGGTCTCTTTTGAATTCTTAAGACTGGCCATGGTAATTTACAAATGTTGGCTTGAAGATGCTCCTGTTTTTTAGGTTGCTTTTAAAATGTCAATATCAGTACAATTGAATATTTTGAACTTTTACAAAAGCATTTTCATCAAGGAAACGATCATTTGTCAGGTTGAGAAACAGCATTCAAATTGAGGTCAAAACAGAATAAAAGGCTTTCTATTTCAGAGAAAGATGGACAACTGGTACCCTCTCCTTTGTTTAATTAATTGAACAGGAGACTGAGGGCCAGAAAGGTTCAAGGCTGACCTGATTCCTTTGCTGTCATAGTGGCAGAAAGAATGTACTTACATTTTTCAATGTGTGGTTGAAAATAAACAAGGACCATCGAGTAAGTTAAGTACATCAGAAAAGAAGTACAGACATTTAGAAAAATATTTCTTTCTTCATTATATAAAAATGTATTATTAAATGTTTATGTTCTAAATAATAAATCTCTGGAATTTTGCATAAATATGGCTCATGCCAAATATCAGGGTTCAATATTGTCAAAGATAGGGTGAATATGTTGCTTTTCCGAGGTGGTAATGTAAATTAATGTTATAGAGTCCCTGAGCTTCCATGTGTTTAACCCTCCAGATGATAAAAGAAACAAGTTTCACTCTAGATAATTTTTTTTTCTATTAGGAAATGTTTGAGAATCATTTATGTTGCTAAGCAAAACTAATTTGGACAAAATAAACAGAAAGAGTTCTTCCTTGCATTAAATGGACAGGGAAACTTAGCTTTTGAGAAGTTGAAGAAGAAAAGGACAAAGACATTACCTTGATTTGGGTGTGGAAAAAAAAGAAAGACACAAAGAAAAAGGCTAGACAATGAGAGAAGGATTGTACAATGTTAAAGCAGTTAAAAACAGAAAAACAAAGGATGAAATGTATATTGAAATACATGGTGACACCCTAAAAAACAGGTACACATTCTAAATCCCCAAACTTGTGAGTGTTACCTTATATGGCAAAAGGTGTGATTAAGTTAAGGATCTTGAAAGGCTTTATCCAACCTGGATCATCTGGATAGCCTTAAATGGAATCTAAGTTATCTTTCTAACACACACAGAAGAGAAGACAAAGAGAAAATGGCAATGTGGCCACAGAAACAGAGACTGGATGATGTGGCCACAAACCAATGAATGCCTGGAGCCACCAGAGCTGACAGAGGCAAGAGAAATTCTCCTCCAGAGCCTCTGGGGAAAATGATGGCCCTGCCTAGACTTTCATTTCAGACTCTGGCCTCCGGAACTGTGAGAAAATAAATGTATGTGCCTCCCAGTTTGTAGTAACATGTTCTAACAGTCACAGGAGACTAACACAGAGTAGAAAAATGAACAGGGGAGTGTCTGTACTTTCCTTCTCTTTAGCCTCCATGTAGCTATGAAGCTATTAGATGATATTTAAGGGAGTGGCTTGGGCCAACTTCCCATTTGGAAGTTATTCCATTTTCCTGGGTATCTCTCATGTTTACAGGAGGTATACATGTGGGTTTTTTTGTGTGTTTTTTTTTTTTTTTTTTCATTTCTGTTTTTGTCCTGTCCATCTCTCTTTTATTACAGGGATGTCTCAGATCTATAAGGGTAAAGGGAAAATGTTTTTCTCCCCTATGCTATGTTCCAAGAGATTTATGCCTTCTTATAACAGCTACAATATGATATGAGTATAGTTTGCATATGGATTAAGTTGGTGAGAAGAGTACAAGTAATAACAACAACAATAATAATATTTATTGAACACCTACTATAAGAGTCTGGTCCTAGTAAGGAACTGAACTTATGCCAAATGGTTCACATTAAGAAACTTTAATGACAATACTTCCTACAGAGGCATGGGCAGAGCTAGAGAATAAATGAAGCAAACACATGAGGGATGGTGCTTCACCCAAAGAGAACCAACTGTGGTAAGCAATTGCTATCTATAAGGTTGAAAGGACATGGAGAGGAAAGTGTGGAAAGGGCCCAGGAGAACGGGAACCCTGGAGGAAGAACTGCTTGTAAGGGGCTAATGTGAGACAAAATCACATTCTGTGGGCTCCTCTACTCTGAATACTTCTCTACAACCTATTTCATCTCTGATACCAGATGTGTGGTTTTCCATACATCAGTAATTCTGTGACACCAGCTGAACATTCTATAATATAACTCAATTCTGACATTACTTGTTATTGATCCAAAGTCTGTGTGCCTGACACTTCAAAAGATCAAAACTCAAAATGTCAGAGTTTGGAGAAAGGAAAGTTTTACTGATTGAGAAGGCATCAACCAAGAAGATGGGAGCCCGAGTGGTCCTTGAAATCCATCTTACCAAAATAGAGAGTTCAGGCTTCTTTATGTCTAGAGAAAGGGAAATGGGAGGGGCTGTTTGTTGCAAAAAAAAAAAAAAAAAAAAAAAACAAAAAAAAACAAACACAAGCAGAATTCCTATATGCAAGACTAAGCAGTAGCTCTTAGCCTGAAGGCAGTGGGAATAAAGCAGGGTGGACAAGAGGGAGTCAGAGAGATTGAGCATTCTAGTCTGTTACTATCTACCTGGTGATAATGTCAGATCCTGCAGGTAAAGGGCTCAGTCCCATGAGACTGCCTCGCTTTCTCTTACTTTAGGTGTCAATAGCAAGACCAGGTTGTCACCATTGCTTCTGATCCACAGGCTGTGAATGAGAGATTCCCATGACTCCATCTTTGAGTTCTATTAATTAGCTAGAGTAGCTCACAGTGCTCAGGAAAACACTTTACTTACCAGATTACTGGTTGTTGTAAAAGGATATAATTCAGCAACAGCCAGAGAGAAGAGATAAATAGTGCAAGGTATGGGAAAAGGGTGTGAAGCTTCCATGTTCTCTCAGATCACACCCTTCTCTCCAATCTCTACGTGTTCACCAACCTGGAAATAGTCCTAACCCTGTCCTTTTAGCTTTTTATGAAGGCTTTATTATATAGGCTCCATTGATTAAATCATTGGCCACTGGGAATCTCTAGCTTCTCAACCTCCTTCCCCATCTATCCTGCCCTCTCCCATGAGGTCAGTGGGTGGAACTGAAATTGTCAAACCTCTAATCACATGGTTGGTTCTCCTGGCAATCAGCCCCCATCCTTAGGTTATCAAGAGACTTTAAAGCCATCCCAGTAACATAAAGTCAGGTGTGGTTGCAAGGGGCTTGTTGTGAATAACAAAAGACAGCTCTATTGCTCTTATCACTTAGGAAATCCCAAAGGTTTTGGAAGTTCTGTTCCAGGAAGAGAGATGAAAAGTAAATATTTATTATTATAAATCAAAATATCGCAAAGCTATATTTTAGAAGGGATATGCACCTACTGACAGAAATGTAGCACCAAAACAGGAAGTAAAAGGAAAGAAAATATCTCAACCTTTCTCTTCCTGGACTTTGATAAGGCTCTCCAGGGAGCCTGCTATGTGTGGTCCATAGTGGTTGGGCTTCCTAGTTACAGAGCCAGGCACAGAAGGGTGGAGAGGGAGGGGATGAAAATGGAAGATAATTAGCTTGGATCAGCTATGTAGCAAGCCCCTCAGAAATTTTTGTTCTACAATGACCCTCAAAAGATGTGTATTATTATTCCCATATTTAGTGAATGCTCATGCTCAAAGGAAGTCATCTACTAAGGCAGTGATGGCGAACCTATGACACGCGTGTCAGCACTGACATGCGTAGCCATTTCTGATGACACGCGGCCGCTGAGGCGGCCACATGCCGAGGATGAAACATGTGCTGCTCCTGAGGATGAAACATTTGTGAAATAATGGTTTTTCCTCAAAGTGACACACTACCCGAGTTATGCTCAGTTTTTTGGCAAAGTTTGACACACCAAGCTCAAAAGGTTGCCCATCACTGCGGTGACCTAATCTTGTGTGCACTCCTCCTTGCTCAGTCCTCTCATCAGCATTGGCCTTTTTACTCTTCAACAGGACACCCCCATTGTTGGCCTCTGCACTTGCCATTTACTCGGTAGAGCACACACTGCCTTCAGAGATCTGTATAGCTCACTCCTCCTGTCAAGGGTCTGCTCAAGTGTCATCTTATCATCCAACCTTCTTCAGCCACCCTTGTCCCTAATTTCCTATTCTGTATAGCTCTGGCCTCCACCTCACACATTGGGTTGCATTTACTTAAGCATTTCTGCTATCCCCATTACAGCATAAGTGTTGTGAGTGTGGGACTTGCACAACCACGTATTTCAGTGCCTGGCACTTAGTACTCAGTGTCATTGAATGATTGGTAATGAGGCTGGCTTGGGATTTGAACCCTGTGTGTGTGATTCTGAAGCTCATTGTCTTTCCATCATCATGGGTTCAGATACCATGGAAGTGGAATCTATGAGCAACTTGTGCTCCATGCAACAATATATGGAAATCACAGAAACAACAGCAAAGCACCATATTTAAAGAGGTGATAGGTCTCCACCATCAAGATAATGCAATTAGGAAAAAAAAAAAAGATCATTTGGGTACAGATAAGAAAAATCCGAAACATTGATGAGAATCCTGTTTCACAGAATACACACACATCATCACTCCCCACAAGCTCTCCTTCCTTTCCCAGAGGAAAAGCTGACACATGTATACCAGATTCTGCACATTCATATCCGGCCTGGGTGGAGAAGCAGATGCTGCATCCACACTATGTACCCAGATGGGAGCTTTGACACCAGTAGGAGCTGTTTGTGCAGATCTTCCCGCCAACACGGAGGTGCCTGGGAGGCCTCTCCCTGACACACTTCTCACCTCCAGTTTCACAGACAGAGAAGCTGCTGTAAGTAACAGCATTGAGACAGAGTGGGATCACGCTGCACTGGAATCATGCTCAGCTGATTGCTTGCCTTTGGAGGGTACATTTTCCCCTCCTCAGCCCCCTTTTTTGGGTACTTGTCATGTAAAATGCCACATTGTGAAGAATCACTCCTTCCTTAAAGGGAAAGGATCTGTGTTTCCTTATTTTCTAAGTATGCTGAGGAGTGTTAGCTTTCAAAATGGTAGAGGTGGCCACTCAGGAGACGTGGACTTAAATAGTTCCAGGTGCCAGCTGACCATACAGTTAATTTGTGGAAGGAAAAGGAGGGTTTTGGGGATTAAATGGCAAAGCCTTCCACCTTCAGCAATCGTGTCTCAGTGATCCTGAATGGTCTAATAATTACGCTTAATAATTATCGCATAATGAGCACCTTTATTACGTGAGCTAGGGTGGGAGAAAGGAGGGATCTTGCTTTCCCAGCCTTGATCTTCATCAGGTAGAACTCTATTTCCTTGTGCTCCATCACGTAGAGTCATTAGCTGGACCACGGTGGCCAGCTCTGGGTGCAATGCTCACAGTTGCTTGCACTGTTGGAACCACTTCTCCAGACAACATTTCCCCCCTTTCATTACATTTCTCTTAAATGTATTTGATTATTTTCTGTTTAAAAACTTTTCTCCTTGGGAGTCAGCTTGGCCCTCCTCATGTCAAGGGCTCCTCATGGTAGGACTTGTCACTGCCAAGGGCAATTGACTGAACACCCTGCAGGCTACACTATCTCCTCCTTGGAGGCACTGTCGAGACCCTCTCCATCATGCTTAGTTTGCCAGTGTAGCATTTTGGGCATCAGGAGAAGGTACCCAGCCCCAGCCTCAGAACATCGCACTTCTGTTTGTTTTCTTAGACATGATTATGTGAATGCCGGGGCCATTCTTGATGTTGGTGGTAGGCTTTCTGCTCATACTTCCTTTCTCTGCATAAAATAGGGCTTTCTTTTGCCCCTTCTTACAGCTCTGGTGCCATATGCCTCATGGGATACCTATTGTCCCATGTGGCCCCAAGGAGCATTTGTCCTGCTCCCTCACTATATAATATTGGCAACACTGTCATTGCATGATCAGGCCTGTAACGATGCAGACCGGCAAGTGTTATCCCCTATCTTTGCTTGCTCTCTCTCCTACTGTGTAGCCCTGAAGTTTCCTCTTCTTCTGAATGTACTGCTTAACTTCTTCTGCACTTTGCCCCTTTCATGACTGAAACATTTACTTAGGAAAAAATGCTGGAAAATAAAAAGGGAGGTCAACGAATTAGGAAAAAGGCAATGTCATAACAAGTCTTTCAGGGGGAAAATTTCTACTTAAACAGTGAGAACAATTTTGTTTATTATTTTAGAGGCAAAGACAGTCTGTAGCCATAATTAAATTACTGAACTGAGAAAGCAGCATTGTTCAGAGGAGTGGTTATGAATATGGACTCTGGACTCAGACAGCCTGAGTTTGAACCACAGAGCACCACTTACTAGCTGTTTTATTTTGAGTAATTTACGTTACTTCCCTAAGATTTGGTATCTCCATGTTACTAATGGGGATACGAATGATTTCACAGCATAGTTTTATGAGCGAGAAACTATGCTGTGAAACTATGCTGTGAGCCTTAGCATGCTGCCCATGTAGTAGGACTCAATGAGTATTAGCAGTTGGCATTATGAATTTTAGGTGCGCATTATCATTCAAATGAAAATTTCCAAGGAGGAGCTAACAGTCACAATTTATGAAAGTTTACAAACTGTGATGCTGAGAATGGGTCTCATTTCTGTCTTTGGATATAAAAAGCACATTTAGTGTTCAAAAATTCAAACCCTCACTCTGAGTGTTGTCATTGTATTATTTCCCATCTAAAGTGCAAGCATGCTGAAAAGAATCACATCAGTTTAAGGTGCAGGCTCTGACACAAGCGCTCCTAATATTTCCTGATGCCACTGTACCCGCATTAAAGCTGTGAATCATGTAACTGCATTTAAACTGGGCATATTCTGTTAAGGATAGGGCATAAATGGAAATAAAGTACAATTTTTCATCCCCCATTCCTTCTTAAATCTTCCTAATGTCAGTGAGAATTATGTATTTATATAAAGAAAAAAATAGATCATTATTTCTGTCTACTGCTCTGTAAAGTGTTTGTGCCCTGAAATATTAGATTTCTTTCTTTTTAATGCCCTTTTCTAAGCACACAAAGGTGTTTAATGCATGCTCAGTAAATAATGTGAGAATAGCTAATGCTGCTCATGTGTCCTTCAGATTTTGACCATCACTGTTTGTGCCCAGTCTGTTACATGAAGGTGACAATGAAACAAAACCATTCTCCACAGGTCTTATATTCTGTTTTAATTTCTGGCCTAATCTCTAGCACATTACCCCCATCTTTACACACACACACACACACACACACACCACAAACTTTTTAATTTGCAGAATTCTCCCAGGAAGGGAGAAACATAACCTTGGCACATGACAATGATCATAAACTCCAGTCTTGAAGGAAGAATAATTCTGAATTGATATTACCAGCTTTGTCCTGTATCCATAGCATTAACTTTAGCATGAATCATATGTGGCTAGGAAATAATGCATAATATTGATTTTGATTTTTTTCCCTCCAGGCTGTGTCTTAGTTCTTGGCCTTGATCTTGAAAGTAAGGTAGATGTTAGGCATTATTATCTAGCAGAAGGAGTAAAAAATCAATTTTATCTCCTGGCACTTCATTCCCTTTCCTTGCAATGGCCAGACAGCAATGCTAGAACAGTTGTAAGCTCATCTTTACTTATAAAAGTTTGTGATGCTGATCTTTGCTGGGAATCTACAGTCATAACAACTCTTTGTTATACCCAATGCATATTTTCAGAGGGTAAATATAAAATGAGCATGGTAACTAAGTTGCATTTTCATGCTCATAATAATTTCAAGAAAGCACCTCTGTAAAAATAAGATAGCATTTAAAAATTATTTTGAAATAATGTTAGACTTCCAGAGAGTTATAAAGATACTAGAGTTCCCATACATCCCTCACCCAGCTCCCACTAATGTTAACATCTTGCATAACCGTGGTACATTGCTCAAAACTAAGAAATTAACATTAGTATGTATAACAGTACTTTCTAACTTATAGACTTTGTTCAATTTTTCTACTCATATTCTTTTCTGTTTCAGACTCCAATCCAAGATACCACATTGCATTAAAAAACCTATTTTTTGAGAAATATATATTTTTGAGAAATATATCTTTGCTAGTAGCAAGAATATAAGTATAGATGAACACTAAGTCACATAGATCCTTTTTGATTTTTTTTTTTTACATTTCTGGAGGTTGCCAGTAAAGACAGATGCTTGACAAGCCAAACAATTGTCTAATGAAATGGTTTCCAACTTTACTGACACCCAGGTACTTTTGAATCAATGGAGGGATATATTCCCATAAATATTGGAGTTTTGGCATGGTTAATGCATTTATAAACTGGACTAAATGTCAGGTTATTCTAATAGTAACCTTATTTTTACTTGCATTTTTAAATGTTTTTTTGGAGTCAGAAGAAAAAGGTGGTATAACAACTAGGAGCTCATAAATTTACCTCTACTTAATTGCTTCATTCTTTACTTTCCTCATCTTTGAAAATGGCATGCATCCTCCAGACTTTATCTAATTTAACAAAATCCAAGATCCTCAGAATAAGAAGAGTAGTTACATCAATGTTTATTAACTTGAGAAAATAATTTGAAAGTCACATATTAGGCTTTTTTTTACTAGTAATCTTGTTGCTCATATTTGATGGTCACCCTCTCAGACTTTATTTAGAGCTTTTCTGATAACATGAAAGGACATGTTATAGAAAATCTGCTAAAAAATCTCTTTACTTGTGTGTGTGTGTGTTAAAGACCATATTTGCTGCTGTTATCCTTTTTGGAATGCACAGACATTTTCATATTTGCCATGGTATTATTTTCAAATTCCTTCCTTTCTTCCTTCATTTGTGTAAGAGTGTCTAATATGACTTAGGCACTGTGTGTAGGCCTCAGGGAAAAGAAAGTTAATAAGACATAGCTTCTTCTCCAATTTGGATTGCAGATTATTGGAGGTGAGAGTATGAAATTAATAAGAGGTAGTACATAAAAGGTATTTTTTAGCATAAGTTCCTAATTCTGCCCATTGAAACAAAGGAAGTCTTCAGGAGAGAGGTGATGTTTTAAATGAGCCTAGAAGGATAAACAAGTAATTCCCAGAAGATCAAGTACTGGGAGAAAAAGGGAAGGTGATTCCAGGCAGACAGAACAGTGTGTTAAGGTATAGGGGGAAATGTAAGAACATGATCTTTTTTAGAGAAATACAAGTCCTTGAAAGGGCTGAAGTATCAGATACTGTGTGAGAGAATATAGATAAATGAGATCAGAAATTATACCTATTAGAACTGGGGCACTGATGTCTGTAGATCTAATCAAGAGATGATGGTGCTTGAGCTAAAGTGGCAAGGGTAGATGAGAACATGGGATGGATTTCAGAAACAAGGAGAGACCTAGATTTCTGATGTGGTGCAATAGTTTGTTGGAAATATAGGAACATAGGTAGAGAAACAATTTTGTGCTTGGTATATATATTAGAAACCAATGTGTTCTATTTAGATATGATGATATTGAGATATCTATACAATATCTGCATTGAGGTAAACAATATGAATCCCAAGAGAGAGATGTGAGTGGAATAAATTATTTGGAATCTGACAATATCAGATGAGATCTGAACCCATGGGATTAAAGGGGATTATGAACTCAAGGGAAGGGAAAATAAAAGCAAATGGGGTAAAACTGCATTTAATATGTAGAAAGAGAAAGAGGAAATCAGGTAAGCGAATGAGATGGAAAGGCCAGAATGAAAGCTGTTAAAGCCAGTGGCTGATAAAAACATGCCAGAAAATACAATTGGAGAAAAATCTCAGGTTAAACAGGGTTAGTAGTATGTCATATGGCTGACAGGTTAAGGAAGATGAGTAGGGAAAAGTGGTGTGGACCAGAGTTAAGAATCATGCATTTGTTGGTTACATTAATAAGAGTAGTTTGAATGAAATTGTAGGGAACATAAGACAGGAGTGGAGGACATAGGACAGGAGTCAATTTACAAGAGGCTGAGGACTGAATGAAGAGGCAAGCAACCAGAAACACAGAGGATAGAATATACCTCTAAGAGCTTGGAGTTGACGAGAAGGCTGAAACAAGGACTGGCTCTAGAAATACACAGAATTGAAGAACTGGTTTTCTTTATTATGTCATTTACTTTTGCTTGTTTGTTTGCTAACAAAGGAGGAAATTATTTTGCTTGTGGGGTAAGGGAGACCTTCTTGTGATGAAAAAAGATTGATGATGCAGAAAAAAAAAAAATCACTGAATCAGCAATGGATGAAGGTCCCAGAGAAACCTCAAGATCATGTCAATGTAGAGCAAATGTGAAGACATTAGCATCAAACATGAGCTATGTAATCCTTATCTTTGGGTATCAAATGGGAGGAGGTAAAGAGGAGAATAGATATTGATATATTTGAAAGGGGTCCAGGGCAAAGATATTATGGTAGTTCTGATTAATAGCATGTGAACCATGAGATCTAGAAGAGAGAGAAAAAAATAGTAAATCCAGAAGAAGGTAAATGGATTGTAATGAAAGGAAGGGGGTCAATTGGGAGGACAATCAAATCTGAACTTATTGATTAGTTTGACTATCTAATTGATAAGTAATCGAGGCTGATTAATCTCATACATGCTCTCTCTACTTACTTGCAAGTTGTCAAGCTTTTAGCGATAGTACAGAATTTTAGGCAAGATTTATACAAGAAATATACTTTGCTCTCTTATGTGAAAGAAATGAGGTTAAAAAAATGTTTCTGTTATTACTGTCCAGGAATGAGGTCAACTGCAGGGACCTGCTGGGAATGAGCACTCTACTGTTTATTGCCTCTTTAGTTGAAAACCCAATTTCATCTTCTATCAGAGATCAGGCTGGTGCTATTTTATGGTAAACATAGTAACTGCCTTACAGAAAATTACGTTTTTAACAGGTACAGCACCCAGTTAAATAATATCCTTGGATACTCACTAACACATAAACATCATTAAAGGGCATGCTGCCATTATGTTCAATCACAGGCAGGCACAGAAACATTTCTGCCCAGGTAAACTTTCACCACTTAATACACGTGATCGTGTGTTGCTATTGCTGATCAAGGCATCCTACAAAAACAAACAAACAAACAAA
The DNA here is from genome assembly GCF_951640355.1 of Cnephaeus nilssonii. Lineage (NCBI taxonomy): Eukaryota > Metazoa > Chordata > Mammalia > Chiroptera > Vespertilionidae > Cnephaeus > Cnephaeus nilssonii. Next base: position 95,773,514 of record NC_137075.1, on the reverse strand, counting down.
CAAACAAAAAAAAACACACAAAAAAACCCCCCACACAGATGGATTATTTTACTTAGAGAAGGAAAAAGAGCTACAACAATGTTTTCTGAAGTTGTGGTAGTATTACTACTAGGGTGTAAAGAACATCTCTTCACTCATTCAAGACATACTTCTCTAACATCTGCCAAATACAGCAGGGCTTTGTACTAGGTAACATGCGAAGCATCTGTTTACAGTACTAAAAAATTACTCTGCTGTAACTGATCTTTTAATGGTAGTTGTAACAGCAGAAGCGATTCATTGATTCACGATAACACTTGCTAGAATGAGTGCTCTGAAAAAGCAGGATGTTGCCTGTTTAGTTCATCACACTGTTCCTGGAGCTTCGGATCTAAGACATGTAGAGCCTGACCATCATGAACATCTGGATACTGGGTGGATGCAGATCTGAGTGCTTTGAGTATGGCTCCCACACATGCAAGAGTAAGGTATACATGAATTACATTTGCTAGTTTAGGGACATAGGGTGACATTCACATACAATAAACACTCCATATACCTAAAACAGGTTATTGCACCTGGATCCAGGGACATCAGGGGGGTCATGGACTTAGATGGGAAAAAAAAAACTTATATCATTATTTTCTCTAACCTCTGACTGAAATTTTGCATTTCCTTGAACTGATTATATATGTAGAAACAAGCCACAAGAGTATAAATTGATCACTAATTAAAAAGTATATTTAAAGAAAAAAACTACATTATGGTTATTGCAGATATCAATTGCAATTCATTTTATGCTTTTAAAAATATCACTCCAAGAAATGGTGTTGACATAGATTTTTTTTGCCAAGATGGTTTCAATTCCTCCCATCCTTGTTGGTGTATACCTTTACACTGTGACTTTGTTGCTTCTCCCATCAAGAGTTGGGTTTTTTATCCCCCTTGAATTTGGTCTGGACTTCGACTTGCTCTGACCAACAGAATGTTGCAGATAGGACATAATTCTGAGCTTTGTCATATAAAACTTGGCAGCTTCTTCTCATATTCTTGCTGCCTCCTTCTCCCCATATAGGAGCCAAGGCTGACCGTCTTTAGAATGGGAACCATATGGAGATAGGCCCTGCTGATGACCAGCACTAGCACCAGCTCTTAACCAGTTCATAGCAGTTGAATTTCTTTTTTTTTAATTTAAATTCTTTATTGTTTAAAGTATTACATTAGTCTTTCCTCCCCCCTTCCCACACCCATTGACTTCTCCCTGGCTGTTCCCAACCCCCAGCACATGCCCTAACCCCACTACTGTTTGTGTCCATTGGTTATGCTCATATGCATGCATACAGGTCCTTTGGTTGATCTCTTACGGAACACCCCCCCTTACCCCCACCTTCCATCATAGGTTGGATGGTCTGTTTGATGCTTCTATGTCTCTGGCTCCAATGCAGTTGAGTTTCTTGACATCTGGCCCCAGTGAGACCAGCAAGAAGTGTGCTCAGCTGAGGGCAGCTCAGATTGCCAATCCACAGCATGTTGAGCAAATAAACGTGTGTTGTTGGGGGCCACTGCATTTTGGGTTGATTTGTTAGGCAGCACTACACAACTGAAACAGGTTGGGCTTCACCTGTCTGCCAAATGTGTCTATGGCATCCCAAATGAATACCCTGTGCCCTAAAGAGATGTGACTTTTCTGGTCTTCTGGTTTTATAACTTAGGCATCCAGAATCTATACAACTTACCAGTTGGGTGCCTCTGATTCAGACATGTTTCCTTAAAAAAGAAATTCTTGATCTATTTTGTTGTTTAGGAATTTACAAACAACAATAGCGATACCTATTAATTACATTTATGTTAGGGAGTAAGGTCTTGAGGCAGATTTTTAAAAATCTTTTTGTGTGGTTTGGAGTTTTTAGCAAAAATTTAAGAATCTATTACTTTTAAAAATTATACTTCAAGTGATGTTATAAGGGTTTCATTTTATATGTATAAAATATTTTATACTCCATAGAAATGCAATGGCATACATTTTAGGCTTATAATAATAATTATTTTATAGAACAGTAAGTTCTTAACATGGAAGTGAGATAACAATCATACTTTAAATAAGATTTCTATATCCAGTAAGAGATGATGAGAAGGGTCAGCAAGAGTTATGGATTATGAGAGACAATGTAAAGAAATCTTTTTAAAGTAATTTTTTCAAGGCTGCTGAGATATTAAATTAGATGGAAACTGAAAAATACTAAGTTAAGAAAATTGAGGACAATGGCAAACTTAAGAAGAGTTTCAGTGGAGTATTGGAGAGAAATACAGAGTATATAGCTTCTTACAAAAAAGGTGTAAGGTCATGGAGATGGCACATAAACTCAACTGTTTCCAGAAATGTGGCTTATAAATTACAGTTATAAGTACCATTTAAAGCATTGGCCAGATCTCAGTCAGTATGCTTGGTGCACAGCCTTATTTAGTCCCTACAATATCCATATGAAGCAGGCACGATACATATATTCTTTTAGAGATGAGGGAAGTAAGGCTTAGACAAGTTATTCATATAGCTAATGTCAAAACAGGATTTGAACCAGCGTCGTTCGGGTTCCAGAGCTCGTGCTTAAAGCACAAAACTGTCTCTGCTGTGTTATGAAAGTGGGAGTAGAGGATATGGCAGAGAAGGAGATGGGAAATCTCAGAAATCAGGTTTGAATTTGGCTCAGAGCTGATGAGAAGGAGTTATTGAGCACATGGAAGTTGTAATAATGAGTTTAGGACAGAGATAAATGGTAGTGAAGGTAAGTTTCCTGAGAAGAGGTAGTAAATGGGATGCAAAGCACCCTCAGGAGGGGCTGACCTTGTAGTTTTGGAAGGAATCCTCCACTGAAGGGAAGAAAAGGTAAGATGAGAGCAAATGCAGGTAGGTTGAAACATTTTAGTACAGAAGTCAAAATAGTTGTCTTTAAAAAAAATTCTATATTTTTTTGCAAAGTAAGTTACAAAGTCATTTGCTGAAAGTTGGGAGGTAGACGAGGTGTTTAAAGAGTGTGGAAAAGTTTAAGGCCATCTTTGTGGAGAGAGGGAGAGCAAGCTGATGGGAAACATGTAAAGATTGTTAGCAGTTTGCAGGCCTGTTTGAGGTTGGGCCCTGACTTTATAGAAGTATCATAATGCTACTTTGTGAAGTTTTCTCTGCCTCAATTCCACAGGCTGGGATTGACTTGAAGAAGCCAAAGTTTAATTCATCCAGGGTGGGAGATTTTGTAGACATGTGTAACAAAGGCCCAGGAGATTTAAGGAACTGGTAAGATAAGAATTGTAATGAGGCTGGGTATGGAAGGAAGTAGCCCAGAAGGGGCTCATGGGAAGGAAAATGTGGAGCAGTCAGCAGATGAGGGATCCAAAGAACATGATCAGCAGAAGTAGGGCACTAGCCAGAAGGTTGTGCTTGTGGAGTTGGAGCCATTCAAGTCATGGTGAGTTCCAGTGGGCAACTTGGAAGGAAAAGGAGGCCATGGCTTAGGAGGTAAGTGTTTGAGAGACAAGAGTGTTGATGTGATGCTCATATTGATAATAAAACCAGATCTAGAGAGAAAGAGTCAGACAGAGAAAGATGATAATGCATAAAACATAGTTTACAAGAACCAGAAGATGAGAGGAGTGATGAAAGAAGGAATAGAGTGGGCATGTACAAAGGACTGAGAATTTATTAGGGGAAAGGTTCAGTGCCTAGACTAGAAAAAGAGGATGCTGCCCCACCTATCACCTTTCAATCCAGAATACATAAAACACATTGAATAAAATGTAGGGCAAGCAGTATAGATTCATGGAGAGTCCATTTCAGTTGACCTGTGGAGGTTGGAGAGATGGGGGAATCTTTTGGTTTTGTGGTGGGTGTTCCCAAGTCATGATAATCAGATTCAGAAGAAAAAGGAGGTGTGGGGGTGTGAGTCAAAAGAGAGAATGCTCAGTGTATCATGGCACTAAAAGTCAGCTGAGTACAGAGGATGAGATGGGCTTACAGCTTCAGCAAAAATTGTGAGGAATAATTTGGTCTCAGTAGTCTCTAGAAACATTCGTTAGTCTCACAGAATTTAGCTGTAATCTGGATGAGAAGGAACTCAGATGGTGTATAGTGGGACTGAGCATTGCTTTTCCTCTCGCTTGGTAAGAGGGTGGCAGCTGTGCTTGTATGGTGGTAATGGTGTTGGTGAGCAGCAAGAACAGGCCAGCTGGGCTCACCTACCCTTCCATGTAGGGTGAGACTTCAGTGCCAGTGACTGAATGATCCTGTGTGGCCTAGGTCAGGCTCTGCCTTGAGTTAAGTTGGTGGTTGGTGTCGTGTCAATACTCCAAGGGACCTGGGTGGCCAACAGCTGTGTGAAAAAGGATTACCACAAACATTCTCCCAGTTCTCTACTTGTGCACATTTATAATAACTTGACTTAGGATACATTTCCAGAAATGAAATGTTAAAGGAAATGGATAATTTTAGAGTTTGGGGTATATATTACAAATTCCCAAGCATAAGGTTTCTACTACTTTCCATTCCCACTTACAGTGAAAAAGAGCTCTTCACATGAAGTTTTAAAAGTTTAAAATTACTGCCAATGTAAAACATAAACCTTGGCATCCTATTATTAATTCATTTTGCCTTTTTATTAATGGAGCTCTGAAGAAGGACCATTTGTATTCCCTTTTTTTTTCTGTGTGAATTTTTCATTTGCACGCTTTGTTCAGCCTCTTATTGAGATTTTTGTTTTTACTTTCTAAGACTTCTTTACATAAATATTAACACTGTCTCTAGATTATCTATGTCTAATTGCTTATTTACTTATGTTTTTGTTTTATTTTTTATACTTTTAACTAACAGATATTTTACATTTAATCTGAAAAATCACTACATATTTGCTCTCCCAACTTAATTTTCAGGCTCTGCTTAGTCTGAAAGGGTCAAAGTTTTGCTGTAGAATTTGGTCCGTAAAATTTAATGTCACTACCTCCACTGGCTAGGTGTAGGGAATGGCATCCAAAAGGGAGTAGGGAGCTCCTTTCACAGGAACCCCTTTTAGTACATCTTTGAATTTTCAAAGTGAAGTCCAGGAGCTGGTTTGAGATCATTGTTACCTGCTTTGAATGTCACAGATATTTTGCAAAATGTAAATAGTTGTTGACCTTGAAAGAAGTCTTTTCTGTAGCATAAGACAGAAGCCTGTTTGAGAGGGTAAGGGAGATAGTGGGAAGTTGGCAAGCTCAAGTCACCTGGTCTTCCATGTAGGACAAGGCTTCTTTGCAGCAAGTAAAGAGATAAGAAGAAAGCACAGCTCTTGAGGAGCTTTCCTTTGAAGAGTTGCTATGAAATAGATGTAGCTGGAGAAAGATGCATGAGCAAAGGACAGTCTAGATTTGGCCTGGTCCAGGCTCTCAAACCTATAGTTACACGCTAGGCCTCCCAATTTTTTTTTTAACATGGGTTAATAAGAGCTGTCTAAATTAAATAGAGGGTATTAAGTTTTACTCTACCATTAACTATAGGCTAAGTTAATAATTTTAAGCACATACTCTACCATATTTCAAATAGACTCATGCCACATATTTTAAATTCTTTCAATGCATTCCCAAAGATTAGATGAAAATAATGTTAATAATTCACTTCAAATATTGTGTGTGTGTACTTTAATTTTTGTCACAAACCATTGTCCTAAAAGTCCTAATGAAGAAGATGTAATATTCATTATAAATGAGGTCTAAGAGGGCTAAGTTAAGTTTGACCCCTGGCTTCAGGAACTTACAGTATAAGAGGAAACTTCATCAACTACTGGACTTCAACAACAAGACAACAAAACTTCATCAACAAGACAACATGGTCAATGACAGTTTCCCATTTACACAACAAAAACATTTCTTAATATACAGTACATATTTGTTGAATAAATGCAAGTGGGTTGTATAAAATGGTACATTTATGCCCCTTCACCCTCCTGTGACTTCATTTCCCTGATTTGATCTTATGCTATCCATGTCACTTAGCTTTATTATTGACCCAGGATTTGTAAATCTCTTCCCAATGATCAGTTTGCCACACTAAAAGCCACTTCATCAAACCTGCTGTGTATTCAACTAAATATTACAGACAGATGGGTAAGATATTTTTTCCCTAGAACTCACATTCTGACTGAAGTGTCAGATGAATGAGAAAGAAAGAGAAAAAGAAAAAAAACACATAGATATTGCTATTATTACCATGTTAGAGGCAATATGCAGTTCATGGGAATACTATAGGTGAGGGAGCTTTATGTACTGTGTCAATATTGACCATATGTTCTTAGCATGTTTTGTGTTTATGCATTGTGTCTATAGGGAACCCTGGAACTATTCTGATCTCAAATCCAGACAGATTCCACCATGCTCCCTACAAGCGGCACCTGCCAAGAATCTCAGTTCTGGCCATGTCAAAAGTCTTACATATAATTATTCCATTCCTATGTTAGCACCTCACCTTCATTTCTAACCTCTTGCTTATTTTGTTTCTTTTCTGGGATTTATACTTGCTCCTTATTGCTAAAGAAAATGTTGACTTCATAATCTGGTACACTCTTAAGTAGAAATCATTTTTGACCCTCTATGTCTCTTTGTTTCTGACCATTCCAGATCCTGTCTAAAAAAGATCATCCTTGATCCCCAAGTATGTCTGGCTTTAACCCATTTGACTAATTTGCCTAAGATATTCTTATGCCCAAACTGAAAGAAGTTACTTAATCATATCTTGATGGCATATACAAATATTGAACCAAAAGTCAAATAAGATTCGATAAGTAGATCCAAGTGAAAGGCATATTTCAAATCTGTGCGTGATACTAAGCAAGAGGAGTTATGTGCGTGTGTGCGTGTGTGTGTGTGTGTGTGTGTGTGTGTGTGTGTGTGTAGGTGGAGATGGTGTGGTGCGGGCAGTACAGAAAGGATATGTTCAGCCAAGGATCTGCAAGGATCTGTGAATTAGCCCTCTGCTCAGTCTGAGGGCTGGAACTCAGGATCAGAAACTAAGCTCCTGGGTTAACTGAGCTGGAAGATTAAACATTTGCAGCGAGCTGTGAAGCTTGAACTCTCTTTAACTGCCAGTAACAGGTTCTTTTGCCTCATCTTCCCCAGAATGGAATGGGGGAATTGAGCCATTGACAAGTTCAATGAAACCCTCTGCGTTCCTTTGGAGTGAAAGAGATTGCAGACACATGATGCTGACAGGGCCATGTACTTCAAGGTGGAATCGAAAGGGTCTATGAAAGGGGAAATGATTTTTTATTTTTCAAAACGGAAAAGATGCTTTCAGTGTAAATGAAGTTTCATCTGTTAGAGGTCTCCAAGTCTAAAAATATATATGCTTCCTCAGAAAATCATATGTAACTACTCTAGAGTAACCCTAGTCTTTGCTAATAAATGTTCCTTCCCAGCGTTTATCATGCAAAATGAGACAAATCTGTTTCCTTTCCAACATGCTCAATTGCATGCACATGACTTTTTTGCAGGCTAAGACTCCCACCACTCAGGCCTAATGAATCAACAAGGAGAGAATCTGAGTTCCCACAGTTGTGTGATAAATCCAGCCCACACCTTGTATTCATGAAAAACAAATGGTGCTCCGCCATGTTAGCACCACGTGGGGTTCCTCAACTCTTAGAGGAACTGTGAATGTTCAAAGAACCCCTGGGCCAGGGTAACAACTTACAGTTTAACAGGCTAAAACATATGGTAATCTCTTCACACTTAACTATTTGGCTGTGCAACAAAAATGAAATAACTACTAATTTAACTTTCACCATGGTAAATTCAGGAGTAACGGATTTTCCAAATAACGAAGGCAAATCCTTTCAAAGCAGAAATTAATAATTAGTATCTTTGTGCCAGGACAGGTACTAGGCACATTTATAATTATTATTAGAGGCCCGGTGCACGAGATTCGTGCACTTGGGGTGGGGGGTCCTTCAGCCCAGCCTGCTCCCTCTCACAGCCTGGGAACCCTTGGGAGAGTGGGCCTAAGCCGTCAGCTGGACATCCTTAGCACTGCTGAGAAGGTGGGAGAGGCTCCTGCCACCACTACTGCACTTGCCAGCCATGAGCCCGGCTTCTGGGCTTCTGGCTGAGCAGCGCTACCCCTGTGGGAGGGCACTGACCACCAGGGGGCAGCTCCTGCGTTGAGTGTCTGCCCCCTGGTGCGCATCATAGCAACTGGTTGTTCTGCCATTCAGTCGATTTGCATATTACCCTTTTATTATATACTGTAGAATCTTACTTACAACCTTGCACAACCCCTACTAGGTAGATACTATCATGGGACATCATAGTTGAGGAATCTGTCTCAGGAAGGTTAAGCAACCCACATTTATGCAATCATTTAACACTAAGTCTTTGCAAGAAATATCAATCAGAACGTCAAACCTCAGGGAAGGTAGGAGGGTAAGGGGGAGAGATCAACCAAAGGACTTATATGCATGCATATAAGCCTAATCAATGGACACAGACCACAGGGGGGTGGGGGCATGAATGGGAGGTGGGGGGTAATGGGGGAATAAGGACACATATGTAATACCTTAATCAATAAAAATAAATAAATAAATAAATATTATTTTAATGGTACCATTCAACAATGCCTCTTACACTTTAATTTTATTAAAAGAGAGAGTAAACAATTTAACTTGTTTTTGATGACTTTACCTATCACTTCAAGCAGCAGTTATTATGTTGTTGGTTACGTATGGTAATTATGTTGTTCCATGCATAAGGAGGAAAGAAGTATGTTAGCGGTAACTTTTCTTTCACAAAACCACCCAGCTGCTTTCATTTTGAAATTCTAAAACTTGATTTTAATGTTTTATCTTTCTTTCCTTTCTATCAGATCATTAGCTATCACTTTGCTTTGCTTTCAAAATTTGGCCACTAGCAATAGAATCTATCTTGCCTGAAAGTCTTATTTCTAATCTTCCATATACTAGGAAACTAGGTAAATAAATGCATTGAATTGTATAACAGAAATAAGGGTGAATAGACTCCTCATAAGCAAGAATACCGAATTCTTCTCTGCTACAAATACATGAAGGCTATGCATTGTTTTTTAAACCCTCTGAGGCCTTTTTCTCTATTTCTAGTTAAGTTTTGTGATATGTGACCTTTAGGTAAGTTAGGTTTTATAGTTCAGTTCAAATCATAATTCCTGCACTTGGCCTCACTTTCTCTCTCCCCCTCCATCCCTCCCTGTCTAGTTTTCCCTTTACATTTTGTACATGCAATTCAGTAAGCATCACAGCCTGCTTTGTCTTTGAGTCTCAATGTTACAGATTTTGATCATCTTTGTATTTGCCATTTAACTAAAACTAAAACACAGTAAGTATGAATTCTATTACATTTCCAATGTCCTTTTATCTCTAAACTTTAGTGAGGACATCTTAATAAGGTGACTACATCTCCCACAACAAAATGATAATGCCTTCTATCTTTTAGCTTCCTATGTAATCTATTTACATGTAACATTTCATTTAATCCGCACAATAAAATGGCAAGGTGGACACTGCCACTACCATTTTGAAGGTGAGAAAGGTAGGCTCAAAGAGGTTAAGTTATTAGATTTATTTTTATAGTTTGTGGGGGCTGAAATTAGGATTCAAAAATAGAACTGTTGAACTTCAGAGCTTATGCTTTTTTCCTGTGCAAAATGCGTACACAGGCATATCTTAGACATGCATGATATAATAAAACATTATATATGTATATAAATATGTATTATCTATATATATAAAAGCCTAAGCGACCATTACAACTGATGACCGGATGACCAGCCTGTAGCTATGACATGCACTGATCACTAAGGGGCAGATGTTTAACAAAGGAGCTGCCCTCTGGTGGTAAGTGCTCTCCCACAGCTAACCACCCACAGCCAGCCAACCTCCTGTGGTCCCTCGCCGCAGCCGGCTGACCCCAATCGGCCTGGGCAACCAACCTCACGCCATCCCTTCCCCTGGCCAGCCCTGTTGGGACTGGGTGAGATGGCCCCATTCAGCCAGAAGGGACCCCAACTGTGCACGGATTTGTGCACCGGGCCTCTAGTGCATTTATAATATGTTTATGCCTATGTATAGGAATAGTTATATATGTATATATGATTTTAGATAGAGACATAGATAGATGATAGATAGATAGATAGATAGATAGATAGATAGATAGATAGATGATAGATAGATAATGATTATAGCCCTGCATGTGGTCTTGAAGACAGGCTATATATCAAACTTCTCTTATAGTAGATTTGGTTTCCAGGATGGCAGAGTATAGGCTGTTGGACATGTGTCTTGAAAGGATAATGAACCTGGATGAAGCACACCCACTCTGAAAAGAGCACGTCAGCTTGAAAAGCTGTTCTAGACTTCATCTCTGAAGAACAAATGATTTGTGGACACACAATAGTGAGGCAAAGGCGTGGTGAGGGAAGTGGGGTGGAGGAGGTCAATCGGGGCGGGGGGTGGGGGGAGAGAGGGGAGCATCTGTAATGCTTTCAACAATAAAGATACATTAAAAAATAAAGAACAGCCCTAATCAGTTTGGCTCAGTGGATAGAGCGTCAGCCTGCGGACTCAAGGGTCCCAGGTTCGATTCCGGTCAAGGGCATGTACCTTGGTTGCGGGCACATCCCCAGTAGGGGATGTGCAGGAGGCAGTTGGTCGATGTTTCTCTCTCATCGATGTTTCTAACTCTCTCTCCCTCTCCCTTCCTCTCTGTAAAAAATAAAAAATAAAAAATAAAGAACAAATGACTGATGATGAGGTGAGAGAAATGAGAAAGAGAATGACATTGTGAACTGGACTTTGACTTTATTGAAAGAAATTGTCTTTTAGAAGAAAGTCTTCTTCCTGTCCCCCACCTCTCACTATGTCTATCCAATTCTTGTCCTCCTCTTCCACATACCTCTTCTTTATTTCCTGACAATTTTCTATGTGTGTTTGACTACAGTGGCCATTGTGGAGATATAGAAGAGGAGGATGTGAAGAAAACCCTATAGGCTTGCTATAAACTTGAAGAGAAAAGTGATTTCCCAATCCAAATCCCAAGAGTTGGACAAAACCTAGAGATCACAAAATCCTCCAAAATTTTTTGGAACACATAGAACACATATGTGCAGTAACAAATTAGATGTGAATTCCATGTCTGACAAATGTCAATCAAATCAGGTCTCCCCTCTCCACTCCATCGCTCCTGCCTTGGAGGTCCTCACCATTCTTCATCTCAATTAATGTTCTGGTGTCTTACCTTATTCTATGCTCTTATGCCTCCTTCAAACCAGTCTCAATCTTAGTGGTTTCCTATCCTTTTTTGAACACTCACTCCATCAGTTAAAAAAAAAAAAGAATGTACACTCATGTATGTATGTTAATTTAAAAATAAATATGGCCGGACAGGCATAGCTCAGTGGATGAGCATCAACCTATAAACCAGGAGATCACAGTTTGATGCCCTGTCAGGGCACATGCCCAGATTGCAGACTTGATCCCCAATGTGGGGCATACAGGAGGCAGCCGATCAATGATTCTCTCTCATCATTAAGTTTCTATCTCTTTCTCCCCCTCTCCCTTCCTCTCTGAAATCAATAAAAATATATTTATAAACTAAATATGTACTATTGTATTTATTCTAAAATAGTTGAAAAATGGACATTTAAAACGAACACATATGAGTAAATATAAATTGAAGTTTTAACATTTTCTTCCCATTCCCTACTTTGAAGGCTGTTCAGATGCATTCTTCCAAGGGATCTTTCTGGTGTGTTAAAAACCCTTTACTGGCAACTTAGTCTTTGCAATAATATCTTGTTTTTTAATATGCACAGTGTGTCCTTTATTGAGATGCCACTTAGCATCTGTCAGGCCTCATCTTGGGCTATGCTTTCCTATACTTTGACTTGATATTTTACTAATACACAGTTATTTATGCTGTTGTTTTTTTTTTTTTTTAACAAATCATGAAATTACATGTACCTATATATTTAAAACTAGTTCATGAACATTGAACTTTCTTCCTTCCTCTTCTTTATTAAAAAAGTAATAGCTCTTACCCTTTGAGACAGCATGGAGGGACCTGGAGAGTATCATGCTAAGTGAAATAAGCTGGTCAGAGAAAGACAAGTATCACATGATCGCACTCATGTGTGGAATCTAAGTAACAAAATAAATTGATGAATGGAGTGGACCCAGAGACATGGAAGCAGGATCAGAGGGATCTCAGAGGGATCTCAGAGGGAAGGTGGGGGAGGGTGGGTGGGTGGGTGGTAATCAACCAAAGAACTTGAATGCATGTACTCATAACCCATGGACAGGGACAATAGGGTGTTGAAGGCCTGGGGCAGATAGGGAGGGTATAGGAATGGGCTGGAGCAGGTTAATGGGGGGTGGGGGAAAGGGAACATATGTAATACTTTCAACAATAAAGAATTATTTTTAAAAAAGTAATGGCAACATTTAAATCTTAGATCATGAGTCACTCTCTGTAGGAAGCCTTCCTTTGGCAGACCCACTTCTCCTTGTTACCCTGGTTCTTTACATCGCTGGTCTCCAAAGTGAAGCAGGTACTCACCAGGTGAGGAAGACAATTGATTTGGGTGTGAAATAAAATAGCACTCGATGTTGATTGTTATCTCATCTTTTTAATTGTATAACGTGTTTCAATATAGAAGTAAATATGTGCGTATTTACACACATTTTATATATTTATTTTATATATAAACATTATGTGTATGTATAAAGTACATCATCAAGTTTACATATAATAGGATTTGCTCAACTTACATATGTGTATTGTTGTTTGTTATTGTGATAATTTATTGATTTATAGGTGCACTTTCTCCAGTTTTTATTTTGAAATATTTGTAGCCCAGAAGCCAAAGCACTGCTTGGAAGAGTATATATTTAATATATGTGTGTTGAGTTAAATAAAGCATAATTTAATATTTCATGGCTCTTCATTGTCCTCAATCACACATTTATTGTGTCAAATGCTTTAGGCCAATAAATTGAATGTTTTTGGAGAGTTTTATGAAGTTGAATGTCAATATAAGACTTTTCCCCCTGGAATCACTAGAGAATTGGAAGTACACATAAATTAATGATACAGCTAAGTTACCATGGAGTGGCTTAGACATTGGGGTAAATATGACCTAATTCTCTAAAATATTATTTACATTTCTATGTTTTCTTACTCTTCCCTATTTTTGTGTCCCTGTTAAATAATCAGATAAATGTTAGGAGTGCATTTATACTAAAGAACCCAGCTGGCTTGTTGAAAATGAAAGTTTAAGAGCAGCTTTCTATAGAAATTTAATTTGGTTTAAAAAATCAACATAATAATACAAGATACTACTGCCTTAGGAAGTGTTTTTAAAACTTTCTCATCTCTTACATATTTCTCATTCTCAAATTTATTAGTGGAGGAAGGCTTGTGGTTTGAATGTTACTCATAAGGATTATTATGAAACACTTGAAATTTTATCAAAATTGGGTCCTTAGCATCCCAGGAAACAAAATGAAACACTGCTTTTATTATTGTTAATTCTGGAGAGAATCCACTGTAGTAGAGTGCAATTAGAATTTGGGTAGCAGGTATCCCTCAACAATTATTCTCTTTTTGTTTCTTTGAATTTGGATTTAAGTATCCCATATGCCTTTCATTTCACATTATTAAAGAAATCCCTCTCAAGTGAGGAATAAAATGAGCAAGTTAAAAAAAATCCAATAGTACGGATTAATTATGTTCCTTTTAAAAGAATGTATGCCTACAAGTGAAGAACACAGATTCTTTTAAAAAATATATACCTATCCTGCTCCAGTGCTGAAGGCTTGAAGTTCCAGTGTTTTTGAATGACTGAACAAAGCGTTTCTCTTCCTATTTGTAGTCACTTGTTCACCTGCATGTAGATTTCCCTTCTGTATAAGCACTGAGTATAAGCACTCGGCCTCATTTATATCAGCGGACTGACATCATCTTTTCCAAGCTCAGGTAGTAGGAACCATCATTTTTCTCTCCACTGGGAAAAGATAGCTGGTTTATTAGGCATCTTCTCTGAATAATTCCAATTTGGTCTTCCTCATAGGAAGAATAAATCGTTTCAATTATAAAATCATTGATTTAAAGAATTGATCTTTCCTCCCTTTTTGCTTTCCCAGCACAAGGAAAAAATATATAAAGCACTATTCTTAGTTGTATATATTCTTGGATAGGATCTAATTTTTTCAGGTGGGTTATAGAAAATAATCAAATACATAGAAAAATAAAAGTTTATTGAAAACATAGTTGGATAGCATTTTTAAGGGAATTATTGGATCACTCACTATTTTATACTGGAAATTTATATTCACTAGGTATTATGAGATAAGAAATTAACAGTTTAATTAGGACTCTAGATTAGAATATCCAGTTTCAGGGAGAAAGTCAATACTCCCATTTAAATTTAAATATCAGATAAACAACAAATACTTTTTTAGTGCAAATATTTGGAAAAATTACATTTAAAATATTTATTGTTTATCAAAAATTCAAATTTAATCAAGTATCCTGTATTCTCTTCTGGCAAATCTACTCTATGTTAACATAAGTATATGAAAAACCATGGTACAGACCCCAAAGGTGGCATCCTCTACTATTCCTATACAATGATTAATGGGGTACTTAAATTCTAAAAAGTAATAATGTGTTTTTATTTTTGCCCTGGTTGCCAGGCAGCTCAGAATAACACTTTGCATTCAGTTATTCCACCATGAAAATCCTTTGTGAATCAGTGGCTTGAAACTCAGAGATTTGTGAATTTGGGGTCTATTTTAAGCAAAGTGTCCAAGAAATTACACATTCATTTTGAGCAATAATTTAAATCCTGCTTCTACTGCTTTTTTTTTTAATCCTTATTTTGCCTTTTTTCACTTATTTTTTTTCTCTTTTCTTAGGACAGAAAGATATAAAGAATTAAGTTTAAGTATAAAGAAATGAGTGTTTAATAACATATAAAGGCCTTCATTAACATATGTTTTCTTTTCTGTGGTCTTGACTTTACATTTATATTTTATTAACCCAGTTAAAGCATGCCACTTCAAATACTTTTGGAAGAAAAGCAAGGTAAGTAAAGCATTTGGCAAAGTTTGTTAACTGTGGGTAGTCAACATTGGAAGAAGCAGGGAAATTAGATGTACATAAAGTAAGATATTAAGCAAGGAGTCTGAATGCACTTTAAAATAATGTGTCTTTAACCTTCCAGGGACAAATTCTTGCTTTAATTTTGTTTCAATCACTTTCTCTCTGCTTTGCTCTAGACCTCTATGCTTAAGCAAAGACATTTTGCAAGCCACTAAACTAATGGTAATGTTTTCTTTTAGTTATACAGCATTTCTAAAACAAATATTTGAATTTCTATTATCGGCAAATAAGTATGTTGAAGTATAAAGTTACAAATAAAAACAAACCTGTAACCCTGGCTGGTGTGGCTCAGTTGGTTGGAGCATCATACCATACATGAAAGGGTCGTGGGATTGATTCCTGATCAGGGCATATCCCAGGTTATGGGTTCTATCCCTGGTCATACGGGAGGCAACCTATTAATGTTTCTCTTTCATATGGATGTTTCTCCCTCTCCCTTCCTCTCTTTCTAAAATTAATTTAAAGAAAAATAAGCCCATAAAGCTTATGTTTAAAATGGAAGAACATTATAGCACGTAATTTTTAGCTGAACATTATTTGGTCATGTTCCCTGAAGATAGTAACTTTTAACTATTTTTTGATGTTTCTTTTTATATTTACCTCTGCTTTTCTAAATAACATATTTAACACCACTTTTTCTTGTGTTAATCAATTTTGGAAATTATTTATTTCCTGTTAATTATATAAAAAGTTAGTTTTCTTATACTCAGTATTCCAGCCTCAAGAATGCCCCCCACTTCCATTCTCCTCAAAATGTTATATCTAATTGGCATTATTATGCCTGTATACATACTTCTATTGCTGACTCAAGTAGTAAATTATGATTATACTTCCTTTGTTATTGATAATTCTAGGAAAACTACAGAGTGGTCAAGATTTGATTTGATTTGATGGGATTTCAACTTGGACTTGGTTGAAGGAATGAGCAAACAAGCATGACAAAGGATATGTTTATGACTAGGAGAAGAATAAGTGGACCCAGATTCCTTTGCCTCAGGGGTGGAAAGATGGCCAAAGTTAAGTGGTCATTGCCTGGCCACAAGGAAGAACTTTCATAGTTCAGAGGGTCTGACTACAGCTTACTGTACTTTCACCCAGTCTTCTTAGATTTCCAGGAGTTAACATTTACTACTTTTCCTTTTCTTTCTTTCTTTTTTAAATTAGTTTCTTATGTAACTATTTTTGCTGTTTTACATGCTCACTAATGGCATAAATTCTATCAAATATTATCTGACAATCAAATAGTAAAATATTTCAGACACTGTATCAATTACATTTATTTTCCCTGGAGCTTGTTTTTCTGTTCCAAGTTGTACCAAAGCTCTTTAGTCAGCTGTAGGTTTCATCCCAGCACTTCACCATTTGCTCATCTCTCAAATATCCCTACTTTGTGGACATATCTACATTTGTTATTGTTTTCCTCCCTCATTTTGCTAGAATACTTATTCTTGGATGCTTCATATGAGGAACATTGAAAGTTAAATATTTTCACTCTTCCTTTTCTAAATGTGCCATTGGTCTACTTAATCAGTCACACTTGTTTTATCATTTGGTGAGATCAGGATTTCTAGGTTAAATGTCATTGTCCTTTAGACTTTTAAAAACAATACTCATTGTCTTCTTGATGCCAAAGTTGATGTTGTCTAAAGCACTTTGGTTTTAACATTGAGTGAAAAAACATCTGTGTGTAAATATCTCACCAACACTTAAACTTAAAAAACTTAAACATATAAATTTTATAGCCATCCACTTGGAGAAGGCAGTGAAAAATGTAAAAATATGAAGTGACTACAGTGTACAAGGTGAGAACTAATTTTAGTATGATTCTCAGATATATGATCAGGGGTATCTGCTGAAGTAAGAAGAAAGAATAGAGCAGTTAGAAGAATCAGGTTATTTGGTGTCAAAAAGACAAAGAAGGGGAAAGTTTCAAAAAGAAAGTTGTGGTCACCAGTATTACTAGATGGGCCTTTTATGTATCTTACCAGTAAAATATTAATGACAATGGGGAACAGTGTCTGCCACCACCCACCGGTTCCCCATTCCCCATTGGGTGATCAGAGCCTGCCAGATGGGAGAAGAAACTGAGAGGTTGGCTGGCAGGCTCTGATCAGGTGATCGGGGCTTGAGGGCTGGGGCAGCTCCTGCATTGAGCATCTGCCCCCTGATGGTCAATGTATATCATAGCAACCGGTTGTTCTACCGTTCGGTCAATTTGCATATTACCCTTTTATTATATAGGATTTTCTACTTTTCCTTTTCTTTCTGTTTTTAATTTGTTTATTATGTGACTATTTTTGTTGTTTTACATGCTCCACTAATTGCATAAATTCTATCAAATATTATCTGACAATCAAATGGCAAAACAAAAAAGTGAGTTAAATTAATTGTTTTTAAACGAACAGATTTAGAACCCATGGCTCTTACCCAGGTTGGTCCTAGTCCTTTATGACATACTAGAGGCCCGATGCACAAAATTCGTGCGAGAGTAGGCCTTCCTTCCCCCAGCTGCTGGCACCGGCTTCCCTCTGACACCCGGGACCCAGCTTCCCTTCGGCCACCAGCAGGCACCCAGGACCCAGACTTTCTCGCAGCACGGGCTTTGTCTGGAAGGTCATCTGGAAGGATGTCTGGAAAGACGACTGGTCTAATTAGCATATTACACTTTTATTATTATAGATAGTGTTTGATACACAACATATCAATGTTGCTTTAGGCAAATGCATTAATATTTCTGCCAAAATCTTAATCTGTATCCGTTGATTCTCAATGTATTGCTCATGATTTTATGGGACCAGAAATAACTTCTTAATAGATTCTAAACTTACATGTTTAAGATGTGAACTTTTTATAGTCAAATTATAAAAAAATTCACAATGTGCTTAAGAAAAATGCACAGTTTGTTTCAAGCTATTTATTTTTCAGGTGTTCCTATTTTTTAAATGAGAAATTACTAGTTTGAGCCTTATTATTGATTTAATTTGCTGTGGTTTTCGTTAACCCCAGAGAACATAATGATGTATATACTCTTTTGCATCCAAAACATTTTTGCCTATAATTTTCCAATAACTAAATGTTCAAATGTGTATACAATGTGGTTCAAATGTAAATTACACACTAAGTTATTGCAAAAGCAGATGGACATAGAGAGCATGTTACTCATTCATTTTCCTTTTAGATACTACTGTGACCAATCATTTTCCTCAGTGAATTGCATTTCACCACTTTGAATAATTTTTAGATGAGGCAAAACACTAATCAAAATGTGTTGTCCTTTATGACCCATACAACAGCTAGAAAGTTCAGTTGATGTTAGTTTTTACTTGTAACTCATGCAGACATGTATTTGAAAATATGATTTTTATACTAGTGAGTTATTATAGTACTTTAGATGGAAGACCATCTTGTGGTTAGATTAAGCCAGTTGTACTGAAAGCAATAAAAATCTAATAAATGATTATTTTTATATGCAAAGTCATTTAAATATTGTATTGAGATTGTTCTTTGATCTACTAGTGTTTACTGTAAGCTTATCAAATAAATAGCCCATGATAGTAGCAGACCATGCAGTGGAATCAATTGCTCTGGGTTGCTCTCTGGCTTGCTATATTCCAATGCTCATTACATCCAAATGTAAAGCATCAGCCATCAATCTCTGCATATGCTCTTGTTTTCAAATCTTTCTTTGGCTCAAAGCAGATAACTCCATTTGTTTATAGGCTCAAGTAACCAATTGTAATTTATTGGATTCTTTCCAAATCTGGCTTATTGGAAAATTGCAAAAGATGATTTCTTACACTGTGGCAATAATAAGAATTATGGGGAGATAAAACTAAAACACAGTTTCTCTCTGTAGCCCCAAAAGATCTAACAATGATTTTGTCCTACACACAGATTATTTTGCTATAATTAAGAGCTTACTCTCCTCATATCATCCCTACATCAAAAATAAAAATGGTAAAGCATAATGATAGTGTAGTTTTAATATAATCCTACTTTGTAGGCTGACATATTATATTATAGGAGTTTATGGAAGAATGAGTCTTTCATTTTTCTGTTACCAGACATTTGATTTACTTTATTTCGGTAACCAGACTGTGGGCTAGATGTTTCTGTCATTACAAGCTGTCTCATCAGGTTTAGGAGATGTAAGGGTTACACAGTCTTGAACAGGATATACTAGTATACCACAGAGTGTTCATGTTAACTGACCACCATCATCCATGCCATTGATTACTAGATCAGAGAGAAGCTCAGCCCACAGATAAGTTTCAAATCTTATATAAGTCATTTTACATCCTGAGCAAGTAAAGCATTCATTCATCTCAGAGGTCCATAACTATAAGAGATTTTGTATATTTTTACTGATTCCACCTAAAATAAAAGGCCTTTGTATTTAGCATTTTGTTTTGTTTTGATTTAATTTATCAGGATCTCTGCTTGCAACTTAAGAAACCTGGTATCTAATTTCTCTACTTAGCTTTTAAAAAAAGTATGTATACACTTACTTCTAAGCTTTTTGACTTCCTGAGAAAGTCTAATCCTTACATAGAATAAAAGTAGTCATGCTATAAATAAACACCCTGTATAAAATGTGGGATTAGTTCTTCTGATCATTCTTCTGGCTTCATTTAAACACATCCCACATATTTATTTAAAATAATTGGTAGGATTGTGTTAGATGTCTGTGATAATAAATTTTTATAAGTATTGATGTTTTGTCACATAAAAATTTCCACTAAGAATATATATTATAAGCTGCCATTCAGTGTGCAGACTCTAAAATAACTCACATGCTTTTATTGATCAAATGAGGTATATCTAGCATATTTCAACATCAGTAATGCCTTATATTTCTGAGAGTTTTATAGATTATAAAGCATTTTTATGTGAATTAACTCATTGGATTGATGCTGACATATCCCATATTTTTAGTGGATATGAAACTCTTTTTTAACAGAGATGTTGAAAATAGGGTGTGAAGTTGAATTCAGAAACTAAGAAAGAAAAAGCTGGCAGAAGATTTTCTAGAAAAAATGCAGAGTCAGCGACAGATGGAGGGCAAAGCGGGAAGGATCAAGTCCAAGAAGAAACTAACTCGAGAGCCAGCATGTAAGGCATAATCCGAGGACAAAGCTGACAATATTGGAAAGGCAAGGCTCTCTCTCCCACGTGACCCTGGGGACTGCTGACTTATAGGAGCCTTGATGACCTCATCTGCAAAATATCAGTGATAACAGGTATGCTCATCTCATAGAATTGTTGTCAGTGTGCTTGGGGCGGAGATGCGGGGGGGGGGGGGGGGGGCGGAGAAGTAAATTAAAGTTTCTCTTATGAAGAAACTGAACTGGTTGCAGAAAAAGTCCTTCATACACTGCTTTCATGCCCGCTGCTGAAGCTCCCAGGGAATGATCTGGAATCAGAGATGGACAAACAAGAGTGAGCTATGTGGCTTTGAAAACGACTTTAACAGACATTGGGGATGAAGGTTAGAGATAAGAAAGAGCAGCAGAAGTTAGAGAAGAGAGGATAAGAACCACAGCAGAGGCTAAGCCTGAAAAAACAACAACAATAACAACAACACACAAATAAAAAAGGCAGTCCCTGAGCTACTCCTGTACCACAGTTAAAGGATTTATTTAAAAATGATGCAAAATATCAGATTTTAAACTGTTTATGGTCCAGTTGTCCTGATCTTGGGTACCTAATATACAGATTTCTGCATTAGAGGCGTTGTATTTGCGATGTAAAGGGGTCAGAAGGATTTTCAAAATGGATTTATGTGTGTCAATACTGGAATAGTATATTAGAAAAGTATTTTTTTAGCTAAGCATGCATTTGAGGAAAGAAAGCTCCTGTATGAATTCCATAGTTATTATCCAAGATGCTCTGTGATCCATTGGAAGTAGGATACATTTTTAGATTAATTTTGACCCTCAATGTCAGGGTGACCTCAGCTAACATTTTGGTTAAATTATATAAAGGATATAAAGCTTTTTTCACCACCTTGGGCATATGATAAATTATAGTTGTCATCATCATTTTATAATGAAAAAGTTATTTTTCTGTATCCAAAGTGATTTATTTTTGCAGAATATTAGGATTTTAATTTTTTCTGAAAAACCAAGTCCCAAAAACTAACATGTGATACTC
Organism: Cnephaeus nilssonii; assembly: GCF_951640355.1. Taxonomy (NCBI): domain Eukaryota; kingdom Metazoa; phylum Chordata; class Mammalia; order Chiroptera; family Vespertilionidae; genus Cnephaeus; species Cnephaeus nilssonii. The sequence goes on along the minus strand of NC_137075.1, from coordinate 95,752,178 downwards.
ACAACAGCTCTGTAATGTATATATTATTGCCTACATTTTATAATGCAAAGTGATTCTTCAGAATCACAGACCTTAAGTACAGAACCGGAATTAGAATTGAGGTCTCCTGAGTCTTAGTTCTTCTTGGACGTTGGGTATAGCCTTGAAAATATTTTATATTGCCCTAACTGGTTTGGCTCAGTGGATAGAGCGTCAGCCTGTGGACTGAAAGGTCCTGGGTTCGATTCTGGTCAAGGGCATGTACCTTGGTTGTGGGCATATCCCCAGTTGGGGGTGTGCAGGAGGCAGCTGATCGATGTTTCTCTCTCATCGATGTTTCTAACTCTCTATCCCTCTCCCTTCCTCTCTGTAAAAAATCAATAAAATATATTTAAAAAAAAGAAAATATTTTATAACACAAAAGAAATCATATCTCTAGAATCATTAGAGTCATAATAGTATAGAAATTTAGGTATTTAACTGATATAAAAACAAGTATCTTGTAGTTTTGTTTATACTTGTACAGAAATATAACTATAACCAATGTTTAACCATCAGACAGTAGACTTCACATGCTAGTTACTGTATTTTTCCATGTATAAGAAGCTATTTTTTTCTAAAATAGTTAGACTGAAAATAGAGGGGAGTCTTATACATGGAAGTCAGTCGAGGAAGGAGCCGTGTGGGTGTGTAGTTACCTATACCTTGTCAAACAGGCTTCCTCGATTCACAAGCCTTATTGTTACTGACGTCAGCTGATGCTGTAATTGGAGGTGGAAGTGGAGAGTGTGCAGTTGCAACAGGGGCTGAGCATTCTGAGCCATGAAGATGTCAAAAAATAAAAAGATAAATACCTATAAGCAATTGTCTTACTCTGCAAAATTCAAACTGAATGTAATCAGCTATGCAAAACAGCATGAACATATAGCTGCAGAGAGACAATTTGGACTGCCTCCCACTGAGTGTATGATTAGACAATGGAGAAAACAGGAAGAACAACTCCTAAAGATGCCAAAAAAAAAGAAGGCCTTAAGAGGAAAATCAGAAAAATGGGCAAACTTGGAGCAGAGGCTTAAGACTTGGATTATGGAGCAGCACCAGAGTGGCTATGTGTGTCAACCAAGCTTATTTAATGTCAGGCAAGGATATTTGCAAGTGAAATGAACATTGTTGCTTATACAGAAAAGGCAAAATGGTGCTTCAATTTCATGAGGAGAGAAGGGTTGGCCATGAGAACACAAACTAAGTTAGTTCAGAAAATGCCACCAGTTCATGAGGATGATCTCACATATATAGACAGTGACTCAGAAGACAGCAGTGATACAATAGAAGTTGAAGAAATTGATATGTCTGGAACTAATAGTGATGAATAAGAGAGCAGTGATGCAACAGAGGCTGAATAAAGTGATATGCTGCATAATATCATATTATTAGTATGTAAACATTACTTGTGGTGATTATTAAATAAAAATGTGTTCTGTTTTATGTTTAAAATATTGATTTCTTAATTTTGGTTTGAAAAATGGGGGGCGTCTTATACATGGGGCTGTCTTATACATGGAAAATTACGGTAATCACAAGTGAATCAAAATGATTAAGCCAGTTAGATGGTAGCCATGATCCAGACTAACAGTGATGTTTTTATGGGTGGTAGGTTCTAAGATCTTGTATGACCCCATGTCTTAGGTAAAGAAAGGTAGGTTCTCCTTAGTTTTCACTGGAATTTCCTTTCTAAAAAACATTACATTTTCTCAAATTGGTTGAGTACTTCATTAGAATGATAGAACCTCCGATTCGGGTCATTCAGTCAAAACAATAAACATTTATTTAATAAAGCAATATCTAAAAAATGTTGGATACTCATTTTGTGAAAAATAAAAAAAACATTGACTTTAAATATTAATTCAAATGTTTCATATATATATATATATATATATATATATATATATATATATATATTTAAGAGAATAAGGGATAGGAAGAGAGAGATACAAATATCAATGATGAGAAAGAATCATTGATGGGCTTCCTCCTGCAGGCCCCACACTGGAGATCAAGCCCTCGAACTGGGCATGTGCCCTGACATGGAATTGAGCTGTGGCTTCCTGATTCATAGGTTGATGCTCAACCACTGAGCCATGCCAGCTGGGCCAAATTTTTATTTTCAAAGCAATTAACTTTTTAAAAAATAATGAACTGTTTGAAGACAAATAAAAGCAAGAAAAATATCTTAATTAGAGAACACCATGGGAAAGCTATCCAACTGGCTTTTATTTATCTAGTTTTACTACATAAAATTGCTTTTTACTTCAGCATCATTTTGTTTGTCTATGTTGATTTGTTTTGTTTGTAGAATTCATGAATTCTACCTTTCTCCTAACCGTGAGTTAGGACATATCTATTAAAATGCATCATGTCAGCTCAAAAATGAATTGCTATTCCCACATTATTTTGCATTCAAAACTGTTGTAGGAATTAAAGTGCATTAAAAAGTACCATACATAGCACTGTAAAATTAATAAATAAGCATTTGCTGATAACAATGGTGCATGCAATAATAATAATAATGGAGTATGCATGTAGCATTGGTAAGCAACACTCCAGATGTGCCAAAGCAGATAGCATGACACTTTAACCTTGAAATGATTAGCAAGTCAGAGGACAAAATCCTTCACAGGCGGCCAGCTCTGATCTTAAAGGGAGAGCCATTTATGTGGCATCAACAGGCGATGACTGTGGTTTTTGCTTTCTCCTGGGAAGGATGAAAGCGTTGTGCTTAGCTTGTTGATTAAGTCAACAAAGAAACCTGCCTCTTAGAATTCAAAACACTCAAATGCAAGCAATCTCACACTCTTCCCTAAATACCCAGAATCACTTCTTAAGGAGGAAAAAATTATACAGGTTTTAAAAAATAAAATATTGATTAAGTGGAAGATTAAAGGACTATTTTGATGAATAAATAGACCAGATGCTTAATTTTGATGCCTTTTGTAATAAGTTATATTCACATTGTAATTGTTGTTTCCACATTCTCTGCTAAGAGCTGAATCCTAGTGTGTTTAAATGGGACTGATGTAGACTAATTCCTCTGAAGGGGTTTGTAGCTTTGGCTAAATTCCCAATGGGACATACTTTAGCTATTTACACGTAATTCTCTTGCATTTAAAGAAAACCAACATAGAATCTTTCACTTCCTGCTTCATTGTACTCTAATACTCTGAACAGCCATAACATGTCTACTTAGAGATAGTTGCTTTCAGTGCATGCAAATCAATACCCATAAACATAGGCATTTTTTGACTTTTTAGTGTAAGACACAATTATCGAGCTTGATTTAAAAGGAAAATCATGAAAAATATTTTACACACTGAATGATTCCTCAGAATTCAGAGTAGAGCTTGTTCATAAGTTCCAAAGCCTAATGGAACAAAGAAAGAAAGGAGAATATACCTTTTATATATCACTCTAAAATGATTATAAAAATAACTACAAACATTACCAAACCTCAGCTTACTGGACCCCTTAGGTATATAGCATAGAGGAGCCAAATCTCTGGTGAGATTAGAGTTTACCTACTTTGTAAACAAACAAAAACATTTTATACATTTTGAGATTTTTCTAAAATACATTATGTACTATTCTTCTTTCTCAAATTAAATGCTCTGTCCATAAGTTAACACTCCACAGACAACTTATATTTATTAACACTTACTGTGCTGAAATGCGCTGTCGCCCTACAGCACATGAAGTTCTGTATGCTGTTTTCATCCCTGTGCTCAGTGGAACACTAGGCGTTAGTTCCATTCACTGCCCTCATTACTGGGGATACAACAGTGCACCAGGTGACATGGTTTCAACCCTCATGATCACACAGTCTAGAAGGGGATCAGATATTAATCCTATATACTTAGTAATCATATTTATTTAGTAATCACAGGTATACTAGTATTTAAAAGAAACAAAAGCTACAGGCTTCTTTGCCTTTGAAACAGCTGGTTGATTATGCATGTATTTCTGTTTCTTCCTCTCCTGCCCACAGTGTTGTGGTTTTTTTCGTGTTTTTTTTTTTTTTCTCTGAATTTTAAGATCAACTTCTATGCTTAGATGTTGAAAAGTAGACAAAGGTGGTGTGCAGGTTTGGGTGTGCAATAAAAAGCACAAATCTGCTCATGTTACTCTCCTCTAGAACATCACTCAGTGGTTTTCAGTTGTCCTCATTATAAATTCAAAATCCCTAAGGCAGCTGACAAGGCCCTTGATGTGGGCCAGCTTCTTTTCCCAGACTCAGGTTTGAATATTTCTTACACTCTGTGCTGCCATTTTACTGACTTTCTCTGGTCCACTTGTGTGCTTTGCTCCTTTGTTAGTGAATGATCTTTGAACATGATCTTTCTCTGCTGAAATTCTTCATTGCTCCACCGCCATGCCCTCTTCTAAACTTACAAGTTCCCTCTTCTCTTCCCTGACTTTCTCCTTCCTCAATCCTTCATATCCTTCAGATCACCATCTTAATGTCACATCTTTTCTAAAACCTTTAGCTTCTGCCACCCAGTCAGTCCTCTTGTGTGTTTCTTTGAGTCCTACTACTGGGAGCTCATGGTCTTTAAATTTATCTACCACTGTTTCCATGACAAGATTGAAACTTATCTGGTGAGAAGTTCCAAGGCTTTTCAAAGACCCATCCCCATCCCTTGTACATGCTTAGTTCATAATGCCACCCAATAGCTAATGTAGAATGGAAGTGTCAAAAAATATAAGATGGTATTATCTTTTTTTAAAATATATATTTTATTAATTTTTTAACAGAGAGGAAGGGAGAGGGATAAAGAGTTAGAAACATCAATGAGAGAGAAACATCAATGATCTGCCTCCTGCACACCCCCTACTGGGGATGTGCCACAACCAAGGTACATGCCCTTGACCAGAATCAAACCTGGGACCCTTCAGTCTGCAGGCTGACGCTCTATCCACTGAGCCAAACCAGTTAGGGCTAGATGATATTATCTTATTTATAATTATACTAGGGGCCCGGTGCACGAAATTCGTGCACTGGGGGTCGGGGTCCCTCAGCCCAACCTGCCCTCTCTCACATACTGGGAGCCCTCAGGGGATGTCCTACTGATGGCTTAGGCCCGCTCCCCACAGGGAGCATAGCTAAGCCGCAGTCTGGCCTCCCTTTGTAGGAGGCAACCGGGCTGGTCAGGGGAAGGCACCAGCCCCATCACCCCACTGCTGCAGCCACTGTCAGTCACCGCAGCCACCAAGGTGTTTTCATCAACACGGACTCCAGTCCTTTCACCAAGAAAAAATGACAACTTTCTTTAGGCATTTTCAAGATGTGTCTTTCATAGGATATGGGTTTCTTTCTTTATTTTTTATCCTCACCTGAAGGTATGTTTCCAATGACTTTTAGAGAATGTGGAAGAGAAAGAGAAAGACAGAGAGAAACACTTTGATTGGCTGCCTCCTGCATGAGCCCTGATCTGGGACCCAGCCAGGGAGGAGCCTGCAACCTAGGTACATGCCTTTGATCAGAATCAAACCCAGACCCTGCTGTCTGCAGGCTGAGGCATTATCCACTGAGTCAAACCGGCTAGGGCAGGATATGATATTTCTTAGCCCCTCCAACAGCGGACCTTCATTTTTTTTCTCTAGAAGTGTGGTGGAAAAACCCTAGATCACCTTTTTGGATTCTTATTACCCAAGTTACTAAGAATATTACCAGTGGCATATAGGAAGCTTAGCCAATGTGCAGTCAGAAAAGGCGTTTCCTCTATAGTTCACACCAATGGAGGGCTGGGCCCTGCCCAGGCCTAAAACCTCTGGCCGAAGCTTTAGGCCTGGGAAGGGGACCTCCAGCTCCCTCTGATCACCGGCTCAGCCCCTGCCCAGGCCTGCCCAGACCGAAAGCCTCTTGGGCAGGAGCAGACCCCCAGCTCCCTACAATCAATTGCTGGGGGTCCGCTCCTGCCCAGGCCGAAAGCAGACCCCCAGCTCCCTGCCCAGGTGATCAATCGCAGGGTGTCTGCTGGTGTACCAGGCTGAAGCAACACCCAGCTCCCCGCCTCCGATGGCAGGGGTCAGCTCTGGGCGCCTATGTATGCAAATTACCCGCCATCTTGGTCGGGTTTATTTGCATACTCACTCTGATTGGATGGTGGGCGTGGCTTGGCTGGTGGGTGGTGCTGATGGGCGGGTCTTAGGCACAGCGAAGGTGCAGTCAATTTGCATATTACTGTTTTATTAGGTAGGATTTCTTACTACCAAACAAAGAATGGGTATTCAATTACTATTTGTTTAATATATGAATATGCAAATCTATTTGGAGTAGGGGTCTTTGGGGATTCTTCTTGAATAATTTATAGGAATTTTGGTGCCTGTCACTTTGTGGTGGTCAGGTGCTTTGGTAAATTTCTTGCTTATCTCTGCATTTGGGCTTTGCTATATTATAGGTGAGGAAAAAAGGAGCGATAGGAAGGAAAGTTAATTTTTGTGCATACTTACCAATGATATGTATTTGATATGTTTTTGCAGACATTAATTTTGTAATTTTCAGAATGATCCTGTGAGATAGGAACTTGGTTTTGCAGATGAAGACATTAGGGTCCAGTTAGATTAAGTGTCTCCTTACCACAAATTGCTGATTAAATGTGTTCCTAAATATAAAGCTATTTGTAGAGACCACTGGCCACAGTGGGAATTATCCTTCATGAAGAAAGTGGGTGATCAGATAATAGTCTTAAGAATAAAAAGCAAATGATATATTTTAGTGTAATGAGGTTTTCATAGCCTTCCAGGCTGCTATAGAAAAATACCACAGACTGGGTGCTTATACACAACACACATAAGTGTCTCTCAGTTCTGGAGGCTTTCCTGTCCAAGGTCAAGGAGCCAGCAGATTTGGTGTCTGGTGAAGACCCACTTCCTGGTTCACAGATGACTGTACCTGCTATAACCGCACATTCAAAAGGAGCAAGAGAGGACTCTGGGGTCTCTTTCATAAGGGAGGCCTCTGTTCTCATCACCTAATCACCTCCCAAAGGCTTCACTTCCAAATACCATCACATCAAGAGTTAGGATTTAATGTATGGATTTTGAGGGAACACAAACAATTCATGGCAGTGGTCATTTGAGAGGTTCTGATAAAGATTGATGCAGGAGCATCACAGGTCCAGGATGCTACCCCAACCTGTTCCAATCTATAGAGTTTACTCAGATTTCACCAGTTATAGTATGTAATCATGTGTTCATGCAATTGTATCACATGTATAGCTTTGTCAACCACTACACAATTGGGATACTTAACTATACATCAGGACAAGGCTGCCTTACACTGTAACTTCTTAGCCACATCCAACACTCCCATAAAACCCCCAGCAACCACTAATCTGCTCCCCATTTCTATAATTATATTATTTCATGAATGTTTGTAGAAATGGAATCATGCAATTTATATCCTTTTGAGATTGGTTTTCTTCCCCGCCACCCCAACAGTATAATTTACCCATGTTGCTGTACATACCAATGGCTTGTCCCTTTCTATTGCTGAGTAGTCTTCCATGGTATGGTTGTATCACAGTTAGCTAACCATTCCCCATGGAAATACAGGAGCAGGTATTTTTAATTATATCACTTAGAAACTGATAGACTTTGAAATTATCTAATAAGACTAGAATAATGAGACAAATCATCAGTTAGATCAAAATCTCACTGAGGGATCATTTAACTATCTCTACCCTATTTTCCCATGTATATCCATAAGAAAACATAGACCTTGAACCCTAAGAAGCATATTTCAGTAAATTTATTTTTTAATAATTACACATAAAATAATTAATAAGCACTGCAATTGATTTTACAAAGTGTATGCTTTAAAATACTTGATTTTGACCCATTAGCTTTCTGTTATTAATGATCCCAGCATGTGTGTGAGTGTATGTATGTGTGTGTGTGTGTGTGTGTGTGTGTGTGTGTGTGTGTGTTTGAAAAGTAAACTTCCAGATGGCAGGAGCTGAAGGGAACTCATCTTTGTATCCCCGATGTCTAGCATAGTGTCTGGCCCTTAGATTATGCCTAATAACTTGTGTTGGATGCAATACAATACCAAAGGTCAAACACTCTTGACAGAAGCTATTTTCCATGCACCTATTACATAAGCAGGTCCTCTAATCCAGGTCTCTACCCAGGGAGGTAGAAAACCTGCAAGCTTAGTGACTTACAAAGGCCCAGAGCTTCCACCAGGCAGCCTGCATTTCCCAGTAAATGTTGCAACCTCGTTCCATTTTTTCCCCACTGAACTTTTTTTTTTTTTTAAAAAAATGGTTTCTAAGCTGATAAATTAAGAAAATAAATCCTTTTTTTATTTGGGATAGAAATAATAAAAACATAGCTGGTTTATATGACTTCATTTGGGGGTATGGATGTTTTAAAGACTTTGCTAGCTTTCTTTAAAACTTTTAAAAGGAAATCATTGCAATAAAAAAAAATAACTACAGTTGCTTGCCTCACCTAGGCCATTTTAGAAGTAGAATTATATTTCATTGACAACTTGAAAATAACTAACCACCTAGTCTAACAAGTACTCTTAATATTTTCAGTCTTCCCTGGGCATTGTAGGAACATTGGATATAAATAAAACATCCAGATGGATTTTTTTACATCTAAAGCCCATAAATATTTTGGAGTGAAGAAAGTTACAATTCTAGATAAAGGAACCTCATAATGCCATACCCCAATGTTTTGGACCTAAAGTATAGTGAAAGAATGGTAAGCCATATTTAGCATCTTAAAAACAACAGGAATTCCAGCATGCTTTTGTAGCTGCTGAATATGGAGGCTAAAATTAAAATGACCACTAACCTGAAAACTCAGATGGCCTTTTCTACTAGATGTTGTGAAAGCTTGAAATGGAATGACATAAACTAGAATATTACAGGTCTCCTCATCTCTTGTTTCATCATAGAGGAACCTGTCCAGTGGACGATAAGAGAATACAGATACTCTGAAAGCCAGAAAGGCCCTGGCTGAAAGTTAGTGCTCTGGACACTGGGCATGGCCAGAGTTTGCAGGCTGGAATAAATTGGGAGGAGAAAGGGTCCCCAAAGGAGTGTTGTAGCAGAACCAGACTCCCTTACCTGTGGCTACCCAACAACCAATAACATGGACTTTAAAACATTCATAACTACTGTAATATGGATACTTAGACTTTCCTGCCATACTCAAGATCTTCCTGTGTCTAAGCTTGTAAAATGAGGCAACAGGATTTTGGAAGCTTTCTCTTCCTCCCTTCTGCCATCCTCTCAAAAAGGTTGTAAGTCTTATCCAAGCTGAGCTGTTATTTTTGATACCAACCCTCTCTTTCTAAAATAACCTTTCAAAGAATTTAAGTGTAAATGAGTCACATGGGTTTACATGAGCATATAGATTACATTTTTTTCTCTCCAAAAATAAATAACACAAATATGATGGAAGGATAAAAGTGTTTGGTTTATATTTCCTCTAGATGAGATCTGGTCCAAAAATGCTTAAAACAAATTCCAGCTACCAGCCATCTGACAAATTCTCGCAAGTTCTTCTCTTCTAATTCAAATTTTCCTTTCATTGGTACAAACCTTGGCAATGACTCTTTGGAATGAATTTCTATGAATGGATGGACATGTTTTTGAATGGTGTCTATTGAATGGGGCAACATTATGAACATAATATACTGCACCTGTGATGAACCGGCTTAAAACACACCACCAAGAACAGCATGTGATATTAAAAGGCAATATTACTGAGCATTGATAAGAGATGTTAATATTTGCAGTCAGGGAAGCGTTAATCTAGCATGTGTTAGTATATTAAATGGAATTAATTCATACAGATCTAGCAATATATCATCTTGGAATGCATCACTTTAGATAAAAAGAGAACTTTCTCTAAGGCCAGAAACCAATTCACATCCTATAGTTAGATTTTTAAATCTAATATCATCAAATGATTTGGAATAGTTACACCAGATATGTGTATGGATAAGTGAGAATAATTGCCTTTTGTTTCAATTAAGAGTAGGGAATGGATGTTATTCTACAGGAAATGAATATATTATTGAGATTCTGCTACATGGCATCTTCTATATTATTCTAAATTAAAAATGTGATAAAGATGCATTTTATTAAAAGCTTAAAATCCTTTTACACAAGGCAACATTTATTTCTTGCAGATGTGGAAATGCAGATCCAAAAGGAAAATGATTACTTGTCGACCATTTCACTGTACTCTAGTTGATCCTACTTTCTAAGCATCCTTCAGATCACTGCCCTTCTCTCTAGTCTTACTTTCACTGTTATTTTAAGCTTTAAATGTCTTCAAAAGGATCACACCGATAGCTTTCTTCTTCAGGGCTGCCAAAATGTTCTTTTTAAAATTAAATCATGTCCCTTCCTGTGTTACATCCTTCAATAGCTCCTCCCATACCCATTAAGGTAATATCTGGCTTATTTATTGCCCTTTGGGTTTGGACCATGTCGATGGCCGACATACTAATGCTCCCTCAGAGATCTCCATGTTCTAATCCCTAGGATCTATAAATATATGTTAACTTACATGGCAAAAGGAAATTTGCTGCTGTAATTAAGTTAACATTGATGAGAAAGTGAAACATCAATCTATTGTCTCCTGCATGCCACCTACTGTGAAGTGATCCCACAGTTGGGGGCATGTGCCCTGACTGGAATCGAACCAGCAACCTGTTAGTGCATGGTACTTGGGACAATGTCCAACCTACTGAGCCACACCAGCCAAGGCTTAATTCCTCTTTTAAAAGGAAATTGTGAGCATTAAATGAAATAAAACATGCAAAGAACCTGGAGGGGTACCTGGCCTATACGAAGCACTCAATAAATCTTAATTATTATTATTGTTGTTGTTGTTATATGGTAGGGTTATATGGTAGGGTTTGTTCTACAGGACTCTAATATCAAATATAAATATATTGAAACATTTTGTTTATCAAAAGTGTTAAAATCTCAATGGGACTAATTTGGCAAACATTCCCATTGGATTTGGATTTATTTAATGTCTTGACAATTGCTTGTATGTAGGCTATATCCTGAGATTATGTTTTTCAATAATAAAAGTGATGTCATTTTGGCTTTTACAATTTACCAGCTACATGCAGTAAAACAGAAATATTTTCCCAGTAATCTATTTATAGTTTTTGTGGTTTGAGTGATTCAAAGAAGAAAATATTGAAATAAAAAATAAGACTTATCTAGTCTTACTATCTCTGACCAAATATATTGACTTCAAGCCGGATTTTAAATAAGAAACTGACTATTTAATGGAAAATGAAACCCTTGATAGTCACAAAGATTTCAAGCAAGGAATTTTCTACAGATGGCTTTTTCTTTTTTTATGAATACAGCAAGACAATATTTTTATTATTGTTTTGACCTAGTGTTTATGAGTTTGGGACTTGGCATTTTTCCTGACTATTGTTCTGTTTCTGATTGGAAACTTGGAATTCATCTGCTTTACACAAATTGTTCTATACAAATATGACAGGCTCTGAAATGTTTTATTTTACTAGCTTAGGTCATTCGCAGTGCTGCTGGTGGTGCTGTGTATGGCGACATAAATTAAACACACGATTAACTTTTACTAAGTTTCAGACTTAGACAGTGAGATGGAAACTATAATATATATTACTCAGGTTCAAGTGGGTAAAAAAGACCCCATAAAGACAGCTTGACGTTTGCTGTCTGTTCTGTTTTATATTGTTTTGTTCTTCTTCCATAAAATAAATAATTTAAAAAATACATCATAAACCCTAAAATATATGAATATGTTTATGTGTATATATGGGTATTCTTGTAAAAAAAGAACTATTTTCTTGATCTTAGTGTCAAATAAGAGACAGCTGCATCTAAAGTTTCCATATTTTTTTAGTATAGAATCATTTTTTGAACTTCACACACAGAGGGCATAACTAGGTCTGATATTTGATACAATACTATGTTTGCAATGGCTGCTATACCTGTATGTACACTTATTCATTGGATGTTAATTATTTTTTGAACGTTAACTTATTTCTCATTTATTTATTCATTTAACCAGTCATTGACCAATTTTGAGGCACTATTTTAACAGCTTCACACTAGAGGTTAAGTATGTACTGACAGTGATGTACAACCTTGAACACAAATATTTGGAAATAATATATAATGTTGTTGTTGTTTTTTTTTACTTCATTACCAAAAGAATTGTCAATGTCATGCAAATTTTACTTTTACTCCTACTGAGTGAATATGGGTCCAAGAGAATACTTTGAGAAGACTTAGATTAAAGTAATTTTAGGTTTTCTGATCTGTTGGGCACCAAACTAAGGAAGATAATTTGTTCTATGTTCTCTGTGCATTACGGGAACACATTTGTCAAAGAAAGAAAAAAATAAGCCAAATGTTTGAAGATGCAAATATTGTTCCAGATATCACATTAATCAGCTTAAAATAAATTTTGCTCATATTCTTCTTAGTATGAAAATACTCACTGTCCACTTATTTCTTAAAAGATATAATCAATTAAATTCAATAAATATTTGTTAACATCTACTATGTGCAAGGCATTGAGCAAAGTGTTACATGCTGTAGCCATAGTTACTAGATAATAGCAAAACCTGGAATCTGTATGCAGGATTTCCAGGAAGATTGGTATAAGAAAAGTAGAAAAAAGAAAAGATTAAAATATAGATTTTCCCTGGCTGGGTGGCACAGTAGGTTGGAGCATCTTCCGTATAACAAAGGGTCGCGAGTTTGATTCCCAGTTAGTGCACATACCTGGGTTGCCGGTTTGATCCAGGGTCAGAGTGCATTTGGAAGGCATTCAGTGTTTCTCTCTCTCTCTCTCTCTCTCTCTCTCTCTCTCTCTCTCCCCCTCTCTCTCTCTTTCTCTCTGTCTCGCTGCCTCTCTCTCTCTAAAAATCAAATCAATATAAACATATCCTGGGGTGAGGATTAACAAAATTAAAATATAGATTTAAACAAAATACTTTATGTTTTCAAAGGGTTTGGGGCTGGAAGAATGTGGAAAAACATCTTAATAACATTGGTTTTTCCTGCTGGGCCAGTCCCTGGGGACTAATTATACTTCCAACCCACTGATGTCATATGTCATCAATTGACTTGCTCTGGTTAATAATAATAAATTTCCAAGAAGAAGCTTTAAGAGTCATTCCATGGTCCACTGTCTCTCTCTAACTTCTGCCGAGACTGTTGTACTCTACTCAGGAGTGACCCCATAAACCCTACACTGAGCATGAAGGGAACACGAAGCAAAGCCACAGGCAAAACATGAGGAGCATGCATGTGAATGGGAACTACGCCTTTGTTGTTTTAAAATCACTAAGGTTTGGGAGCTATTTGTTGCTAGAACTAAAAGTGTAGTTTAAGCTGACTGATACTGGGACAGGGCATTCTGGGAGATGGCACCAAACACACAAGGCACAGAGGCAGAACATGAAGGAGCAGTTGTGAGTGGCTACCGAAATAATACATTTGATTTTAGGGACAAAGTGAGTAAGAGAATATGCGCATGGAAATGCAGTTTGTGTCAGTGTTGTAGAAGACCTTATGATCTTGGATGCTAGAATTAGTAGTCATCAATGCCTAATTTAATAGGCAATATATACACGCTAGATGTTTGGACTTGAAAAGTGACTTCGTAGAAGTTAACTTTTTTTTTTTTTAACATTCCTTTGACAGCTGAATCTAGGAGGCATTAGTGAAGAGGGGTGGGAAGTAGGGGTTTGAAAATAGCATTTACTTGGTATTTTATGGGGCACATTTCCCATGCCAGACATTGAGAAGGACACAATGGTAGAATGGAGAAGAAATCTCTGCTTTAACAATGGTTATATTTTAGGGCATGGCAGATAATAAATGATAAAACAAGTAAAGTACAATGATTTCAGTTTGTGCTAGGAAAGAAACAGGATGTTGTGGTAGTAAATAACAGAGGAGATTCACTCGGGGCTACAGGGATGGCTATTTTCATGGCTTTTTAAGCAAATGAAACTAGAAGAATGTCCGAATTAAGAGGTAATCATGGGAAACAATAGAAATGACAAGGATACAGTGAGTGTGAGAGGTGTTGTAAAGATAGATTCTGCAGATGATCTGTTAATTTATTAAATCTAAGAGGGCAAGAGAAAAAGAAGTTGCCGACTTGAGTGATTTGGTGGAACTGGATTACTGAGAGCTTGGTATACTCTTTAGCAGAAATAACTAAATTGGGCAAGAAGGAATTTCTAAAAGCAAAATAGCCCATTGAATGGAGAGATGAAAATGCCTAATGGTTAATTGGATTTGTAGGTTTGAAACTGGAGATCGATCCTGCAGCTGAAGATGTTGACTTGTAAGTCAAAACCTTAATTAAACATAAAATATCTGAGGTACACAGAGGGTTGCAGTTGAAAATTTGATGGCCTGGGGTGGGAAGGGGAAGAATATCTGAAAAGTTGTCAGAGAAGCAAAAGGAAAACCTGGACAAAGGAAAACAGGGCTCATCTTTGTTAGCCTGTTATATGGGAAGCCAGGAGGCAGACCCCAAAGAATATGGCTTGTTGCCTTGGGTTCTGACACTCACTACCTTTGTGAGCTAAACAAAACATTTTACGTCTCCGTTTCACTTTCTGCAAAATGGATAAAATAAATTGCATCTTAGTTGAGATTTGGGAGAGAAAATCAAGTGGCAAGACTTACTGAAGCATCTCTCACTGTGCTTGACACACAGAATGGACCCCTGTCAGTCTCCATCTCTAGTATTATTATCCAGGACTTCCCTATGTCAACCCATTATACAGCAGGGACCTAGTAGTCTAGTGGTCTACAGCCATAGGATAATCATGATGAAATCCCGCACTTAAGACCCAGTTCCAATCCCCTCTTTCCTACAAACTATTTCCTGTCTGTCTCAGCATCCTGCAAATTGCTGCATCATATATTGTCCATTGTTGTCATGTGGCCCACAATTTAGCTCTTATGTCCTGATTCCTTTCTAGACTACAAATCACTTGAGGACAGATATTGTCTCATATATTTTGATTTCCAATACCTTTCACAATGCCCCACTTATAGTGGGTACTTAAAAATAAATGTCTCTAATGATATTTTGTTGGCATCTGATGCCCACAAGACCCATAGTTAGATAATTTAAAAAGACTGTGACAGGGGAACCTTATATAAAATGTAACATGCATACCTTAACATTTATGTTGACTTTAAATAAAATATCAGAAAGGTAGTCTGCAAATAAACCCCACTATGGGTGCCATTAACCCAGAGTGGTGTCTATGAGTTCTGGCTGAGTTTGACCATCTAAGATTAAACTGTATGAAGTGAGTAATAACATCTTCCATGTTATTTGTGCTTAAAACTGCAACATGACTGTTGACTTCTCACTTTTTCCTAATCCCTGCCCATATCACATTATCAAACACTTCCTAATATAAATACTTAATACTTAACTGTGAGATCATCACCATTACAAAAATGCCTGTTCTCCCCACGCCCAGTATGTTCTGTTTATAATTCATTCTCCACACCAAGGCTTTAAAAATCTTTAAGTACTAGAGTTGGTGTAGCTTCTCAGCTCTTTTTTTTTTTTTGAGTATATTTTTTCCATTCTGAGTATATTTTTTCCATTGATTTCAGAGAGAGTGGAAAAGAGAGAGAAAGACAGAGAGAAACGTCAATGTGAGAGAAACATGGATTGGTTGCCTTCTGCACATGCCCTGACCAGGGTCCAGGCCAGGGAGAAGCCTGCAACGGAGGTATGTGCTCTTGACCAGAATCGAACCCGGAACCCTTCAGTCTGCAGGTCGACACTCTATCCACTGAACCAAACTGGCTAAGGCAGCTTCCCAGCTCTGCATCATCTTCCTTACATTGAAAACTGGCCCTAATACTGACATGTTCATACTGTGTATCTTTGGACCTTGACATAGAGAAGGTTAGTGGTTCAAGGATAGACTCTTGACCCAAACTCTCCCAGGAACTTAAAATTGGACAAAGATATCACAAGCATGAGCCCCTGGCTGCTGTCATTTTATTGACTGCCTCTTGGATGAGAAGTTGCACCAATGAAGGCCTTCAGTGGAGATGACCAAGCCTGTCTAGTTTCTGCTTTTCCCTAGGCTTAGTTTTTCAAATCTTCATTTCCCCCTGTATGCTAGAGTCAGTTTTTGCCATTTGCACCCCAAATGACACCAAGCATTTGTTTATACTACATAATTTAAGCATCATTTTTACTGGGCTCTTCTCATCAAGAGTTAAATATCATTATTATGAACTTACTCCCTTCACTCTCCTTCACATATTTCCTCTAATTATTACCATATGTGAGTATAATATGACCCTATAGAGATATAGTTAAGAGTGTGAGTCTTGGCATCACATTGCCTAAATCCAAAACCTTGTTTAACAACTTACTAGCTGAGTGACATGGACAAGCTACTTGAATTTTCTGTGCATCACATCCTTAGTCTCTAAAATAGGAATAATATTGATGGCATCTATTCATAGTGTCATTGTGAGGATCAGCAGGTAATATTCACAAAGGGCTTAGATTAATTCCTAGAAGATATTCAAGATTTAATAAATGGTACTATGATTTTTAATAGTTTTTTTTCTTATTTACACATTGTATTTTCCAACCTCTGGATTTCCTCCTGTTATTTCGTTTCTATTTCCACAAAACTTAGTAATATCTATTGATCAAATCCAGCTTAAGTGACACTGCCTCCAAAGAATCTCTGAAAGCCCCAGAAATTAAGTGACTTTCTTCCCATGGTACTCCCATAGCACTTCATCATACCACATCCCCAGTTCTTGCCCTAGAACAGTGGTTGGCAAACTCATTAGTCAACAGAGCCAAATATCAACAGTTGAAATTTCTTTTGAGAGCCAAATTTTTTAAACTTAAACTTATTCTAACGCCACATCTTCAAAATAGACTCTCCCAGGCCGTGGTATTTTGTGGAAGAGCCACACTCAAGGGGCCAAAGAGCTGCATGTGGCTTGCGAGCCGCAGATTGCTGACCACGGCCCTAGAACAATTCCCACACTCTATCTTGTTTTTTATTATATATGTATATGCTCTATTTTTACTAATAGACTCTAAACTCAGAGGGGACCATGTCTATGTTCTCCGCACTTAACCTAATACAGCAAATTTAGTAGTCTCAAAAGAAACGTTAGCAAAAGAAAAGCAAGAAAGAAGTACTTCACGTTTCACTCGTATTCCCACCATGTGAGAAATAAAGTATATAAATAGTATCTCTTTTTTTTTTACAAAAGAGGGAAATGGTTTGCTCAAATATATCCAGTGACTTAGTAACACGTCGGGGGCTGCAGATCAGATGCTGATGTCATCCCAGAGTCTATTTTTCTCTAACTCATTCTATTTCTGAGCATGCCATTCTAGCCAGCTAACAACAGACACTCTTAGATAGTAAGAAATGGAGAACGCAGAAGTCATTGTGATTGGTATTCACCCTTGAGGATGAATTTGTAATTTTAAGTGTGAATAAGAATACACTCCTTAGAAGACTGGAGAGTGGTGAGTCCTAGAAAGAGAAAGTAAAAATGTTTTCTGTTTTTTTGTTGTTGTTTTCATGGAGGAAGTTCAAGTAGCTATTCCTCTTCAACCCTTCCCTTTACTGTGACCCAAATTGGACATGTGGTGAAAGGCATGATTATAACATCGGGAGATCAAATGAAGCTGTGCCTATTGGGGCCATTAAAATGAAAAGAAATTTATAGGTCAAGACTGAAACTCAAGAACAGGGTGATAAGAAGAAAGCATAATCTGTGACCAATATACATTAAAACTACATAAATACTTTTCTTTCCTGAGGATGGAAATCAGTTCAGTTTGATAAGAAAAATAAATTACTAAATTTAAGATCTCTTTGGTTCTTCAGCTGATGTTTTCTTCTAATAAATTTTCTCAATGGGAGTTTTGGATAAATCCAAGTGTGAATGTAATACTCCATTTTCATTTATTTTGTTTCATTTAAATATTTATTGGGGACGTGTTTTGAAGCAAAAGGAAACAGAATGTAGAAAAATCTCACTGCTCCCAGGATACAGAATGGTTTAAAAAAGGTGAAAGTGACACTAATAAACTAGGGGCTGAATAAAACCTAGAATCTAATTAAATATACATAGACTGATAGACTATACTGTTGAACTTTGCCCTTGATTGGCTGACTACAACAGAAAAATGACCTGTGTCTCCCATGTTTGTTAATACTTTCTTATTATCAAATTGCTAGCAATTTTTTCCTTTTAGAGTTCTACTAACTTTAAGAATAGGACTTCAAAATCTTTTTTACTGTTCTTTTTATTTTCCATAATCTCTAATTTGCCCTCAAAATTTCCACTTGCAATACCCTTGAGATATTTTATTATGATTACAATATCATCATAGTAAAGAATTTCTATGTTGAACAAATTTGATATGTCACTTGTTCCATTGTGAACCCAAGAATCTTAGGCACGCAGTTGTGTAGGCAATCAGACTGATGAAATCATTTTGTTGTAATAAAGTCATGCCTTGCTCCTTAAGTTACTACTGAACATGAATTGCTTCCAAAGCTATAGTTGCTGTGGCATAGTAGTTCCTAACTGATTCAGATGAGAGCTGGAGCTCCCTCAATTTTTAGGTCTGGGTGACAGGAATGAGGAGTGCCCTGCAGAAAAGACACAGAGAAGGGGAATTTAAAGGACCTTCTCCTCTGCTTACCCTATTGCCATCCCACCTCAGTTTTCTTTTCCTTGGGTTCCCATACATTACAATCACTCACTGACATTCTATCTAGCACTGGAATGAATAGAATCTCATTTCCTCTTTCTTATCCACTGTCCTAAAATTGCTTAATAGGAGCAGTTATTTGTATTCTCAATAAATAAACAATTTTTTATTATAGTTTTAACTGTAACCCTAAAGTCTAGATATAATAGTTGGATGGGGGGGGGGGAATCACAATGACCCTAAACCTAAAGAGGGTCCATCAGGGGTAATGCATTAATTCACCAAATGACATAAAAAAGATGTTTGTGTCACTACCACATTAATTTTCATTCTCCTTGGAAAAATTATTTGGTGCTTGACTATCGTTAAAGTTTTGCTTGCAGTCTATGGAAAGATCTGAGTGACATAGAGTGGCATGGGTAAACACAAACAGAGCCAAGGCAGATTCCTCAGGCCAGATGACATATTTATTGGCCAAGTGAATTTGGAAAACTATTAGCAAGACCAGATCCATAAGCCTGACATTTTTTGGATGTCTAAGCTAGGACATTATTTCAGAAGGTTCCGTGAAACCAGCAGCATATGCTTTTAACTTCTGTCTTTGAAAAGACCACTCTGTCTGTGCTTCTCAGACACACTCAACAAATAGGCCTTGGATTTATTTTGTTAATATTGACAGGAGAATGATATTGCACAAATAAACCAAAAGCATCCTGAGCCCAGGCAGTTGAAACTCATCATGTGTGCTGCCAGATCCAGCAAATAAATAAATAAAAGCAAATGGAACAGCAAGCTGATGTTCAGGGAGATATAATCAAACCAGGGAATTAAGGTTACAAAATACATCACTTTCAGGTAAATTTATAAAAAAATATAGATTTCCATCAGGCAAATTTATGAGGGAGGAAAAATGAATCTTTTTTGGACCACATGCTGGGAGCCATCACATTTGGAATATGCTAGAACCTTGGTTCTTAAAGCATGGGGATTTTAAAAAAATCCTGTTCTCAGGGTGCTCTCAAGAATAACTGAACTCAATCCTGAACTCCAGGTTTCTCTACAAATAGCTTATTTGAGGGCTCCATTTGCAAATTCAATAAGCATCTCAGCCTCAGCAACTCGAGAAGAGAATTCATGAACCTCCTCCAAATTCAATTACAAAATACCCTTCCAAAATCTGTTCTTACTCAGGCACTCATATAGACTAAACATCTCAAGCATTCACCTAGTTGCTCATTCTAATAACTGGGCGTTACCTCCTCTATTTTTTTCAATCTCATATTCAATGTGCCACCTAAATTTATACCTGTGCCTTCAAAACATCTGAACATAGCCACTTCTCACCACCTCCACTGCCACCATCCAAGTCAAGGTTGCCATTTTCTCATTCTTGACATGGCAGACACCTAACTGGTCTCCCTCCATCCACGAGCCAGCTAAGAAGGCCACTGATAAGCTGCTTATCTCTTCCTTTTATTTTCCCCTTCACCTGGGATTTTAGTAATAAGTACAACATTGCCCACCTTCAACCACAGATGCACTGGCTACTTTCTCTTTTTGGAAACGTTCTGTTCAAACATCACCCAAAGATGCCTTCTCTTTGTGTCTGTACTGCTCTATTATAGATTAATTTACCCTAAATCAATTATCACTACTTGACATTATTTTTTTTATTTTTTTTCTTTATTGATTAAGGTATTACATATGTGTTCTTATAGCCCCATTACCTCCCATCCCCCCACTCATGCCCTCACCCCCCTGTTGACTGTGCCCATTGGTTAGGCTTATATGCATGCATATAAGTTCTTTGGTTGATCTCTCCACCTTAACCCCATCCTCTCCTACCTTTCCTTTGAGGTTTGACTGTCTGATCGATGCTTTTCTGTCTCTGTATCTGTTTTTGTTTATCAGTTTATGTTGTTCATTATATTCCACAAAAGAGTGAGATCATGTGATATTTATCTTTCTCTGACTGGCTTATTTCACTTAGCATAATGCTCTCCAGTTCCATCCATGCTATTGCAAATGGTAAGAATTCTTTCTTTTTTACTGCAGCATAGTATTCCATTGTGCAGATGTACCACAGTTTTTTAATCCACTCATCTGCTGATGGGCACTTAGGCTGTTTCCAAATCTTAGCTATTGTAAAGTGTGCTGCTATGAACATAGGGGTGCATATATCATTTCTGATTGGTGTTTCTAGTTTCTTGGGATATATTCCTAGAAATGGAATCACTGGGTCAAATGGGAGTTCCATTTTTAGTTTTTTGAGGAAACTCCATACTGTTCTCCACAGTGGCTGCACCAGTCTGCATTCCCACCAGCAGTGCACGAGGTTCCTTTTTCTCCGCATCCTCGCCAGCACTTGTCATTTGTTGATTTGTTGATGATAGTCATTCTGACAGGTGTGAGATGGTACCACATTGTCGTTTTGATTTGCATCTCTCAGATGATTAGTGACTTTGAGCATGTTTTCATATGTCTCTTGGCCTTCCTTTTGTCTTCTTTTGAAAAGTATCTATTTAGGTCAGTTGCCCATTGTTTGATTGGGTTGTTTATCTTCCTTTTGTTAAGTTGTATGAGTTCCCTGTAAATGTTGGAGATTAAACCCTTATTGGTGATAACATTGGTAAATATGTTCTCCCATGCAGTGGGCTTTCTTGTTGTTTTATTGATGGTTTCTTTTGTTGTGCAAAAGCTTTTTATTTTGATGTAGTCCCATTTGTTTATTTTCTCTTTAGTTTCCATTGCCCTAGGAGCAGTATCTGTGAAGAAATTGCTTTGGCATATGACTGAGATTTTGCTGCCTGTGGATTCCTCTAGTATTTTTATGGTTTCCTGTCTTATGTTTAAGTCCTTTATCCATTTTGAGTTTATTTTTGTGTATGGTGTAAGTTGGTGATCTAGTTTCATATTTTTGCATGTATATTTGAAATTATTTTAAAATGATTGTTCCTGTTCTTTGCCCCTCCCTCTTTAGAATTTAAGTCTGAGTCTTTGTCTTATTCCCTATTGTATCCACAAAAATCTGAAATAGTGCTTCACCATAGCAGAAGCATAATAATAAATTGTATTTCATAAAAATTCCCCAAGTGTTCTACTTTTGATTACATTACAAATTGCTTGTCGATAGTCACTAAATTGTGTAATGCCAAGAGTGATTTAGAAAGCACATGCTAATATTTTGTATGAAATACTTACTATATGTATTGCTTTAAACTGTCTATGACTAAAACTGGGCCTAAACAGGCAGTCAGACATCCCCTAAGGGGTCCCGGATTGCGAGAGTGTGCATGCTGGGTTGAGGGGTCCCTCTCTCCCCCCGTGCACGAATTTCATGCACCGGGCCTCTAGTAACATAATAATTCTATTTTCTATCTTATTAGAATGTTATTTTTGAGGAAGAAAAGACACAGCCTGAATTGAGTGAGTGTTGCCCAAACATTTTCTTTTCAGATAATTAACAAGATGAAGCATTGGAGTGCTCTAGAGAAGTAGAGGGCAAAGGGATAAATGCACTCCCACCACTAGGGGATTCAGTCTTGATTCTTTCCTTTGAAATGTTTTTCTGATCCTCAGTTTATTCATCTATAAAGTGGGGCTACTAAACTGAGCTCTCAGGGTTATTCTGATAGTTAAAAAAATATATATATGAAATGTGCATTTAGTCATATAAGTGAAAGATTTCTGGGCCCCTTTTTCTGATCCTACTTATACATACAGACATATAGATACACATGCATACACACAGACACACTCACAGACCCACATAACTTTGATTGGCACCTGAAAGGCATCCTACATGTTGGGTTCCTCCAGTCCTTCCTCTTATTTCTCTTCCAGCAACATCTTGAAGGTCATTTAACATTGAACAAGGTAGGAGTAAATGCACAGGGGGCCCCTACCCCCTTGCTCCCCACTTTTACAGAGGCCTCTGTTTCCCAGGGCATTTCAAAACCCCTGGTTAATACAGCGGTGGTTGTTTTCTAGAAGTTGAACTACTTAA
Organism: Cnephaeus nilssonii; assembly: GCF_951640355.1. Classification (NCBI taxonomy): domain Eukaryota; kingdom Metazoa; phylum Chordata; class Mammalia; order Chiroptera; family Vespertilionidae; genus Cnephaeus; species Cnephaeus nilssonii. The sequence continues at coordinate 95,729,398 of NC_137075.1, read as the reverse complement.
ATATGGAAGTTAACTTGCAGAGGCACATGATGGATTTCCTGGCGAGGCGAGTCTGTAATACTGCCTTTCTCTGGGAGATGTTATTGGCTTTTCCCTCGGATTTGTCTGGTACCATTTTTAAAGTGAAACCTCCGATGGGCAGTTGGAATGCAGAATGAGATCCTGCCTTGTGCTGCTTTTCACAGGTCGCTGGTGCTGCGCGGTTTCCCTGCGGATGGCGAGGGAGGGACAGGAAGTCGCAGGTGTCACCTTCAGAGTGAAGGATGGCACCCGGCTTTGTTGTTAACAGGAGTCCTGTTATAATAGCTCCATCTCTCAGTTAGAATGGCGAGACCGCGCGCAATTATGGGATATTTTAGCTAAGCAGAAGTGCCTCTTCAGTATGGAGATCACTCAATTCTTTGAAAGCTCAAGAGCAGAAACGACTTCCTTATAACGTCAGACTTGGGAAATCAGTGCTGTACATCAGCGTTTTTGCCCTGAAAACTTTATGCCAGCTGATTAGTCTGCATTGGGAGAAATAGTCAGAATTCCTGGTAGAGCTATTCCTAATAGAGAAGAACATGGTGTGGGGAATGGGCAGGATGACAGGGGAGGATCTGCTCTGAGTATGTCTCCAGAGGGAGAGGTATGAAGCATCCACTTATTTTTATTTTATTTTATTTTAATCTATTTTTATTTATTTCAGAGAGGCAGGGAGAGGGAGAGAGAGAGAGATAGAAACATCAGTGACGAGAAAGAATCATTACTTGGCTGCCTCCTACACACCCCACACTGGGGATCGAGTCTGCAACCCTGGCGTGTGCCCTGATCAGGAATCAAACTGTGACCTCCTGGTTCATAGGTCCATGCTCAACCATTGAGCAAAGCCGGCTGGGCCGAAGCATCCACTTATAAAGGGGATCTGGGGATAGAGCCATTTCTGTGAAGGTAATAAAGCAGAGGGAGAGTACTATTTCTGTAAAAACTGCATTGGAGTCTAAGTCATTTTCTGGAATTCAGGATTTAGACTGGAGTCTCAGACAAAAACTTTGCTGAGGAACCTTAGAGATAACTTCCCACACACTCATTTCTTTGGTGTATAACAAACAAACTGTGGCTTTCCCATATTTTATCCATTAGCACCCAAAGCCGGGGCTTTCCGCCTGTCTCCATAAACAAAAGAAGCCCGTGGCCTGGCAGAGTTCTCTCCTAAAGTTGGTGGGCTACAGACCAACTGGCAGGCACTACTTGGAGAGCTTTTATTTTGAAACAGGAACACAGTTTTCAACTTAATCTGTGCTTAGACTCTCAGTGATCTTCATGCATTTGGCTTAGGTAAGTTTCAAGCATTGAATGAATAATTATTATGGGATTGCAGTTATCTGCTTGGAAATTAATGGTTTTCTCACAAGAAGGGGTGAATGTTTTGAACTAATTGTGTTCCTTCATTATCAGTGTTTAGCGGAAATGCTTCTGAAGCACTTAGCCTGCTAGTTCAGAATTAGTTATGAATATGTTTGCCTCTAAAACCTGACAAAACATATTATTATCAAGGCAAGATTATTTGAAATAAGGGAATTAATTTCTAGGAAGTACTCTTTATTTTTATCTTTATAACCCTTCTCTTTAACCTTGTGCCTAAGAACCAATCACCAGGACAGTCAAACTTAGGAAAGAGTCATTGAATTAACAGTCCCAACAAAGAGGACTGTTGGCACACAGATTTATTTATTGATTGATACACCTATTTATTAAAAAATAAATAAATGCACTGGCACCTCCTAAATACCAGACAATGTTCTAGGCACCAGGGAAACAATGAATAAAGTAGCCAAATGTCATATCCTGGTAGAATTTACATCCTAATACATCTGTTCAAGAAGTGTCTACACCCGGGTTCCTTGGTATTCCAATATTTCAGTTTTTCCAACAGAAAAGTTAAGCTAGGGAGAGATATTATTTTCTTCTTGTTGAAATGACAGATTCCAGGAAACTTAGAACTGCAAGGGATGCTATAGATGATTTGTTTGAAGCACACCAGTCTCTTTACATGAGTATAAGGAGACTCCAGAAAGTGATAGGACTAACCCAGGGTCCTGATGTGGCTCAGTAGCAAATATTCTAGTAGCAACCAGGGTTCTATACTGTGTTTCCTAGGGCTGTCAAACCAACCAAACAACCAAAAAAAAAAACACAAAAAAAACAAAAAAACCATAAAAAAACAAAAAACAGACAAACAAAAAAAGCCACAACAAAGTGGTGGTTTACAACAGGAAAAATCTATTCTCCCCATAGTTCTGGTGGCTAGATGTCTGAGATTCAGTTGACAGGTTGGTTACTTCTAGAGGTTCTGGAGGAGAATCTGCTCAATGCCTCTCAACTAGCTTCTGGTGGGAGCCATTGGCTTAAAGCTACATCTTTCTCATCTCTGTCTCTGTTATCCTGTGGCATTCTCCCTGTGTGTCTCTGTGTCCCTGTGTCTTCACATGACATTCTTATAAATACATATGTCATTGAATTTGAGACCTACCCTAATTCAGTATTACTTCAACTTTATTACATCTTCCAAGACTATTTTCAATAAAGTCACATTCATAGGTACCAGGGGTTAGAACTTCACGCAGTTCAATCCACAGCATGTACTTAGTGCGGTGCTCTTTAGACAACACCGAGCTGCTTCCATCTTTGAAGAAGTATCTGCTTTCATGGTAATGTTTTCTGATGTTGATATTTGGAAATAACTCTTGGAGTTAAAGGAAACAACCTGGATTTTAAAAGCCACCTACTATCTCCCTTCTAAAAAACATATATGAAGCTGATTATGATTTTGAGTAGTGTATGTAAAATTTTTGCAAAGTAGGTAAGTAGAATGACAGCATATTTATTTCTACTATACTGCATTTTCCTTAATTATGTGCCTAATCCCAATTCTGTCCAGTTTCTTAAACAACTAAAATGTGCAAACTAAAAAGAAGAAAAATCCATAATGCTAATTAAAATTAGTAGTGCTCACTTTCGCATCCCCCCCCTCCCCCCTCACCCCAAGCCCCCAAGGGAAAGGAGTCTTTGTTGCCACTTCCTCCATGTTTCCTCAGCTCAGTAAGTTCTGGAACGGCTAACTTCCTGTCCTGGACAGTCAAAACTCACTCCAGAGATCCTAACTCACGAGTAAGATATTTCCCAAACACAGTAAAAGTTGTTCCAAATGCTGCAAATCATACATGATCTGGGCCATGAGTACCTCGAATGATTTCATTTACAAGCACATAAAACATACTGTAATTTGAACTGCAGGCTTGTAAGGAAGGGGTCAGGGCACCATTCACTCTGCTATGCGAGGCTGACCTGGCACAGCATTCGCCGAGACTTTTTACTCTTTTCTCTTTCTACTTGAAAAAAAAAAGCCATTAATAATGTTTAATCAGGATGACACAAGTGACTAAAATATTATCCACTGATTGCCATGGAAAATAAGCTTTAAATGTTTCTATCATAACTTGATTTCCCATAAATTAGGCAAAAGAACAAAATAAATTTCATGCTGATTGAGAAAAAGCATAAAAAAGTATTAATAAACTATGGATTAAGAATCTGACTGCCCTAGAAGGAATCAAACAAGAAAGGTAGATGTTAATAAAACAAGACAGATGTATTAAAATAAGATTTCTTTATTCAAAGGCTGAATCAATTTTCTGGGAGAAATTAAAATACCCTTTTAGACGTCTTTTAGGTGTCACTTTATGTCTTCTTAGCTCACCACTCTTTGTTCTAAATGCCATGGAGATGACCAGGTCTCTGATTAATTTCACACAAGCACAACCTATTAGTGTCCCTATTCCAATACCTCTCCCCCAGCCTGGGCGTCCTCTGATAGGGTGACCAACTTGTCCTGGTTCACTCAGAACCTTCCTGCTTTTTGCACTGAGAGTCTCTCATTCTGTGAAATACCTCTGTCCTGGCCACACCAGATCAGTTGGTCATCTAACTGGACCCTGATGCTTGAGACACCATGGAATCCAGGTCAATGTCCATGCAAGTGTGGGCGCTTAATATTCTATGGGGTGAACTTTTGTCTAGTGGAAGTTGGGAGCTGATGGATAAATTCTTCCTCCTTTCCTCACTGGGGTTGACTGTCCTGACATGTGGTTTATGTGGCTTCTCAGAGGATGATGGTTCCATAGGGTTGAGCAACTAGTTGTATTTTGAGGCAGCACCTGAATTGGCCCCCCGTCTTTCCCCACTTTAAGCTCTTTTCCCTGGGTTTTCAATCCAGAATAAAATAACAGCACAGAAGCTCTTTGCTTCAGGCTTTTCTTTTAGTGAACGCAGGCTACAAAAGTGGGCACACAGAAATAAATCTAGAAAATAAACCCTCAGGGTCAGATTGTGGGGCGAGTTTCCTCATGGCAATAAGCCCTTCATGGCTGGTATGACTAGGGCACCTATAACATCCCAGTTGCTCAGGCATCCATCTGTGGTTAGTTGGGGTAAGGTGCAGGAAGAAGGTGAGGCATTGGGATATGCTACAGCAAGGGTACTTGGAATGCATGGGGACAATAATAATTATAAGGATTGTGAAGTGAGCTCCTCTCTCTTAACTGCACTGAAAGTCTTAGTCATAATGATAGGCTCAGAGCAGTCAGTTGTCAACTCACCCTGTGCTATGAAAGTCAATAGGCAATAGTGTGGTGAAGGCCTGAAGGGAAGGGTGGGCAGGCTAGAAGGGCTCAATGGGGAAAAAGGGGGATGCAAATGTAATACTTTCAACAATAAAGATTAAAAAAAAATAAAGTCAATATTCTTCTATGGCAACTTTTAAAGACATTTTTTAAATTTTCTGCAACACCTGGGCATACTATGCTAAATCTCAAGATCAGGATGTAGTTATAAAGGTGGCATAGTTGCAAAAGAGATAGAACGCCAATACTTGATAGGTCTTCTATGTCCAAGCCAGGAATCATACAGGGCTATATAAATGGTTGACACTGAAAAATCTTGAAACTCAGATTTTTCTAAATCCTCTGGGTGGCATAATCAGCGCCTTCCACTTGACAAAGGAGAGAGCAGCCTCCCTTTGCTTTGAGACTTCCCTTGAAGCAGGTGACTTGCAGGATTTGGCTTGCGCACATGAAGATCTGCCCTTGCTGTCTGTCCCTCTTTGACATAAGTCTGATAGCCAGTGTTAGGTCTTAACACAGCACAGGCAGGGAAATATGGTACATTTCCTGCTCCAGAAGGGAATTACATGCTCAAGACATTGTAGCTTCTGGCTGATACGTGCCAGCCAGAATCAAAACAGGGAAAGGAGTGGTTCTTGAGGGCCCTGGGGTAGGAGGCATAAGAAATAAGGCTGGATGGGGAGAGTCAATATTCAGGCAAAACCACCAAATAGTCTGTTGGAGAGGCTACTTAAAGCTTAAACCTGATGATATCTACCCTGAGAAGTTAATATCAGAGGATCAAAGGGTATTTCCATTTTTTCCCATGAATCACCAGTTGATGTATTAAAACACTAACTCCTAGGGGACGTTTCTTGGGCAAATAGGTTGTGACAGCATTTTCTCTTGGAAGAGGACAGAGGGACATTTTCAGGAGGCAATGAGGTACAGAATGTTTGCAGAGAAGCACTGCTGTTGGAGATGATGGCTTCTGGACCCAGCTCAGTTCCTATCCATCCCCTGTTCATTGTTTTTTTGGGGAGCTCCGCTGAGCGTTCCCAGGTGCAGGAGGCCATCACAGACACAGACATCCCAAATACCACAGCATCTCCGTGGGGTTCCAGGAACGACTGCCAAGGACCAGACCAGTCCAAGGACTGGACACCTTCTCGCTGGAGGAACACAGAACCTTATATCCACAGCTTAGCGCTCAGATACAAATTTATGTATCTGATTTGTGTTGAGACAAAGCAGGCAGGAAAAATTTGTTTTCCCTGGACATCCCTCAATTAAAACAAATACACAAATAAATTATTAAGTTTCCATTTATTTCTTGACTTCTAGGTATATTCCAAAAGGATTTCTCAGAACAAATAAACCTATTCAAGGAGTTTTAACTCAGAAATAGTACAGTTTTCTGACTTTGGATTTATGTATGGGACAAAAATCAGTGTTCTTGAAAGCCTCATTTCTTTTCTCCCCTCTCTGCCTGTCTGTCTCTGTTATCTCTCTTATATTCAGTGCCCCCAATGCCCAAATATGTTTGAAAGACCTAGGCTTCTTTGCCTGTCCATTTCTTTTTCTCTCTCTTGGCCAAGAAACCATTTCCAGGATTGCTCCATGCCTTCTTTTCTCCCCCGAGGCTACCTTTGTAAGCTCTACAAAAATGCAAAGTGAAAACTTCATTCAAGAATCCATGCATATAAGCAAAACCAACAGACTCAAGACACTAGGGGGGAGAGGGGGGAGGGGACGAGGGCAATTGCTGGGAGGTAGGGGAAGCGGGGGGGGGGGGGGGGGGAGGTCAATGGGGAAAAAAAAGAAAGACATATGTACTACTATTTGTAATACCTTAAACAATACAATTTAAAAAAGAAAGCATTGAATTATAGCAATAAATTGTATTAATAATAATAAAAAAAGAATTCTGAAACACCTCTTTCTCTATGCTAGCTATGCAACACCCAAGGTTCCTATTCCATAGCAATCCCAAAGGTTACCAAGTTCACTAATGATCTGTCCATTTAGTGTGTTAAATTGTTCTTTTATTTAAGTGAAGGTCGCTTAATTGCCTTTATTGAGTCTCTTTTGCTGCTGTTGCTTCCTCTCCTTTAAATGCAGTCTCATTTGTTCTCCAGACACTCAGGAGTACATCTATGCAAGGATCACATGTGAGCTGGACAGCAGGACAGGTACTGTGCAAGCGTCTCCCATACCTCGCTGCCAGTGCACCTCCAACACTTGCTCCCCAGCTGCCACCACAGCTCTGCTAAAGTGTCTCTGGGCAGATATACAGCCCCAGGCAGACACGGCCAGTTCTGAGGAAGCTTAGGAATTCAGAGGAACATCTGTGACATAGACAAAGCTGTGTATTTCCATTTACGGGGTGTGGATGATTTGAACTTGACAGAAACATCTGCACACTGGCATGTCTCTGTTAGGATTCAAACCCTCAGTAGACAGAGAGCTATAATTGTTTAGATTTAAATGGAATACTGTAGATGGGCACTTGTGACAGTAAAACATGCCCTTATAGAGGTTTACCATTTAGATACATTTATTTATCCATTAATTTAGCTATTCAATACAAATTCCTTATACCCTCCAAGTGATGTGTCAAGCACTCAAAACATCAGGGGATGCTTCTCTTCAACACTTAGTGGACCTCACCTGGAACTGAAAATTAAATCTGGTGCTTGAAGTTCATTGGCAGGTAATTTGAGTGTGAACTTTGAAAATAGCCACAATAAGGGTGATTGTAAATATTAAGTTATATTTGGCATATTCTGCTTTTATGTGAAAAGATTTTTAAACTTATAATTGGGAAAACATGAGTCTCGCATGCCTTAACATAGCTTGCATGTCTTAAAAAATTGTTCCCGGTTGATTTTATATCATGGTGGTCAATCTCTGTAGTTTTCGCCATTATTGATCAACTTGTCAAGGAGGAAAATGTAAGAACTCAGAATTGATTTAAGGAATGTGGACCAAAAAGGACTTTTGTAAAAAAGTAACCTCCTAGAATGATCTGCTCATACACTTCTAACTGGGCAGGTCATGGTGGGTAGTCACATCCCAGTCATATAACATAATATAATGTATTTTATCATTATATTCCAGCCATTTTAGTCAAAGGCTTATATTTGCCTTAAGCAAGCCCTGGTCATTGCATCTAGGTTGACATACCTTTGAAATATCCCCTCTCAGATCCCTCCTTCCAATACCTGACCACCCTTTCAAAGCACCCTCAAAAGCACACATAATCTTAATCCAATCCCCACCTTGCTTTTTCCCACCTCCATGTAATCTTCCTTATGTCCCTTCCTTAATTTCAAATGCATAAAAGAAACTGCAAAACTATCATTCTCTGGGGCATTTGAGATCTTGCCCCCTGACATATGTCATCAGTTTGGCTCAAATATACTCTTATAAAAATTCTCTCCAGGTTTGAATATTTACATCCGCAGGAAGATACTTTCAAAGCTGATGACAGCACCATCCAGTGAGCTGAGGGGGGCCAAGCTGGTGGAATTGTGCAAACAGCAGCTTTGGGGCACCAGGCTTCTTTCTTTGAGGACCACGGGGTTCAGAAGGCATTTATCACTTCAATTTTCATGTTTTTCATTCCTATTCACAAGTAGGATCATTGATCCTCAATACAACAAAATAATGCTTAAAGAAAACATCCAATTCCCTTGCCTGTGTTCTCAAGGAAAATAAAAAATAGGAAAAGACAATTGTATTAAAACATTTTCATCTTCTTTCCCCCTCATTTTCAAAAGTATCCTGTTCTACTCCATGATCTCTACTTTAAAAAAGAGGGTGGGGTGTGAGCTTCTCAGAGAGAGCATGGAGGTGCAGCTTCTAAAAGTAAATTAAAATAAATTACCAGAAGTAGCTGAGAAAATTTATGGAACTCTAAAACATAAATGAACAAAAAGTAGATAATCGCCTTTCCCTTCCCCACTTTAGAGTCCTTTAGGTGATATTTCAGTGAGTTGAGGCCAGCTAAGTTCTTTTTTGTGGAATAGGGCAGGCATGTGCCATTGACCCCCTGTCAGCCAATCAGGATGAGCCATCCAGGCCGCTTTGATGTAACATAAGTTGGAGAGTAGCAGGTGGCCTCCCCTGCTGTTTATAGTGCAGCTTGGGGAGTTCTGTCAGATGTAGCAGCTCCTCTTTATCTGCGTGGAATCTGTGTAAATCACAAAAGAACAGATGGAAAAACAGTCACAGACCTCTGTTCACCTCTTAGAAGCAGCTCGTAAACCTCCACACACCACCCGCTCTGTTTTGAAAAACAACCTTCAGTGGGTTGTTCACCCAACTGCTACAGGGAAATCATTTTGTTTATAAAAACATCTAAATATGTGAATTAGACAAAGAAAACAAAAACAGCCAGTGGCTTAAATGATCCCAGCTGCTATATATATATGTATTTTACCATTATATTCCAGATTTAGGTTATGTAAACACAGAAAAATTAGAAATTATCCCTCATCTATCAGTTCTAAACATCTGTAGAATGTCTTGGTGCTGCCAGATGATGCCAGTGGTTTAATATGATTGCTCATTTGACTGTTGTTTTTTAAATGCGATTATGAAATCACTTGTTAATATTTCTTTTTCCTAAGAACTCTAAGTGTCTAAGTAAAAAGTATATACTTTGATATTGAAAATCACCAAAGAAAAACTGAAAAGCTGAAAAAAAATTGATTTTGAAAGTATTTTACTTGAATTCTATGTAATTGAAGGATATAGTTTTGATCTGCACATTTACCACTTGCATTTGTACTGTTGACTCAAAATACAGTGTGCGGTTCGTTTGCTGTCATATATATAATAGCATAATATGCTAATTAGACCGGATGTCCTTCTGGGACGAAGCTGGGGTTGCAGCCATGGGATTGAGGCAGCCATGGCTGTGAAGGCCTACTCTTGCACGAATTTCGTGCATCGGGCCTCTAATATATATATATATATATATATATATATATATATATATATATATATGATATTGTTTTGTTTTTGACCAAGTGCTACTGCTCTACTTATGACACATATATAAGGCCATGTATCTAATAAAGTTTATAAGAAAATATTAACTTTATTTATTTAAGAAGTTGTTTAAAATTTAGCCAGGAAATGGAAAGAGGATAAAAATCTTCCTAGTTCTAAAAGAGGGAATAGCAGAAGCAAAGACACCAGTGAATGAAACAGAGGAGGGCATGTGCCCCACCCCAACATTTTCAGTGTGTAATTTGTAAGACAAGGCGCTGAAAGAGATGGAACTATAGGTTAGCTAGGTCTTGACCACAGAGGGCCTTAAAGGTCTCATGAAAAACAAGGGCTTTGACCTGGATGTGATCAAAGATGACTACTGAGGGTTGGCTTTAATCTTTTTATAAATTTAAAATCTGTACAAGTATTACATTTAAAAACACATAAATTGTCCAAAGACTTAAAGGGCACAGAAGTTGTCCATTAAAGTGCATTGCTAGTCAGAAATGAATCAAGTTCTGTTTTGTTGGGGATTTCTATAGAGTGTAGAAATATTGTTATGAAAAATCCTATTGTATAGTAATAAATTTATAAAGCAGGGACAACCAAGTCTTGAAAACACCACAATAGTGAAGTTCAGTGTTAGTAGAAGTGAATACCCTTACAGAAGTATTCCAAGAGGTTTCTTTTTTTGTAAACCCCAAGAGGGCAGGAAGAACATAGGAACTGTTTCCAGAACTTCATAAATTATTTTCTTTTAAATTCATGTCCTGAGAGGACAATATATTAGACCATTGGGTCTCAACTGGGGAAAATATTTTCCTCCAGGGGACACTTGGTAGTGTCTGGAGACATTTTTGTTGTTATAACTGGTGGGAGAGTATGTTATTGACATCTAGTGAGTAGAGGTCAATGATACTGTTAAACATAAGATAGCCCCATATAACAAATAATTTTCAGCTTAAACGTCAATAGTTCTGGAGTTGAGAACCCTGTTTTAGATATTTTAAGCATATTCTTTATTGTCAAGAGAAATATACTTCACAATTTCATCATATCTAATCTTGTGCATTTTGGAGCAGTCAAAAGGTTGTTCTTAAGATCATGAAACACGTGATCTTTCTATATAATGAATTCTTCCTTAAAGAGAATCTTACAAAATCCTATTATAATTTTTAGTATTGAATTTTTTTAGAAAGTTGCCAATGCAAAATAGTCGCTGTATTAAAGTAAATCATGCTTGAAATAAAAGTGTTATTTTTAATAAAGAGTTATCTACTTATAAATCTTTGTTTTGAGTTAAAGTGTGGTCAAATCATTTCATCAGAGCTAGTCTGAGGCAATTAAACATTATATTTCTGGATACCATATTAAAATATCTTTGTATCAAAACATCAGTGGAGAAAGGACCAGATTCTCATTATATGAGCTGTAGATTCTCTAAATAACTTTTCGTAGTCAGACATATTTTATGGTGTATTTTGGACCATTAGGAATACTTTGTTAGTTCCTTGTAACACAAAATTAAAAGGAAATTTTCAAAGTGAAAATTTCTTGCCTTTCAGGCATTCATTCACTTTTGGTAATCTCTGTTAATGAAAGCTCTCATTTGTCACAACAAAGATTACTACAAGGAAACCTATTTTTCCTTATTTTTACTGGAAGTTATTGAGATTACTTTTCCTTTTCATTATTATGCCAAAAAGTTTTTTAAAAAATAGACAAGAATATAGTCTTGTATTTACTTATTTATTTATTTACTTACTTACTTACTAGAGGCCCAGTGCACAAAATTTGTGCATGGGTAGAGTCCCTAGGCCTGGCCAGCAATCAGGGCTGATCAGATTCCCCACCTCTTTGCCTTCTCCTTCCCTCGCCTCTACCATGAGGTTCCTACCTCCTCCCCACCTCCTTGCTTCCTCATTCCCTTGATCCCTCTGTGCCCTGCCATCGCTGCCGCTGGTCACCCACCATGCTCCACGCCACCCCCTGGTAGTCAGTATACATCATAGCAAGCGATCAAACTCCCGGTCTCCCAGTCAAACTCCCAAGGGGACACTTTGCATATTAGCCATATATATATATATATATATATATATATATATATATATATATATATAAAAGGCTATATATATATAATTTATTTATTTAATTTTGGTAAATATGAAGTGATGTTAAATAACTGAAACACTAAGAAGGATCAACAACTATACAAAGGTAATTATCAAAGATCAAATTGTCTAAAACCATATAGTAATGGCATTTTGGTTTACCATCTTCCCCTTTATTGTTGTAAATGGGGTAGGTGAGGTTTTGATGCCTACTCTTCTCTCTCAGATCTCTGACAGAGGACATGAGATAACTGCAGCTCTCAGATTTAATCCTAATTAAATGTCTCCAAAAAATGTCTCATTGAAGCAACATTGAACATTTAATAAGTGAAGAACTTTTCTTAATACTTATTTGCTAAAGGTTTAAAAATGTGACTGACCTTTTAATATGTACTTCTGTGTAAAGAAGGTGGTGTCTTAAAAGTTGGTTATCCTTTTAATCATAAAAACTTGGGTCATTAGTTTTGCAAAGTGTTCCCTGAAAACAACGTTTCCAAGATTACATAGACATGTAATATTTGGAAAATCTAACCAGTTTATCACTCCCTTAGACAGTCTCAATACACATAGTAAAACAACACACAACAAAAACCTTCTGATTTTAGTTTTTATCCCAGCACGTCTCAAAGCTATTAACATATTGTGAATCCAATGTTCCAAGTAACAAATTTTACACAAAAAAAGTTTAGAATATCTAGTCCCACGCTTCTATTTGATTCTCATTTTGATTTAATTACATCCTAAATCTTGTTTCCTAACTACTTACTACTTAATTTTCTTTTAGCAGTTCTGTCAGAGGTGTGAACAGGACAGGAGGTAACATTTAGATTTTTCTTCATTATATTTTTATAAATTATTCAGTGAGGATAGGTCACTGGTAAATTTGTCTTACAATCCCAGAACCCAAAACCTGAGACAGACAGAAATGATAAGAAATCTGCACAAACAGCAGCATCCAATGTAACATTTCGACCTCTTTTGTGTAAAAGCAGAACGCCACATTTAAGATTTGAGTGGCATTTCTCTTTTGAAAACTTGGCACACACTTTCACTAAATAGAGGGAGCGTTTGTTGCACACATTTGTGACCAAAGTTAATGCTCACCTAATAGTCACATCATTGCTGTCCTTGGTGGGTGAAGATGATGGTTATCCTTTTGTTTAGCTTGATTGTCAAATTTAGTGCTACATCGGTAGTCTTTCCTCCACTTTCTTCTGAAGACCTCATTTTAGGGCTCTGCCCCCTCATCTAAAAAAATAACAAAAGTTGTGGAGAACTAAGTACCATGGGGCAAGGTGAAGAATAGGAGTTGTTCTAACTCCAAATCATCCTGTAGCTCTGCCATCCAGGTTCCCTCCATTGGAAGTGACGAACATGTTCTGATCAGAGTGTAAATTGGCATGCACCTTCCTCTGAAATGCAATAAAGTTAGAGAAGATTAGATGATTTTTAAAAATGTATCATTATTCATAGTCAGTGCTTCCTCTGCACTTCTGCGTACCATCTGGTCCTGATGGTCCAAGTGCCAAAATACCATAAGGAAAGTTGTTTTTGTGGTATTTCCAGTCCAACCAGAATCAGAAAGTACCAGAATTCTCTTGAGAAAAGCTGCTGTCATAGGACACAAAGCCCAGTTTGTCAAACCAAAGAGTTTAAGAAGAAAAGTAGCTGAAATAAAATTACCACCCACATTTAAATGCTGAACAAAGGGAGTGTTCTGGGTTTGGGGTTTACCAGATATCTTGCATGATAATCAAAAATACACACTACCAACTGCTCATAAATGTTACCCCATTTCTTTATAAACTACATTTTTTCTTTCTACTCCTAATTTATCTCTATTATCCTTATACATTGATTTTTTTAAGGAAAATCTTTATGGATAAATAAAGTAATGAAATTTCCAGTGAAAACTGATTAAGAAAAAACCAACACATTATGAATACCCATTGAATGGATGTCAAATTTGAAAGCCTTTATGGGGCCCTGGCCAGGTGGCTTACTTAGTTGGAACATTGTCCCATATACCAAAAGACTGAGATTTTGATTCCTGATCAGTGCACATACCTAGGTTGCAGGTTCGATCCCCAGTTGGGGTTCATATGAGAGAGGCAACCAACTGATGTTTCTCTTTCATAGCAATGTCTCTCTTTCCCTCTCTCTTTCTCTCTCTCTCTTCCCACCCCAACCCTTCTTCTCTCTAAAAAAAAAAAATCAATAAACACAACCTCAGGTAAGGATTAAAAAAAAACCTCTTATAGGTTACATGTTATCTGGTTCTGTGTATGAGACCACTGATGTCTAAAAATTTCTTTAACATGCATTTTGCTTTTGTACGGGACACCACAGCTTGTCAAACACAAGGAATCTTGAATCTTTAGACTCAATCTGTGCTCTAAACTTATTGCCCAGAAGGTTTAGAGTGGGCTGTTAAATTTGGCAAGATTTCCACTTCTATTCAATCCCAAAACCTTCTGAGACTTATTTGACACTGAGTTTTATTCAGCTTAATTTAGTTCAATTGAAAAACCCACACCCTCTATGTAGCCAAGGAGTTTACGTGATGAGTACATTGTAGACATCACTCATTCATAAGGTCACCAGGTGTGGGAGCCCACTCAATGGCACATAACACACACACTATTGTATGACAATATGTTAAGGAAAAAAACTCAGCATGTGCATTTCCCTTAAAGGAAGTGTCTTATAATGCATAGAACATAAGCTTTTGTGTCAGATACACATAGATTCAAATGCTGGTTCTACACCTGTCAGTTGTGACTTAGGAATACTTACTGACTGCCTGATATTAAATGTCCTCATCTAAAATATAAAACCAGCTATTTTACCAGGTTGAAAGGATCAATGAGCTATTGAATGTAAAGTCCTAGACCATGGCAGGTGCTCAGTCTTCTCCTCACCAACTTTAGCTGTATATGTGGATCATAAATTGACAGACAGCTGCAAGGCAGATGCATAAGAGGCTGCCTGTTACAAAAAATGCACAGCAATTTTTACTTAATTTCCCCCCCCTACCTCACTCCCATTGAAAGAGGAAAGATTAACTCTAGGGATGTAGCTTCCATAGCTCAGGAGGCAATGATGACATTCTCCATTAGGAATACTCAGTTCCCATAGGCAATACTCTGAAATTTTTTTATCACATAAAATAGTAATGCTTGGAGAGAGTCATGATCTGAGCTGAGCCGCATCTGAATCCACATAAGGAGACAGCTTTAATATGATCATTACTGGATCAGCCATTATGCCCTGAGACCCAGTCCCCAAAAAGGATCATCTCCCAAAGACAAATAAAACAATTGAGGCCAATTTTTAACTAAAAATAAAATCTCTCCCATTGAATTTTAGGGCTGTATTCTCTGTATCTAGTCTGTGCACTATGCTATAGTTTGCTACAATATGATATCTGTTTCTAAGACAAATAGTTAAACTATTTTTTTTGGGGGGGGCATTCACTTTCACATCACAGTCCCCCAAAGAGTATCATCAAAACACAAACTTCATGATTTTTCAGGGAAGCTGGACATTGACATATCCAGGATCCAGTCCTTACACCCACAGCCTTTAGATGCCAAAGTAGAGGGATTTAATCTCATAGTTCTGACTGTCCTGGTTCAGGCTGTATTCATTAACATACTTGAACTTTTCTGCTCTCTTACTCCTTACAATCACTGGAATTGAAATTCACTCCCTTGAATTTTTTAAAAAATATTATTCCCCCAAAACCCACTTAGGAAAGCAATTGAGGTGTCATCCTATGCAGCACCAAATGCGAGCAAATAGCTGCCTTTTGGAGAATTTTGCCTGAACCTTCCCCCTTCAGCACCAGCCAGTGAGGCAGCTGGCAGTTGCTTTCTTAACTCCAGTCACTCAGCACTGGGGTTCAGTGTCCAGTGATTTTTAATTTTTTTTTGAATGATAAAACATATATACTGTTCTTCTGCCTTAAACTTTGAGACACTGTCTCATTAGGAATGCAATCTGTCAAGGAAAGCAAAGTGCATCCAAAGAGAACTGCATTGTCTCTGTGTTATGTTACAGGACTTTTATGAGATGGTGACATTCCCTAGACAGCACCTGCTGCGTGGCTTTGGGCGGCTGGCCAGAAATGAAAGGGAAAAGCAACGTGTGGTTTAAATCCCAGTGGTACAGCCTTGCATCACTGTAACAAATACCAGGGATTGAACAGTTGGGAGGGTTGAGCAAGTCTCAGGCTGTAGACACTTGAGTTCAGAATGTATGTGAATGTCCCGGTCATTGTCAGAAATTTATGAACAGGGAGATGTAAAAATGTTTTTTCTTTTTGCTTGGGGTATATATTTGACATAGCTGTGCATACCTTTTTTCCCTGTACTTCTAGGTATATGGCCCGTTGGAAATTTGGGGGAGTCCTTATAGCTAGTGGCTTCAAGCATAGAATCTTGGCAGTACAAAACCAGTACTAAAATGATATTCTTTGTGAAAGTTCACATTGAATAAAGGCACTTAAGTAAAATACATTTCAATATACGTATATATGTATATATGTGTGTGTATATACATCGAGTGGCCAGATTATTATGATCTCTGAACGCATAATAATCTGCCCACTCAGTGTATATCCTATATAATAAAAGGCTAATATGCAAATTGTCTCCTTGACCAGGAGTTCGACCAGCAGGCAGGCCGGACAACCACCCATGTCCCTTCCCCCTGGCCAGGCTAGCCGGACCCCACCCATGCATGAATTCATGCACTGGGCCTCTAATATATATACTGAGTGGGCAGATTATTATGCATTCAGAGATCATAATAATCTGGACACTCAGTGTAATGTAGATGTATATATGTATATAATTCTTATTTGTGGGCAAGCATGGGTTTTTGCTTTAGAGAAATATTTTTATTTTTATAGCCTCCCCTTCATCAGTTTTTGTTGTAAATACTGTAGACAATACAGAAAATAAAACCTCTTGAACTTATAGTTGTTTTTGAGATGCCCAGGTGGTCAAATTTCATATATTTAACTCACTGTCCCCATTGAACCACATGATGGGGAAAAAGGAAAAAAAAAATAAAGGTAATCTAGAAAACCAATCTAATGGTAATGGCAGTGGCTAAAATGTGAACTTCTATTGCTTGATAAATAAACTTCAGCAAAATAGTACCTATTTGGGAAAATCAATGGCATCTATTAAAAGAGAAAACTACAAATCCAATTAGGTAGCACTCCTTTTTCATTAAAGTAAGGCTTAATTCAGTGGAAACCACTGTTTAGAAATTAGACACCAAGTCATTTTTTTTTTCTAACTAAATTGATGGTGTGCTGCTGTTGACTTTCTCGTTAGAGAATTCAGTAAGAAGGCTTCTTGGCCTTTTCTCCATATATCTATTGACCTTAGAAAGTGATGACTTTATAGAATGTGACCACATGGCTCACACCACTGTGAGGTAAGTGCAGGGCCCCCAAATCCCAGTGGGGGAGCAGGAAGTACGATCATTCAGAAAGAGTTACTGGGTCCCCATTGACCACAATTCCATAACCTTTGTCCTCAGACTCCAATGAAAATTCAACTTGTTTTGTACAAGTTATTGAATATGTTCTAGACCCTACCACAGTTCTGTGTGTGTGTTTGTGAGAGAGAGGGCGGGGGGTGAGCAGGAGACTTTATGAAAGAACAGAGACTTAATGTCACTTGAACATGCAAATCTTATTATATTCTGTTTTGCATAACTTTCCTCAATAGGTCAGGCTTGAGGGTTGAAAAAAAGGGGGATTTCATGTCATGAATGTGGAATTCTGAGCACTGAGCACACTAAGTGCCGTGTTTCATTTGTTCTGGGAATTCTTATTAATCTGATGGGTTTGTTTATGGAGCTAAATCAGAGCTAAGTCAGAGTCCTAAAAGCCTCTATATGCCTTATTGAAACATGGAGTGCTTCTAAACTTAAAATCAATGGCATTGATTCAATTATAAACCATAAGTGAAGACTAATGGTTTTTATGTTCATTAACTTCTAATTTACATAAGACAGAAGATGTTAATATGGGCTCAGAGTCTGTGGGAACCATTTTAGAAAAATGGGATTTCCATTTTCATTTACAATGGATCAATATTGCAAAAATAAAAATGTATGCCCTTCAGCTCCATGATTTTCCCACTGTTTTGTTGTCAAAGAAAATTTGTGAACTCTGGGTTGAATTAGTGTAACCTCTTTATCAGCAGCTCAATTGCTTTTACAAACAACATGGGTTTTCACTGTTAAATTTTACCAGAAATTAAAAAAAAAAAAGCAAATAGTCATCAATTTTGGATTGTTCTGAAGAACAGAAAAGTTAAACAGCAAAAAGTTAAAGATAAAGGCAAACATTGAAAGAGTTCCAGTTTGAAGTACATTCAGATAAATCTTAAATATTTCTGGTCTAAATTTTTTAAAAAAATTTTATTGCGTTTTTTACAGAGTGGAAGAGAGAGGGGTAGAGAGTTAGAAACATCAATGAGAGAGAAACATTGATCAGCTACCTCCTGCACAACCCCCACTGGGGATGTGCCCGCAACCAAGGTACATGCCCTTGACCGGAATCGAACCCAGGACCCTTCAGTCCACAGGCTGACGCTCTATCCACTGAGCCAAACCAGTTAGGGCTTGTTTGCATTTTTGTATGTATGAATTAATAGTTGCTTTGTTTCTGATTCTTGTTTTTTACCCTCTATAAAATACAATGAATGATGTTATTATGATATGTAATTTGAAATATTACTACTTGAGGAACATTTAAACTTCATGGACAGATTACTAGGAGTTAGAAGACTCTTAAATTATTTTAAAAACAAGTCCTGAATGTGATTTTCTTCTTCTTTGGTGCTTGTTTTCTTTGAAGAACAAGATAGAAATGATCTCCATTCTCAGTTTTCTTTATTTGAAAAGTGCTATATGGTTGCTTTGTGATCATATTTCTTTTTCTTTATTCAACATTTCCATTTTTCTTATTGCTGTTGAAGTAGAGAGGTGGTAGTATTTTTTTCTAAGTATTATTTTATTTGTGTACTAGAGGCTCGATGCACAAATTTATGCATGGGTAGGGTCCCTAGGCCTGGCTGGCAATCAGGGCCGATCTGTGGGGGGGCCCCCCGCTGGCACCCACCTTGGCTGGCCTGGGGCCTGCGGGCTGGAGGTAGCTCTTGTGTTGAGTGTCTGTCCCCTGGTGCTGAGTGTGTGTCATAGCAACCAGTCATTTCGCTTGTCATTCTGCTGTTCTGTTGATTTGCATATTAGGCTTTTATTATATAGGATAGAATAGTTCAGACATACAAAAATGGTTGCTAAACAAATTTGGATTTAAATTAAAACTCTGGTATAGTTTTGATGAGTTAAGGCTATTTAAACATCCTGGGACTCAATTTTCACACCTACAAAGTGTGAACAATGTTTTTACATCTTGATTTTTTTTTTGTATAGGTTTGATCAGAAAATAAGGATGATATTATTTATCAATCAGTTAGTTCAATGACTAATATATAGAAGGTGTTTAATATTAGGATCTCATTTATGGGGAGCCTACTTATACCTACTATTGCCTTAAACTCTACTTTCCCTAGCCCACACACTTTCCTTACATGGGAAAACAAGTGTTTTATTTTCTATTTTGTTTTAACTCCGTGTACCCTCTGTATTTAGGACTAGGTTTAGCTGCTTAAGATATCATACTACTCCTGGGAGCTACAAAGATAGTGAGGTATAAAATAGGAAGTCAGAAATGAACCCATTTTAAAATGGGGATTGGGATTCAAAAATAAATTCTCTGGAAGAGTTCAGCAAAAAAAAGAAAAGCAACAAAACAAATATGTTACCATTTCTTTAAGCCCTATGTATTATAGTTGACATTATAATGTAGAGGGGAATTTAAAATTTAAATATCCATGATAAATAGAGTAACCCAGCTCTCTACTTGTCCAAAAACATATCATTCATTATAGTATTAATATACAGAAAGCTATATACTTTCATATTTTTGAATGTTTATATCATTCTTCTTTGCCAACTCTCACACAGTTGCTTTGATAGATTATAATCAGGTTGCTTAAAAGCATTTGAACTCATTACTTACAGAAACAAGGTTGTAGTCTGAAAATAAACCTTAATGTCAAATAATAAGAAAAATATTCACTTTGTTTCTGATATGCATGATCAGAGTCAAGCTGAGAAAGGTCACATTTTCAAGTCTCTAATTTATTTTTGCACATGAGACTATTCTGATTGGGAATGTTTATGGGGAACCCAGAGATATCTCCAGAACCAAGGAAATTAAGAAAAAGGACTCAAGAATTATTTATGAGTTTGCACACATAGGGTGGGAGACTTCCAAAATTGAAAAAAAAAAAAAGATGAAAAAAAAATCAGAGAATAGAGAAAATTTAATGAAATAAAAATATGCATATGACAGATATTCATTATGGGTATAACTAGATAATAAAATGAGGAGGAGGATGGTTGAACTATCTGATAGCAAACCATGGTAGTCTGAGAGAGAGAAGGCTTCCTCCTGTCATGGCTGCTCCCCTGACCTTTACTAGTACTACTCTAGCTATTGCAACTAAACACAACTACCAGCCGAAACCGGTTTGGCTCAGTGGATAGAGCGTCGGCCTGCGGACTGAAGGGTCCCAGGTTCCATTCCGGTCAAGGGCATGTACCTTGGTTGCGGGCACATCCCCAGTGGGGGGTGTGCAAGAGGCAGCTGATCGATGTTTCTCTCTCATCGATGTTTCTAGCTCTCTATCTCTCTCCCTTCCTCTCTGTAAGAAATAAATAAAAAATATATTGAAAAAAAAATAAAATAAAAATAAACACAACTACCAGCTCCTCTCTACCTTCCACTTACTATGAGTTTATTTACTGTGTTTGAGACACTGTGCTAAGCCCTTTCAATGCATCTTATCTCTTAAACCTCCAATATGACTCTGAGGTAGGTGTTAGCATCCCACTTTAATTAATGAAGAAGTAGTGGCTTAGAGAAACAAACTAGTTGTCCAAGGTAATATGATTATGCTATTTTTTTTTTCACACAGATTTCTTTGACTTCAGAAAGTGATAATTTTAAAGGAGAGAATATGAGTGAAAAAGAGGGAGGGAGAGGATGATAATATGAATAAGTAAGGAAAATGTACAAATTAGGGTTTTCGGATGAAGTGCAAAAGCATATAGTAGAAAACCCAAAATCATGGTTGTTTAGGAGTAAAAGTGTTTATTTTGTCACCTAAATGAACTATGAGAATAGGCAGCCTGTGGTCATCAAGCATCCACATTCTATAATTTCATCTTCTTTGGTATGTGCTTTTATCCATGCCTCCTGGTCCAAGCAGAAAAAACTAAAACCAATAACATCTCCATGGAAAACAGAAATTTGTATAAGAAAGGAAACAAAGCTGAAATATATTATTTGGCTCAGTAGTGAGCAGTATTTACATAGTTTAATATTACTGACTCCTAATATTGATTAAATCAAAACATGTGATTTAAATATTGGAGTGTGTGTGTGTGTGTGTGTGTGTGTGTGTGTGTGTGTGTATGTGTGTGTTTAGGTGCTATTTTTCTAAAAAAAAGCTATATCTTCAAATAATTAAGAGATATGTATTAAGAAACAGCATTGATATAGCAATATGAGCATAGTCTCCAGGAATATGGATGTAAATACAAGATGAAACAGCTGTAAACATTGAAAGTAGATGGCTCTAAGCAGCAGGACTGGAATCAGAGTTGAAGTGGAGGAATTGCTTTAATATAAACATGCTTATTATTTTAATATAATAAAATACATTTTTTAAAATAGCATAATTTTACAATCCAGAAGTGTTTATTACTTACTTTTTAGTGTATTTTCTCCTAAATTTAATTTGTGAATTTGTTTTTACAGAGTGCATTCATTTATTCACCCAGTGTTGCTAAGTACCAACTTTGTGTGAGACCATACGCTGGACATTGGATAAAAAGATGAATGAGACATTCCCTAACCTCAATGGGTCACATTCTATGAGAGGAGGTGGGCACCAAAGTAGATCACACAGCAAGAGAACACATGCCCTCAAGACGAGATGTAAAAAGACAGAGAAGAGCAAACTGCAAAACTCCAAAATACGTGGATTAAACAATATACTTCTAAATAACACATGGCCCAAAAACTAAATCTTAAGAAAATTTTAAAAATGTTTTGAACTACATGAAAACACAAGTTATCAAAATTTGTAGGTCACAGTGAAAGTTTTGCTTAGAGGGAGATTCATAGCATTGAATGCATCCAATAGAAAAGAAGAAAGTTGTAAAATTACTAATTTAAGTTTCTATTTTATAAAACTAGAAAAAGAAGAGCAAAGTAAATCCAAAAAAGGTAGAAGAAAATAAATAAGAATTAGAGAGGATATCAATGACATTGAAAACAGGAAATCAGTAGAGAAACTCAATACAACCAAAAGGTGGTTCTTTGAAAACATAAATAAAATCTATAAGTGTCTAGTCAGGCTAACGAGAGAGAGAGAGAGAGAGAGAGAGAGAGAGAGAGAGAGAGAGAAAGAACACAAAGTTAATCATATATTTATTGAAATTAATGTTTATTAATGTCCGTGTTCAACAACCGGCTTAATTTCTAAAAAATAAATAGTCATTACTAATAAACTCATAAGAGCAGCAACCAGCACACCACTAGTTGTCTTAGAGTCAGTAACACTTCCTGGAGAAGGTGAAACCTCAGGTGAGTCTTAACAGGTAAGTAGGAATCAGCTGCCAAACAAATTTGCAGATGAAAAGGAAGATAAACACATTAAGGCAGAAGGGTCATATAGTAGTGAGAGGAGCATAATGTGTGAATAGAAATATAAAACGTTCTGTGTTTGAACTTGAAATTCTCAGAGAGCAAGGACCGTGATAGCAAAGATCCTGCAAACTGCATTAAGGAGCTTGGAATTTATCTTACAGGCCATGGGGATGCTGCTGAAGGATTTAAAGCAGGGGAGTGAATTGTTCAGATTTATGGCTGCGGAATGATGTTCTGGCCAATCCTGTAGAATGAATTTGAGAAGGAACAAGGCTAGAGCCACATAAACCAGATAGGCAACTGTAGCAATGGGTTCAGGGAAGTGATGACATGAGCTGATTCAGGACAGTTGTACTTAAGAAGTGAGAGATTCCAGAAATATTTAGGAGGTGAAATCAACAGAGTTGGTGTTTAATCAGAGGGCTGAGGGAGAGGATAATCACTGATGGCTTCCAGGGTTCTAGCTCAGTTCATGGATTTGGGGGCATGACCAAAAATATGGAGTCAAGGAGATTTTAGGTTAATTCAGAATTAGTAAGTCAAATAGTTGTTATTGTGGGCTATCTACTATGAGAAATAACTTGCAGGCCCAGCTGAAATTAATGTTTAAACTGTCATTAATATGTAGGTGGTAGTTGTAACCTCAGTAGTGGATGAACTCTGGAGGGAAAAGTAGGGAGCTATAGGGGATATGGACAAAAGCAGAACCTGAAAATACATCCCAATCTAAAGGACTGGCAGACGGACAAGGGCCAGTCTGGGAACAAAAGGACTGAGCAGAGGTGGGAAGTGAATAGGAGACCGTTTGAAAAGCACAGATTGAGAAATAATACCAATAAAATGTCAAATAAAATGCAGTTGCCATTTTGTTTTTTTTGTTTTTTTGCCTAAAATTGAATTCTATTTTCCTCATGTTATAAAATGTGTTATAAATACCTCGATTGGTCTTCTTACTTTTAGAAAATTTCAGGTCCCAAATAGTATGGAATAAAGATTAAAATATGAAATTGGAAATGAAAGAAACTTTAGCCTATCCGAGTTGATACATGAAAACATTTCAAATTTACATGATTTTAGGACTTTTCTGTATGTGTGTCCATGTATATACATATGTAAATTAATATATTTTTCATTGATAAGGACATGCACTGTATGACATATAGAATATTTCAATGACTATACTATTCAGCGTGTGGCTCTATTATAACTTACATAGCCAATACTCATTATTGGACACTTTAAATTACTATAATTCATTTCTTTTAAGAATTGCTATAATAAACATCATTGTACTTAAAACTTTTGTATGTAATTTTTTCCCTCCAGGAACATAGTCCAAATGTAAAACAAACTGAGTGAATGAATATGTGCACTTTTAAGGATATTGACACATTTTGTCAAAGTGCTTTCCAGAAATACAGCCTGATTAGATTTCCACCAGCACTCCGAAAGAGCCTCATTTCCCCGAGACCTCAGCGGTGCAGAGGGCTCCCCAATTTTATCTGCATTTTCAAATAGTTTCCATAGATCTTTCATGTACAATAAAAAGCAGATTTTAAAACCAAACGTGTACGCATCCTGTTGTAAACTAGATGTAAAACCCGGATGAACTAAATGCAGCAGGTGATACTGTGTTTGGTAGGACAGACTTTCACAGCTTCCCATGCGCTGCCTTGGTGGCTGAGTTGTTTACCCAACTGTGCTTGTGCCTGCTACTGCGCTTGTATTCAAACTGCTGTAATGTAAACGTCGTCCAGTCATTGCTGAAAACTCCAATGCCTGTTACACAATACCCAATTTAACATTCAGTAACATACTTACCTGGGTTGCAAGATCTTGAGAGTAAAGACCGAGCCACTTAGTTCCAGTCTATCATCCACAAAATATATAAATGGCATTGCGTAGGTCCTTGGGAAATACAGAGAAAAATAGCACAAAATCATAATCCCACTGGCTTTGTCCTACCTAGATAATTGCTTGTTCTAACAAAAAGTAGAATGTAACTGAAAAAAACACACAAACCAACACATTTTGTAGACTATTACTTTTTTTTTCCCCCCAGTCGGGTAGCTTTCTGAATGATTTTAGAAAGGAAAGTTGTGACCTTTGATGGTGTGGGAGTGTGTGTGTGTGTGTGTGTGTGTGTGTGTGTGTGTTATGTTGAAGAGGTGTGGGGTTGTGTGGGTAGGGGAAGGGACAGATCTGGATGACCTATTTCACAGTGTGAAAGATAAGTTTAAGTGTGTTGCTTCAAACAGAAAGCTGGTAGGAGAAAGGTTGGTATAGAACTTTGATGTGCTGGCTTCCTAGTTTCACACCACCAGACTACACCTTTAACATTTATATATTTTCTTCAATTATATTTCTTCATACACAAGGTATTCAGAAAATATTTATAAAATGTATAATTTAGTCTCAAACTTGAATTATAAACATTTCAGGAAGAAACACAGGGGACTTCACCAAGTTTCAATTTTTCATTATTTCTCCTAAACCAAATAACTTCTCTATTTAAAGATCCAGCCTGATTTTTTCTTTGTATGTTTTCTTTTTCATAGTCATCTTCTACTTGAAAATAGGATTTCTATTAAATACCTAAATAATATGACTTTGAGTTGTCATTACACTCATTTTTTTTGAAGCAGTGCATTGCATTTACTATAGGGGTTCCTATAACTTATCAATGTGTAAATAAAACCTACAAGGATCAAAAAATCTATTTAAAAAGAGATCCCCCATAGCTTCTTAGTAGAACTTAATGTGTCTTTGTGTGTTAATATTTGTATTTATATGGGTATGCTTTTATATAACAGGTTACAGAATTAAAGATTTATATATATAAAAGCCTAAGTGACCAGATGACCTGCCGGTAGCTATGACATGCACTGATCACTAGGGGGCAGATGTTCAATGAAGGAGCTGCCCCCTGGTGGTCAGTGTGCTCCCACAGTGTGCCCCTCAGTTGACAGACGGGCGCCAGATGCCGGTCTCACGGCTGGTGAGTGCAACTATGTTGGCTCGAGCCTCTCCAGCCTCCGTGGCAGTGCTACTGAGCAGCGGGCGCAGGGAGGCCGGATGAGCGGGAGTGGCGCCTGGCCTGGACTTGGGCCCCTCCCCCTGCCTGTCATGTTGCATACTACTACATCCCTTGGGGGATGTCAGGCTGCCAGTTTCGGCCCGATCCCGGCCTGGCCTGCAGGAATCAGGCTGAAACTGACAGTCCGACATCCCCTGAGGGGTCCCGAATTGCGAGAGGGTACAGGCCAGGCTGAGGGACCTCACAAGTGCACACATCCATGCACTGGGCCTCTAGTGTTTTAATAATGTCAGTGGAGATAGGTAATGTTACTCTTCAGTGCATTGGTTATAATTTTACAGGCTTGGGTAACTGTAAATGTTGGCCCATCTGTATCTTCATGTTGATTTGTGCCTGTATGCATGGATCTGTATTTGTCTAAGCATCTATACACCCACAGGCATATAAATTTGTGGATGCATATATGATAATAATCAAGATAAACACTTAAGGGGGAATTTCTGTCCCTTTAGCTACCATCAAATAATCTGCAAGTTTCAAAACCACATTAAAAATCTTTGCCCCACCGGTGGTGTGACTCAGTGGTTGAGTGCCGACCTATGAACCAGGAGCTCACGGTTGGATTCCTGGTCAGGGCACATCCCTGGGTTGCTGGCTCGATCCCTAGTGGGGGGCGTGCAGGAGGCAGCCGATCAATGATTCTCTCTCATCGTTGATATTTCTATCTCTCTATCTCCCTCTCTTCCTTCCTTTCTAAAGTCAATAAAAATATTTTTTTTAAAAGAAATCTTTGCCCTGA
Organism: Cnephaeus nilssonii; assembly: GCF_951640355.1. Classification (NCBI taxonomy): domain Eukaryota; kingdom Metazoa; phylum Chordata; class Mammalia; order Chiroptera; family Vespertilionidae; genus Cnephaeus; species Cnephaeus nilssonii. The sequence continues at coordinate 95,703,000 of NC_137075.1, read as the reverse complement.
CCGGTTTGGCTCAGTGGATGGAGCGTCGGCCTGCAAACTGAAGGGTCCTGGGTTCAGTTCTGGTCAAGGGCATGTACCTTGGTTGCGGGCACATCCCCAATAGGGGGTGTGCAGGAGGCAGCTGATCGATGTTTCTCTCTCATCGATGTTTCTAACTCTCTATCCCTCTCCCTTCCTCTCTGTAAAAAATCAATAAAATATATTTTAAAAAAAAAGAAATCTTTGACTTCCACATTTGCCACACAGACCTATCACTTTGTATGCTCAATGCTGTCACAATGAGATCTCCAGGGGAGTTGCAACAAGTGGACTCATCTCTGCGGTTGGCGCCGCACCGCCTTCTGGAGCCTCTCTGCAGCCCTCTGCACTCTGAAGGGCATGCACACAGGCCCTGGGTGCCCTGGCAGTAATCAGTGGGGTCAACGTAATTGAGTCTAATCTGGATGTCAAGGGCATTTCAGTCTGACCTACAACCTCCACTCTCTCAGTGGAGCAGTCCAGCTCCTGTCTCCCCCGCCGCCTGCTTGGATGCCACTTCCACAGTGAAGGAGCCCTTGTCATAGGGAGGACTCCTCTTTCAAGCTGGGTTCTGTTTCTTCCTTCATCTCCCGGGGATGTAATTATCTCGTGATAAGCACCTTTGTGTCTAATGACTTAATTAGGTAATCACATAAGTGCTGTAAGTGATGTTTTGTGTGATGAAAATGTGTAGTATGTGTGTAAATCATCAAAGTTCCTCAGTGCTGGGCAGGAAAGCATAAATGCCCAGCCTAGGAGTTTCATTTCTTCCCCTTGTCCCCAACCCCAGAGACAGGTCTTCCGGGGCGGGAATGCGGGGGGCGGGAAGGGGGGACTTCTTTGTACTAAACAAATCAGGGAGGGGATAATGGTGTTTTCTTGAGCTCTGACACTTTTGAATCTGCCCTGCACACATCCAGGCAGAGTTTAATGTGTAATTGCTGCTTTTTTCTCAAAATAAGGCCCATTAGCCAGAAAGCAGCACCAGCTGTATGAGTGCTGTGGTTTCTTTTTTCCTTTCCTATCCCTTTTCCTTTACTGTATTTATGTGCATAGTGAGTGTGTTCAGCAGGTAAAAATTGGCATTTCTGGAACCATTATATTTCCGTCTTGTTCTTGCAGTCAGAGCACACACTTAAGTGAAAGTGACTCAAGATGTTATTTTGCCAAAGGTCATTAAGCAATTTGAAGTGACTTTCTCTTCAAGGGTAATATGACTTTTAGTGAAACAATAGACCTATTACTGTCTTGTTGTCTCCCTCAATTGGTTTATGTATGAAGGGTTTTGCTGTGAACTTTGACAAATGATGTTTTTAAAAATGTTTACTCTGCCACAGTGTGTTAGCCCAAAAACAAAATTAAGACAAGAAAATGTGGGTTAAAAAAACTTGTCTTTGCCAATTTTTAACTCTATGGTCAGGTTTCCTTACATTCAAGTGTTCAATAATTATTTACCACTAATTCAATAAGTAAACACTACTAAATATTAACTAACCTTGTTATTTTTTGAATAATTATGTAATATTTTAACCTGTTCTCCCTACATTTTTTGAATTTTTTTATTTCACTTTTTGCTTTTTTCCAGAAAGTTTTCTGGAATCATGCCAGTCTAAAATAATAGTTTCTTAGCCTAAAATTCTACAGCATCATTTATACCATTATGGTTAATTTATCCTTAGTTATTCATTTATTTATGCACTTACTTATTATCATTTAATAAACTTTTATAAAATGCCTACTATACTTTTGGTTCTGATCTTCTTTTGTTGCATGGAATTATTGTCAGCTTTTTTGGATAAAAATACTATTGACCTTTTTGGTTACTGATTTATTGCATCCCACAATAAAGCCTAAACTTTTGATCATCAAGGCCTCACACACTATCGACATACAATAATTATTGGACTTAAAAAAAAATTGATTTACCGGGGACCAAATATCCAACAGACATTTCCTTTTATTGTTGGTGTAATTACAATGAACACATTTTACAATAATATTTGAACACTCTACATATCTTTCTTCTGGAAGAAGTCTGACAATAGACCCAAATGAAATGCTGCAAAGCTCTAGAATTTGCATGAGGCTATGCAAGCCAGATGTGCACAGGGACTTACAATGGAAGTGCAGAAGAGATCAATATGTTTGAATACCCCACTGAACCAGAAGAGCAGTGGTTTCTGACAGAAAATGTTTGGACATCCTCAAATGCTGTCATAAAACTTTCTAAGTTAGTTCCTACTGAGTTGTCTTTAAGAGGGCTCATGATCAACAAGTTCAGTAGCTTCAGTTTCTTAAACTGTGGTGATAACGGTACTTGCTAGGATATTGGTAAGGGTCTGAGTGCACCAAATTTCCAGAAGCTCAAGTATAATTGTTGGTTTGTTTTAATGGATTTTACTAGCATAGGGAAAGACTTAGATACAATGGGTGATACCTTAGGACTAAACATTTTGAAAGTTTGAAACCATTCTACAGATTTGGTCTAGGTCCTTAGGAGGGAATGGGGTTAAGATTCAAAAGAGAGGCATGTTGTAGATATGGAATCCAATGGGGAGAAAGAAGACTGACCCTGAACAAGACAATGAGAGGAGGGAGTGCTTTAAGGTAAATAAACAAGAGGGCCCACACTTAGCCCCAAGTGAATCGAACTTGTAAACCAGTCTGGCACATGTCAGAAAATCCCTGGCCGGCCATGCTGTCGACTGTTTGAAAAAAAGACCCACCCTTTAAACCACAGGCCTGTATTAGTATAAGGTAGAACTAGAAGAAATAGAGGGAATATTTTTTTATAATCATAGATTTAATCAGAATTCTGTAAAAAACAAAGCAAGCCTCCTGATAGAAGTGAGCAATGGAAGCAAAGCCTCTCTATATGGTAATGAACTACTCACCACCTTGACTTGCCTCAATGAGAGGGACCATTATCTGCCTCAGGAGTGCTGGAAAAACGATCAGCATTACAGCACAATCTACCTCATGGGAGGCACTCCTGCAGGTCACTTAAGGAAATAAGTTTTACTGATTTCTGAAAACTGGCTTGTTGCAATCTTTACAGGTAATTTTGAAGAATAAAATGGACATATATACATGCTACTTGTCAGATGCCATAGGTGACAAATATTAGATCATTCTAAACCCTCAAAAAAGATGTTCTGAATTCATATGAATTGAATAAAAATCTCAAATGCCAGTAGAAAAATAAGGGGTTTGTAGAGTCAAAGAATGTTCTTCTATAGAAGTTGGGCATTTACTAAGTTAAGAGCTAAGCCCCCAATAAATGCTTGCAAATTTATATAGGGTAAAAAAAAAATGATTAAGAACATTTTCCATTAAAATACTTAAAGAATGAATAATACCACAACTTAATACAATTTTATTAGTATTTGTAGCACTGTGCCTAGCACCATATGCCTTGCTTGGGAAATACCTTCTCTATATATAAAACCCTCATATGTAAATAGACTGAACAGTGGAACAACCAAACAACCTAACAACCAGTCGCTATGACATGCACTGACCACCAGGGGGTGCACGCAAAACATGGAGGGCATCGGCTGCTTTGGGATGGTGGAGCAGGTGAGTGGGGGTGCCAGACCAAGACGGGGCGCTGGTCGCTGTCATTGGGGCAAGCCTCTAGTTGTTACTGAAAATCCTTTGCTCCTGTGAGCCATGGTCCTGCCGGGCACTTGCACCTGCTGCCGGCGCCGGCCCTGCTCGTACCCGCTGCCAGCGCCCGGCGCTGGTCCAGATCGCTCGGCGCCATCAGTGGGTGCGATCAGTGGCTGCTGGCCCCAGTCGCTCCTCAGGGCTTCTCCACCTCCCCCTGCTCCTGAGGGGTGATTGGGGCTGGCAGCTGCCTCTCACACCCACTGCTGGCGCTGGCCCTGCTTTCACCGCAGCTGGTGCTGGAGCTGCATCTCGCACTCGCTGCTGGCGCTGGCCCCAATCGCTCTGTGCAGTCAGTGGGTGTGAGCAGGGCCAGTGCCATCGGCACATGGGAACAGCAGTGGCAGGAGCGGGGCTGCTGATAGACAGGGGACTGGGGGCCACTGCAGGAGGGGCTGGGCAGGGGGCGCAGAGGATGGGCCGAGACACGCCCCTGTGCCCACCACAGCCTCATGGCCCACAGTTCCTTTCAAGGTCACAAATTTTTGCACTGAGCCCCTAGTTTAAAATAATAAGTGAAAGATGAAGAGTATCTTTTAAACAAATGAATGAAAGATGCATGCTAGCACAAAACTTTCCATTTATATGATTATTTTGCGATATGATTCACTTGAAAATAAACCTTATGTAAACTGGCATCAAGAACAGATACCCTGTCTTGTTCAGTTCTTACATCCTCATCACAAAATTGGCACTTGAAGCAGAAGATGTGATGGAAGAGGTGTGGTGAGATAATGGAGAAATGGGAGGAGCCATGTGAAAGCTCAGAGTGTCCCTGTCAGCTTCAATCTTTATTCTTCTCACCTGGAAAGCAGATGACCTTGAATATTGTTGCTGTGAGTCAGTTGAAAACCTGAGCCACTCAAGAGTTCAGTATTCCAATTCACCCAAAGGAAATCAAAGATATGAGACTGAATTCATTTTATTCCACATTTTCTGTTTACATGGAGACTGCTGTAAACAAATTCCACCAGGAAATTCTTGATGCCTAGCCCTGATCTCTTGTGCCATACTTGACACTCATATCCATGATTTCTGTCCTCAGTAGAGATTAAAAACAGCTGGTTGCAATTTGCAGCGCCAAGATGCTAACAGAATCCTCGGCATAATTGGAGACCATTATTAAGTTGTCCCTCAGACTCACATTCCCAGGCTGAATATCTGTTCTTTAACCTTCCTTATTACTCTCATTCTTTAATCTGTAAACCATCTCTGTGGTTCTCTGAAGTTGTTTGCTCAAGATGTGATACAAGGCAGGCCAGGATCAAGGTTATTTCCACATGAGTTCCAGGAGTCATTTCTGCCAGGAAAGCAAAACAGACTAACCAGAGGCCTAGGAGTCTTTGGAAGGAAGAATGGCATGGGGAAGATAGAGGAACTTAATCAGAGGGGCCTAAGGTCAGAGGGAACCTATCACAGTGGCCTAAAAGTCAGAATCATGCATGCTGGAATGCATGCATGTTATCTGAGCACAGTGAAGTCTGAATAGCAAACTACTGAGTGTGGAAGGGTAGGCAGATGTCAGAGAGAGGGCCCTGTCACTTGTTTAGGACTCAGGAGCACAGTCAAGAAGCTTGAATGAACTGGGGGGGGGGGGGGGGGGGGGTTTAATGTAAAACTTTAGACCATAAAAAAAATTGTTTCCTATCATATCGTTTCAAATTAAAAATTTATATCTTGTGAAAAAAACAAAAAAAAGCTTGAATAACAGAGGATTTAAGCTAGCCAACCATGATTGAAAAAAAAAAAAAAAAGCCAGAAAACAAGAGAAACAATCTGAACGCTCAGAGTACCAAGAGAAGAAGGAGATGCTTATACTGAATCAAAGTTGTGCTTCTTGGAGGAAGGTTCTCCCTGCTTTCTTCCCAAGAGCAGGTTTCAAGAGTTGTTCTGCACACTATATCCCCTGCCCCAATGTAAGGTAAGGTTGCACAAGTGACTGGAGTAAGAAGTTTGAAGACCAATTGTCAACAGCCTTTAAAAAGCACACAAATCTATTAACAATTATTATTGAGTATTCTTTTCAAAAATTCCTATTGAGTACCAACCTACCATGCACCAAATACTAAGCCATTATTTCAATTTTGGACTATTCATTTTTCTAATGAGAGAGATAAATAGGTACTTTCATGAGAGAACATGAAAGAAATATAGATGTCTTGCTTAACAAGCTAAAGTTTTACTTTATTTCACAGATATTGTTGATTACTTGTTACAATCTATTACTAAATAAAACTTGATATCTGATCTTACAATCTGAAAAGAAGCTTGCAATTAAAAGAAGCTGGTAAAATTCTCTAATGCAGACAGGAAGAAAATACAATTCTTAAATAAAATTTAATTAATGAATTCTCAATCTCTTGACAGGCTAAATATACACATGGAGATTTTATATGGCCTGCACTGATGGTGACATTAATTAATTAATTAATTTTTATTTATTTATTTATTTTGCTTTGCATGACACTTTACAACCTTAAAAGTCTTTTTACATTACTTCTCACAAAATTTCTGCAGTCTGGGTTTAGATAAGATAAAATGAATGAGTTTTATGAAAAAAGAGACAAGTTAAGCTGGGCTTTCATAGTCCAAGTTGAACCTTTTTTCACTGGCATTTTTTTATACTGCACCTTCAGGGAGCTAGTTTTCAGATCAGCTCCCAGTTTACATGCAGTCTTCATGTAGTTGTGACAATTAAATCAGGCAGTTTTGAACCTAATTTCTGTAACTTCAATAGCAGTTAATGAACTAGTCAACCAAAGTTATTGTAGGATAAGATAGGGTTGTTTATTTGCATATTTCTTTTCTTCAACAGTGCTCACAATACTATTATGTTAATAGTGACCTTTTAATATGAAAGGATTTAACATAGCACAGATGAAGAAGAAGATTAGAAACAGTAGGAAGACAAAAAAATAAAGATAGGAGCACAAAATGTGAATAACAGGCAGAATAGCTTGAAACTTAACAATGTTAATTAGTAGGACAGATTCAGAAACTTTTGGGTTAATTCCACCTGATTTTGGAGCTTTTTCAAATACATAATCACAGGTATATTCATAATGTATGTGGACTTTAAATTGTCAAAGGTAACTGTTCTTAGGGAAAAAATTAAATTCGGAGCAGCAGCAGTGTCTGTATTTTACCAGTCTAAGAAAACTCAGAAATATTGATGCCAAAAGAAAGTTTCCTATTTTCTTTTGAGTGACAGAATCAGATATCAACATTGTCACACAAACAGTCAGTTCTGGGATTAATTTCTTAGCCAAGATGAACAGACACAAAAGACTTTTCAGAATATGTGTGTTTAGCTACTCCCCCAGGGGTGCTGGTCTTTAAAACAAACAAACCAACCAAAAGGAAGGAGGGGAAAGAATTCTTAACAGATGAAAACTAAACCAATAAAAGCCTACAATTATTCATTTGAAAAAGGAAATGGGCAAGCTATTCAGTAATAATATCTGTCTATTTTAGGCCACAGTTATTTAGTGATTATTCCCTTGCTTAAAAGTAGATAGTCCAAGGCTATTAAAGAACATGTTTAATTAATAGAAAAGTTATTAAGTTTAGGTGTAATACTCTATTCTTTTACATGAAAAGTTGATGTAGCCCTAACCGGTTTGGCTCAGTGGATAGAGCGTCAGCCTGCAGACTCAAGGGTCCCAGGTTTGATTCCAGTCAAGGGCATATACCTTGGTTGCAGGCACATACCCAGTAGGGAGTGTGCAAGAGGCAGCTGATTGATGTTTCTCTCTCATCGATGTTTCTAACTCTCTATCCCTCTCCCTTCCTCTCTGTAAAAAATCAATAAAATATATTAAGAAAAAAACACATGTGTGTCATAAAATTTATCAAAAAACAAAAAAGTTGATGTAACCATTGATGTATATTAATATTAATTTATTTACCCAGCATAAGCTGTCCCCAGGGTCAAAATGCAAAGCTACAAAGTATTTTAACACAATTTAATACATCAACTGAGAAACTTCACTTCCCCACACTCCCACTCCTTGTGCCCAACCCCAAACACCATTCTGGAGCAGGATATTTACTGCTTTGAAAGATTCCATTCTTCTTAACTTATATATTCTAATCTTAGCATGTTTTTTGTATGTATATGAACTTAGTTGGGCATTTTTTCCCTTTTCTCCAGCAAATACACATAGACACACACATACCATTTTATCATATGACTATATACCCAGAGGATGCCTTTCTTGACTAATATCCTTTCAGAAAAGGCATTTGGACCTTCACAGTTGCTACTCTAATCTAATAATTTAATGTAAAAATCAATTTCCAAGTTCTATCCAAGTCTCCCCTTAAAAAAAATCAAACATTGAATAGTCAATCAGACCAAGGTATACTTGATGTTTTATTTCTTTTTATATTGGATGTTTTAAACTATGTCACAAATCTTATAGAAGTCAATGAAGTGCAAAGTTGGGGGAAAGAAATTATAACATGTACCAATAAATAAACATTGATGTGAGGTTTTGTAACATTTAAACTTTCAGATAGATGCCATGTTCCAAATTATAAAGATACTAGAGGCCCAGTGCACAAAATCCATGCACTGGTAGGGTTCCTATTGGCTGCCAGCTGCCGTCCAAGTACTCCCTCCCTTTCCCCAGTCACCTGTTGCCACCAGGGCCTCCCTCCCTTCCCCCAGATGGCCCCATCCCCTGGTAGAACTCCAGGACTAACTCCCAGTTGAGAGAACAGTTTGCATACTACACTTTTATTATATAGGATACATATTTTTTAGAAAAGGCCAACTAAGTATAATCTTTGATGTAGAATGATGAAGCATACAATTTTAGGACTATATTTTATGATAATGTCATTAATGGGTTTTTTTGTTTGTTTGTTTTTTACTAAACTCTGAGGTCAAATCTATAATAATAAAAGCATAATATGCTAATTAGACCAGATATCCTTCCAGATGACCTTCCAGACAAAGCCAGGGCTGTGAGGGAAGCCTGAGTCCCAGGTACCTGCCAGCGGCCAGATGGAGGGGCGGGTCCCGGGTGCCAGAGGGAAGCCGATACCGGAGCCAGGAGAAGGAAGGCCTACTCTTGCACAAATTTCGTGCATCAGGCCTCATATATATGAGGCCTGATGAGGAAGGGAGAGGGATAGAGATAAGTGTCTGTCCTTCCCTCTGACCAGTAGTTATGATGCACACTGACCACCAGGGGTAGACACTCAACACAAGAGCTGCTATGAGAAGCACTGGCCATTCAAAAATAAACAGTACCACAGACCTGGTGCCAACAAACCAATGGTGGGCTTCCCCCAAGTGGGACACAGGCCCCGCCACCACCCAGGAGTGACAGTCCACTGAATCGCAGCCAACACTGCTAAGACCCCATGGCACAAAATGAAACCCACAGCCCAGCCCATTCCAGAAATGGTTGCTGTGGGAACCAGGTAATGATGTCACATAGCAACGCCTAGCTTCCTCTCCCTAGCGACTAGTCTCCTTGCAGTTTCTTCAGCCCAGGGACATGACTTACTTTATAGCCAGGGCAAACATTTTACAGTTCAACCAAATGTTTATAAAGCATTTTCCCATGCCTCATCTCATTTGATCCTCACAGAAATCCTGGAGTAGGTAGATAGAGACTCATTAGAATCCTATTTTCTTTTCATTAGCAAGACAACAGAGATTTAGAAAATTTAGAAACTTGACCTGACTGAAAAAAAATAAGAAATGGTGGAACTTGAAAATGATTTCAGGTTTTCTCACTGCTACAATATAGTCAAACACTGCTACAGTTAAATATTTTACCCTTTTTTTTCTCCCTGCGTGATGTATAGTAATAATCTGCTTTGTGTTGATATTTACTGCTGTGTTGCTGACAATTACCTGAAAGAGAAGTTGGGGTGCTTCAGTGGGCTGAAAGAAGTTTAGCTAAATTATAAAGCAGGTCTAATTAAGCAAGTTTATCTATATATATATATATAAAAGGTTAAGTTGACTAGCACATGCATGATACATATAAAGCTCTCACTGGCGCCAATTGTCTGTGTGTGTTTCGATCTGTCATTGTCGATTGTGAATTTGGTTGACACTTGTATGATAGAGAAAATATAATAGTGATATTAAAATATTTCTTCTAATTAATTTCCTTTCAATGGGCACGAATCCATGTACCAGGACACTAGTATCATAATAAAGAGAACTTTTTCTGGAGTCAAACTATCTGGGCTTTCCCGGCCTGTGTGGCTCAGTGGTTGAGCATTGACCTATGAACCAGGAGGTCATGGTTCGATTCCCAGTCAGTGTATATGCCTGGGTTGTAGGCTCAATCCCCAGTGTGGGGTATGCAGGAGGCAGCCGATCACTGATTTTCTCTCATCATTGATGTTTCTATCTCTCCCTCTCCCTGCCTCTCTGAAATCAATAAAAATATATTTTAAAAAATGTTATCTGGGCTCAAGTCCTAGCTGTGTTTCTTGGGCCAAATACTAAACCTATCTGTGCCTCACTTGCTTCATATGTTAAATGCAGATAATTATAGTATCCATCATTATGAAGTTGTTGTAAATATTAAATAAATTAATATACTTTTGAATGATGTGGGTTTGGTTTCAGACCATTGCAATAATATCATAATAAAATGACTCAGACAGATTGTTTGGTTTCCCAGTGCATATAAAGGTAATGTCTATACTATATTGCAGGCTATTAAGTATGCAAGATCATTTTGTCAAAAAATTGTGCATGCCTTAATTAAAATTTAAAATTCTAACCATCATCTGAGCCTTCAACAAGTCATAATCCTTTTACTGATGGAAGGTCATGCCTGAATATTGATAGCTGCTGAGACATCAGGGTTGTGGTTGCTGAAAGTTGGGGTGGCTGTGGCAATTTCTTCAAATAAAACTCTTCCTTTCATGAGCGATTTCTCTGTAGCATGTATAAAGTCTGAAGTGAAGTGTAGGTCACTAATATTATTTTAAGTAAGATGATAAGTTTATTCAGAAGCCATTCTCAGAAGTTGAAATTCATTCTGCTGCCTCTTCTTAATTTGACAAGTTGAAGCCTGTGTAGGGGAGGAAAATAATTTTTCCTCTACCCTTCTAGGTCCTTGGCTGAGACTCCCCTATAATAAAACACAGTTTAACTAACTCCTAGAACTGACCCAAGCCGCCACCTTAAATACAAAGCCACCAGCTAAAGACAAAGGAATATATTGGGTGTGGGAGGAAGCCAGTTATGAGTAATTACCAGGAAAAGCAGAGTAAAAAGGGATATGGCTGCTTTGCACATTAATAAGAGTTTCTAGATATTTTATCATCCTCCTCTTCCTGGTACAGAGAGGGAGGCACCCTTACAAACCGGGGATTTCTCCCTTAAGTGTACATTTCTTTTATAAAAGGATAGCTTCTACTAGGTTTTCAGAGCTTTTTCTGTGACTGCTCTTTTCTAAAAATAATCTGCTTAAAATAGTTCTTATGCTAAAGAGGTATATTTTGGGGTGACAAACTTTGCCCCCCTTCTCCTGGAAGGACCTGGTTCTTATGAAGCCAGTGTGGGAGAGGAGAAATTTGTTTTCCTCCTACTTTCCTAAGTTCTGGCTGGATACATCATCAAATTGAGATGAGAGAGATTAACAGGAGGTCTCCCTAAGAACATGCAACCGGGGACACATTGGGCAGTTGAGGCTTATATTCTTATCTGGAGACAAGGAGAAGCGGGGTTGTGATTTGGAATTTCAAAAGGCAGGAAGACAATTTACATAGAGATAAAGTAAAAAGCAAACGCTCGGTAAACAAATATTTGCTAGGGCATCTTCAACAATGGGACACAGGGAGGAGTTGGATCAAAAAAAAGGAAACTTGCTAGGTTCCTCCCTGTGTATTTGCACACTAGTTCACATTAGACTGTAGTTACCTATGATAATAGCTACCTTCCTGGAGAAGATTATCTTTCTAAAATCTTTTAGGTAATTAGGAGTAAGGGCAAAGGTTTTTTCTGAGTCTTTGTTTTTAAATATAGCCAGCCTATTTTAAAGTGGCAAACTCTATAAATGTGCAAATGTGCTCAGATGTGTGAAATCCATGTCCCAGCCTCTTCAGAAGAATAGGCTTTTGCACTATAATTTTTAAAAAATACATTTTTATTGATTTCAGAGGGGGAGAGAGAGATAGAATCTGAGAGCCACATGGGCGAATGCAGGGGAGCTCACCCTCCTGCAACAGGAGTCCCAAGAGAGAAAGAGGGCCAAGAGGGCAAGAGCCAAGAGAGGGAACTTCTCTTGTTCAGGAGTTTACATATTATATCTTCCCAAGCTTGCAGTGGCCACACCTACACACCTACTTTGGCCAATGCCCTGTACACAGGTGTGACTGACAGGTAAGCATCTTTCCATGTCACCAAGACCTTACTGGGCATGTGTTTATTGCTCAGTCCTTTCCCCCAGCGACGTGTGGGGAACAGACTTGTATAATGTTAACTGCAGGTTTCTCATAAAGCTGTACAAATGGCATGCCTATATCACCTAGTCTTCCCTTTACTCCTTTCCTGTGAATAATAACTAGGCTATTAACAGTATCACAACCAACTATTCCACACTGGCCAGGGCTTTTTAAAAAATGTGGTTTTTTTTAAAAGAAAATGAATCATTTTTTTTTCCAGAGATGCTTAACAAATTGAGCAAACATAATAGAGTTAATTCTTTTAAAAAATATTGAGAATTTTAAATAGAAAATCTGAACTAGTCTCAAGAATTAACAAAGCCAATAGTAGTTTTAATTATAGAAAAGAGTACTAGAAAGGGAGTCAAGAGACCATGTCTGTAGGATTGGGCTTAACATCGGGAACATGACTTCACCTCATTGAACCTCCATTCATTTATAAAGCAGAAAGATTTCTCAACCTAGACACTATTGTCAGTTGGGGATTCTTTACTGTAGGGCATGCATGTCAAACTCAAAGGCTAACACGGGCCAAATAAACAAGGTTGAAGTTTATTTGGGCTGCAAAAAACCAAAAGCTTCAATTTTCATAGAAATGTACGTTTATTTTGATAGAGACATGCTGAATACAAAGGGCTGAAATAAATGAGTAATCGTTAACATAAAATAATAGAAAATTTTAATAAAAATTGATATTTTTTTCTTGAACATTATCTTACCAGACACTGACTAACTGCTCATAAAATGAGTGTAATGCAAATAAACCTATTTTCCTTAAGTGAAATATTTCCTGTTGCGCACACCAAACAAGTCAGTCAAAGACTAATGACGTGACCATTGGATGCTAAAATATTCACTGCTAGTATTAGTGGAGAGAAATGGTGCGCCTGCACGTAAGGCGCATAGGGGAAATGAATGCAACACGATTCTACTAATCAGTCATTAGCGAACGTTGTAGTTCATTATTAATAACTAGAAGCCTGGTGCACGAAATTCGTGCACGGAGGTGGGTTGTCCCTCAGCCCAGCCTGTACCCTCTCCAATCTGGGACTCCTGGAGGGCAGTCGGACATCCCTCTCACAATCCAGGACTGCTGGCTCCCAACTGCTTGCCTGCCTGCCTTCCTGATTGCCCCTAACCGCTTCTGCCTGCCAGCCTGATAACCCCCTAACCACTCCGCTGCCAGCCTGGTTGATGCTTAACTGCTCCCCTGCCACCCTGTTTGCCCCCAACTTCCCTCCTCTGCCGGCCTGGTCACCCCTAACTTCCCTCTCCTACAGGGTTGATCACCTCCAACTGCCCTCCCTTGCAGGCGTGGTCCCTCTCAAATGCCCTCCCTTGCAGGCCGGGTGCCTCCCAACTGCCCTCTCCTGCTGGCCATCTTGTAGTTGCCAGCTTGTGTCCACATGGGGGCAGGATCTTTGACCACATGGGGGCAGACATATTGTGTGTTGGATAAGGTGACCAGATCGTCCTGCTTTTGGCGGGACAGTCCTGATTTTTAACAATTTGTCCCGAGTCCCACGGCGTTTTAAAAAAGTCCCTATCTTTCCAAAAATAGGAACTTTTTTAAAACGCCGTGGGACGCAGGATAAATTGTTAAAAACCAGGACTGTCCCGCCAAAAGCAGGACGATCTGGTCACCTTAGTGTTGGAGTGATGGTCAATCTGCATATTACTCTTTTATTAGATAGGATAGAGGCCTGGTGCATGGGTGGGGGCCAGCTGGTTTGCCCTGAAGGGTGTCCCGGATCAGGGTGGGGTTCCCTTGGGGCATGGGGCGGCCTGAGCGAGGGGCCTGTGGTGGTTTGCAGGCCAGCCACGCCCCCTGGCAACCCAAGCAGAGGCCCTGGTATCTGGAATTTACTTTCCTTTTACAATTGAAACTTTGTAGCCTGGAGCAAAGCCAAGCCTGCTGCTCCCTCCGGGGCGGCAGTCATTTCTGTGGCAGTTAATTCACCTTCTATAATTGAAACTTTGTAGCCTTAAGCGGAGGCCAGGCTGGCCAGGGTGTGCGAAAAGCTTTGCTTCCCCTGTTGCCGCCGGCAACCCTGGCCTGCTCTCTCAAGCTCTGTTCTGCCCCCATTTCTGTTTGAATTTGTTTACCTTCTATAATTGAAACTTTGTAGCTTGAGTGGAGGCTTAGGCCTGCAACGGCTATCGGAAAGCTTGGCTTCCTCTGTGACCTGGGAAACCTTGCTCTCTGTGGCTGTAGCCATCTTGGCTGGGGTTAATTTGTATACTCGCCCTGATTGGCTGGTGGGCGTGGCTTGGCGGGTGGGCGTGGCTTTATGTAGCAGAGTGATGGTTAATTTGCATATTACCCTTTTATTAGAGAGGATTATGTATAACAGGATATTGTAAAAATTAAGTTAGGAAATTTTTATTAAAATGTTTCTTACATACCATTATAGTGGCTGGGCCGCAAAAATATTCGTTGTGGGCCACATGTGGCCCGTGGGCCGCGACTTTGACATGCTTGCTGTAGGGTCTGGCCTGTGCATTATAAGATGTTTAGCGACATCTCTTGCCTCTACCTACTAGATGCTACTATTGCTCCTACTCAATTGTGACTCCACTCAAAAGTGTCTCCAGACTTTGTCAAATGTTCCCTGGGGGACAAAATCATTACACCTAGTTGGGAACCACTAGCAATCTCCAAGCACCCTTCTATGTCAAAGTGTCTATAATTCTAAATCACTGGGCCCCAGCCTGAAAGCACTCATTCAGATCCCTCTATCCTCTTGGGAATATGCTAAGTAAGTTACCAATATATCCAAGGCTCAACATATTTGCGGCTGAAAAGGTCTGAATTAAAATAGGGATTTTCCACAAGGATCTGGAAAGGAAAAGAAATGCCTTACTTTTTGAGGTGCTTTTAGCTTCTGCAGAAGAATTGAAAACATGAGCATAAAATGACAAGCACCTTTATATCTACTGACTTCTCTGCTAATCATCAACCCTAGCAAATGCCTGAGAAGAATATCTTTTCCCTTAGCTCACTGAAATTCACCAAAGAGTTCTTTAAGACCCCAGACACCAACTCCTCTCAGAATCTCTTTCAAAGTTCTTTGCATTCAGCACCTAATCACATTTGCATACTTTTGACTTCCCCTTAGATAATTTCCCCGCTGTGTCAGAGGAGAAAATCATTCTCTTCTAGTTTTTCTCTCTTGTATTTACCTCCAAGGGCTACCTTTGCATTTTCCCTGGCTGTGAACATTGTTTTCTTCTCCTTGTTGCTCTGATTACTTGATATATTCATGACATTGGTACTTGGAGCTTTTAATTTTCTTTTTTGAATAAAAAAAATAAAAGAGAGAAAGCCCTGGATAGGGCCTCAGTAGGTTTCAGACTAGTCAATCAGTAGCTGTTTGACTCACTTTAGTAGTTTCCTCCTTAAAAAATTATGTGTTTGGACTAAAAGATCTTATTCTGCATGTCCGGAGTTTTCTAGCATAGCCTATGTTTTCATACTCTGATTGTGAACTTATATTTAACAAACCATATATCCTAATTTTAAGTCAGTAACGCATGGTCAGTATATCACCAATCTATCTTCCCAGCCAAGTCTAAAGACATATAAGATTCTTGGGATGCCAGAATGGTAGGGAGATTATTTTAGTCTCATTTAGAATAGAGAGAAAGCATTCTTCTCTTTGCTTTTTTTGTTTTGTTTCTTTGATTATTACCTTCAGTGCATGGTGGCTCTGGTATTTACGAAAATGTTTTAGGTTGTGTCAGGAGGAATTAGGATAGCATTGTTTTAGTGCCACTAAAGCTAATGGGATAGTAGTTATTACCAGCCAATACTTGTCTGCAAATCCTGCTTAGATCCAAACATGGAGTGTTGAGGTCTGGAATGATTCCATGTAGAGTCCATGTTGAGGAAACTCCTTTCTTTTAGACAAAGCCTCATTCTGTTGGTTTTAATGGTAAAATCCATACAGTTAATCTATCTGTCTCCTACTCCAGGTAAGGGGATTAATCTGTTTTGTAGTAAATGGATATGTTTTGGGGAGCCAAGAAGTTGAGCCAATGGCGTCATTTTCCAGTTTTAATAATGAAATATGAATACAATGAGTGAAATCTCTAGTAGCATTTGGGAAGCCAAAATAATTTTTCCTTTTAGAGAGAAAGAAATACCTGTGCTCCTGTTACTCTGCCTACCCCCTTCCACTATAGAATATTTTATTTGTTTATCAGGCTGGTAAGCATATCTGGATAGCTGGTAGATAAAAATGGAGACATCAATCTGTTTAGCTAATCCTTGCTTTCTTCCTAGAGAAAAAAAAAATATACACATATATTTTTCTCTGTTTACTCAGCGATAGAACAACCTTGCCCCTCAACAACTCTTTCCCAGCACTTATTTCTCTACACCTCCCTCCTTAATAAGTAGACTCAGTGTTGAACACATGGCTGTCACACCTCTGTTAATCTTGGCAGACTGTGAAGATACTGAAACATGTTGGCTAGTAGGAAAGAAGATGCCTTTTCATGTGGCCTGCAATGCAAACATTTTGGGAGTGTTCAATTCCTCTGTCACATTGAACTTAGACTCATTCTTATTGCAGTTCAAATGGCTTTGTTTCGATATAGAAATTGGTGCTTTAGTGAAAGACTTCTAAATGGTAAGAACATTTTAAGAGATCCTGTGTGTGAAGAAAGAGATTTATTTTTTTCTTGATTGGGGGGAAAGAACCAACCTACTTTAAAATGGATTAAAATGACTTGCTAATCCTTTTCCTAGAGGGCAGATAGTTTAGAAATTCGAGTTTAATGTAGTCACTAAAACCAGGAATGTTTGTCATGGGGTCCAATAGTAAGGTTGAGAAAATGAGTGAATTTGCTGAAAAACATGAACTTTTAAGTAAAAATTATGATAATTTTTAATAACTAATGTGATTTTATATATTTTCATCCAAACAAGGATTCTTTGGAAAATTGGATGGGGCACTATGAATAAATATGTTGAGACAAGAAGTATAATCTAAGATAGTCCTTGAAAAACCTGGAGATATGTCAGCCTGTGAGTAACTCACCACTGACTAGGCATGGAGGTAGTCTCTTTTTGTGAACAGTAAGCTGAGAGGCACTTTAAAGGCATGAGAGAATTCTTTAAGGTGAAGATAGTATATATAATTTGTTTCAGTGTGCTTTTGTGTTCTAGTCATATTCTTTTCTGAATAGTATTAAACGTACAATAAAATGAATCTTTAAAGCATAACAACCTCTTCCATGCGCAGAACACTTTTCAATTGAAGAATCACAGGGCTGTGACAAACTTTGAGAGCCAAAATATTTTTTTATGACTAAATACTGGCAAAATCTCTTCAAAATCAGCAACATTTGCTCTGAGGAAGAATAACCTGTTCTCAAAGTCATCTATTTTCCTACATAGCATATTTTTCTGGGTGAAATATAACCTGTAGTTAATGGTCCACACAAAACTTTAAGGAAAGGTTAAGAATGTAACCAGAGATAGCAAGTGAAGTGCATATAGAATCTAACATGAAACCTGACCGAGTACCCAGGTCCTATTACCTCTGTACCATTAAAGTCTGATTTCACATTTGGGTATCCTACTGAATCACAAAATACTGCATCCTCTTTATTCTCTACCTTAAAAGATAAAGATCATCCACTTGCTCACTCACTCATTTATTTAACTCATCAACCATTCATTCAACCAATCATTTCCATAAGTATTTAGTGAGCACCTACAACATGCTTGGAACTTATGAATATAGACACACGATCTCTTCCTTGCAATTCCTACATCCACAAAGTTCTGAACACCAAAAGCTTTTATAACCTGTGCGGGGGCAAAATCTGACCTGGCCTGAACTAGTTTTGTGGAAAACTCAACCAGAATTTATATACAAGTATTTTTAATGTTTATCTATCTTCTTTGGTACAGATAGTAACATACTTTGCTGCAGAATTTTTAATGTGCTTTACTATAGTTCTGCCTAGATCTATCTGGGGTATTTCATAACAGGCCTATTTGCAATCTGAGGGATTCTGAATTCTAAATTACCTCTTACCTTAGGTATTTTGTGTAAGGTATCATGGATCTATAGCTTTCATAATATTAGGAACTTGAGCTCCTAGAATTCACAAAATGTAATATATTATCCTCTTCAGTAAAAAAAAAAATAGCTGGAAAGCATGCCTCATTCAAAAGTTCTCTCTCAGACATGTATCCCTGTGAGGTGTTGTCTGCGTGTGTGTGGCTAACATATTTTTTTTAGTCAAAGGAATCCAATTCTCTCTCTTTGAAGGCCAGTGGACCCCTACTAAGAAGACATAGCAACATCCTGTCAAACAGTGGTGAACAGTCTCTGCCCATGTGGTCTAAAATAAAAATAATTGAAACATGGTGTTACTGAAGTTTCTGCTTCCCCTCACAGTCACAGAAAGGAAAAGGACAGTGAACCCGGTGGAGTTTCAGATTTCAGCCTTCCTGTCCCTTAGACATAAACCAACTAAATAATCTAAAATCAGAACAGGAAAAATAAAAGGACTAAAGAACTATTAAGCAAAGAAGAATGTGATAGTTGATGGTCAATAAATATTCCATGGCCCAGCCAGTGTGGCTCAGTGATTGAACATTGACCTATGAATCAGGAGGTCACGGTTCTATTCCCAGTCAGGGAACATGCCCGAGTTGTGGGCTCCATCCCCAGTGTGGGGCATGCAGGAGGCAGCTGATCAATAACTCTCTCATCACTGATGTTTCCATCCCTCCCTGTCTCTTCCTCTCTGAAATCAATAAAAATATATTAAAATATAAATATACCACAAAGCAGTGCTTCATTCAAACTCTGTTCTCTTTCTAGAATTCTCCATCTTCGTACAGCTGCTAAAGGGTCCCAAGTTACTGAGTTGCTGAATTAATATACTAAAAATCACCTTTAGAATAAAAAAAAAGCATTTTTTTAATACATCTATCATGGCTGAAAATACCTTCAATATTTGCAAACTACACCCCCTCACCATCTCAAAACATTGCTCTACCCATGAATTAATTGTCTTGTCATCTTATCCAATCTTTGCTTGGATACTTTATAACCAATGGCAGAACAAAGACAGGTAATGCATTTAAACAATGGCATACACAGAACCACATGAAAGCCCAAGTGATATATGCAATGGGTGCTGTCCCAAATGAAAGACCAGAGCTAACACACTGGGACCACCCCTTGGGTTCCAAAGGCAGTAGCTATGCGTGAATTTACAGAGCCATATCAGGGTGAGGTGACTGACTCTGGAATGAAACACACCAATAGTTTACGTGGTTTTAGAAAAGAAACTTTTTTACAAATAGAGTAGTATAAAATTTTTGGAAAGAGATTGAAGTAGACTAAAATTAAAAATGAGCCTTCTAACTCAGGAAATACAATGACCAGGTGGCTCATTTCTACATATGGATTACTATGAAAGTATGTAAAGTTAAAATAAAACAAGAAAGTGTTTTTCATGTCTGAAATAATATTAAACAAATAACTGCAGTATAGAAATTGGGTGAGATGGAAGAAGAACAAAAGGCTTCACACCTACAGTATCACATAGCAACCCTAAATGATAGTGTTTGTCATGGCACAAGATAAACGCATATGTAATATTGTGGACACTAAATACTATGCCCAACTCACAGGAGTTCTTTTCCTCTGAGGACTGCTCCTCCTGCCCACAGATTTGAGTCTGATAGTGGCTGTGTGTGTGTGTGTGTGTGTGTGTGTGTGTGTGTGTGTACTCACATGCAAAAATGTGATCGGTCTTTCTAAATACACTAGATAAGTGTGGACATAAAACTTATATTGGGCCTCTTCTGGTCTTCCTCCTTAGAAACTGGGATTGGAACTTAGTGGCAGCCTGTTGCTTTAACAGAAGCAATGGGAACTCAGGAGTCAGGGACAGCGGTCTTACCTGCCCAGAGAAAGAAAATTGACTAAAACAGGAAAGAGAGAGAATAATGAAGCAGGTGGACAAAGAGAAGGTCAGGACATGGTAGGTTTTTCTGGGCTCCTACTGGTTTTCTGTCTCCAACTTTAGCTACTTACCTTTCTTTATGTTTGTAAAACATTTCTTTATCTTTATAATAATACTAGAGGCCCAGTGCATGAAATTCATGTGTGTGGGGGGGGTCCCTTAGCCCAGCCTGCACCCTCTCCAAACCGGGACCCTTTGGGATGTCTGACTGCCGGTTTAGGCTGCAGGGATCGGGCTGAAACCAGCCGTCAGATATCCCTCTCCTAATCTGGGACAGCTGGCTCCTAACCACTCATCTGCCTGACTGCCAGATTGTCCCTAACCACTCTGAATGCCTGCCTGATCACCCCTAACCTCCTCTGCCTGCCTTCCTGATGTCCCTAACCGCTCTCCCCTGCTGGCCTGATTGCCCCTAACCACCTCTGCCTTGGCCCCCGCCACCGTAGCTAACACACTGGGACACAGAGGAGTTGGTGTCTGGGGTCTTAAAGAACTCTTTGGTGAATTTGACTAGACATTTGAATATGACTAAAACACAATTGCTTTGTCTGGAAGGACGTCCAGAAGACATCTAGTCTATCCGGTCTAAATAGTATATTACCCTTTTATTAGTATAGATTTATTTTTACAAAGTAAATTTTAATCAAGAAGTTATCTGTGGATCATCTATGAGCTAAAATTAAGTATACTTTATATTCTTGAGAATCCCACAGCAGTCTTAGTCTAGCTATCTTGCCCAATTATTCTTCCCTAGGATGTCACGAGAAAACAGTCGGTGAACTTACTTTGTTGTCCAGTCTCCCAATCTCTTGAGGGTTTCACTGGGGACAACTTTACTGGTGGTAAATAGCATCATTATCTTCCCTAGACTTAATCTTGCAAATAGATTCAAAATATTTGAACCAGGCAAAAAGTCCTTTACATCTGCCACAATCATGGAGTGCATGAGGTGCAGGATATAAGGTAAAGGAACTCAATTAGTTTCACTGGTCAGTTTTATAACTTCTTGATTTCTTCTCCTGACTACCTGTTGTCTCCTCAACTTTCTCCTTCCCCTTTCTCCATGAAAATTCAGGTGTAATTTGTTGGACTTTATAAATATTAACTTATAAAATATACATTTCCTTTTCTCTGCCAAGACTAAACCATTAATATTTGGGTTTTGAAGACATGAATGATGGCAATGATAATGAGGCTGATAGGAATGCATGGAGGTCTTCCCAAACCAGGAACCATGCTAATCATTTATACACACTCTTTTATTTAAGTCCCACAACAGTATGTGAGGTAAGAACTGAGGCCAAATCAGGCAAAAAACTGTTCATAATAAGATCAGAAAGGTAGTTATTTGCAAAGTTAAGTTTTGAGTCCTGAATCTGGCTATAGCTTCATTTCCTTGATATCTTTCATCCCAACTCTTATTTATTTCAATGCTTCCCATTGAAGCTTATTCCTCTAATAAGAGTTCTGTACTTCATGAAATCTCATCCAGCTTTAAACAGAATGGCAGGTACTGATGCCGATAAGAGAACTCAATGATGCCATTAAAGTGATTCACTCCACCAAAGTAAGAAAGGATAATAATGAGAAAAATAACATTAATGATGGAGAGTTGGATAGAGGCAGAGCACAGATATAAACTTAAAGAAAAAAAAGGTTAAAGAAACAGAGAAGAATGCATTCAATTTGTGCCTTCTATGTACCATCATTGGGCTAAGCCACTTTCATCCTTAGAGCTTTATACTACATGAGATTTGTAGTTGGCTGCTTCTCTCTTCCCGCATTTCATCTCTTCTTTTACTCCCTAATTCTTCTTTAGGGCCCCACAGGGTTAGGCAGAGGATAGATAGAGACCAGGGAAGAAGGAGAAAAATTCTTATGTGACTGGTACAGCACTGATGGTGTCAGTGTACTGGGTGGTGGACACTTGTGGGTTGCTGATAGATTTCAAGAGGAATCCCCTTGTTGAAACCCTTTTGACATGGGCAGGCATTTCCTGGCTAGCCCATTTTAAGCCTATCTTCTGTTAGGGTTCAGTTTCATCTGCCTCTACCTGAGTTATATTTGGTTCATGAGAACATGCCCCTTAGCCTTGGTATTTATGGATTGCAACTTGCTCTGGTGTAGCTCTTTCTCTGGATTTTCCAGCTCTAACCACCCTTTATATTATCTTCAACATGGAAGATGAGCAAAAGGCTGCAAAGCCAGGTTTTAATAAGTGACCATATACCTTGGTTTTGTCTAAGCTTGATGATGATGATGATGATGATGATGATGATGATGATGATGATAGAGACTCAATCCTATGCCTAGGTGAGCTATCACATCACTTTGGATGGGTGAATATTGGATATTTTTCTTTTTCCTTTTCAGACTAGACTCTGAGACAGTAGACAAAGTTGCAGTTAGTTTCCTTTTACACTAGAAATTGTGCCAAGACAAGCTATGAAGCTTTTATTCTATTTTCTAGCACCATAGTTAATCATGAAGACCACAGCAAGCACCTTCCACCCTCATCACTACTAGTGTAAAGAGGAGGCAACTTGGAAAACAGTCATTTTACAAGAAAAAAAGTAAAAGAATAAGATTACTTCTCTTTCTCTTGCCTCTAAATCTCAGACAGGACTTGTTGGAACTAAACAAGCTAAATATGAACAATGCTTTTCAAAAGTTCATTTATATTCCATAGGACAAATTGGCTCCATTTGATGCCCCAGGCCTGAAAGCTTCACTTGGTAATCTGGTAACCTCAGCATCATTTTTTTTAAAAATCCCCAAAATCTTTTACTTAAGAACATTTCAAGTTACTGAATACACCAAAAACAACATAATTGTACCTCATTAAAATATGTAATATTTTCTCTCACTCTGATCTTAACTTCAAGGTACTTACATTTTAACTTTTGTGTCTTGCTTTATTTTTTTTAAACTTTCTATAGACTCACAGAAAGTAGCAAAAAAAAGCCCATAAATTCCTATATATACTTGAATTTTAATGTGAAAGTGGTCATTGGAATAACAATGTATTGATGATTTTATTTGGTGGGGTAAATAGATTTAATATTATACTTCCAAGGCCATCAAGGTGTTAAAAATATTGAAAGCACTAATGTTATATGTAGTTTCTGCAATAAGGACAATAAATTTACTCAGTTATCATTGAAGATCAAGCCTTATTGTCTCATTTATCACTAACTCGCAAAGAGCCACAGGGATGTTTGATGGTTAAGGACGGAAAATCTTTAGAGTACCGAAGTATAATTACAAGGAAATTTCATGGACATAAGAAATGCCTTCAAGTAAAAATTTACAAAATGCATATTTTTGTAGATGATGAAACTCTCTAATTTTATAGTGTTATAGAAAGCTATAATCTTAGTAAGTTATTAATGACATATGTTAGTATGGTTTCACAGATCTTGCCCAACGTTTCAAATGCTCTCTATATTAATTTTTTAAAAGTAAATCAATAAACTTAGAGTAGATATTATTCTTTCCAATTTTGAAATGAAGTTGTAGAGGCGTAGAGAGCTTGAATGATTCATCATTTTTTATGTAGCTGTTTTCTGGCCCAGCTCATACCACATTCTACTACATGGCATGTACTTTTTTTTTAATGTGCTGCATCATAAATAACAATTTTCTAAATCAGGTGGGTTATGCTGGTGGTTTTTATAATTTTTAGCACAAGATGTGGGGTTACATTTGATAGACAACTTCAACTGATAGAAATCTTGTCAAATATGACAGTTAGGGTTTCAAAATTAGCCTTGATGAGTACTTCTATCTACATCTGTTAATTCTTTCTTAAAAGATTAATTCAACAAGCATTGAAAAATATCTGGGCAGGAAAAACGTTTATAATCAAATCCAAATGGAATTAAGCAGACTCTTTGAACCTTCACATGTTGGCATATTACTGCTGCATAATTGCCTGGATTTGGTTAATGCAAGTGGTACATCAAAATCACTATGTTATTTTTTTTTCTCTTTTGGGTATAGAAAAGGTTTAGTTGTGGTACTTATGCTTATTTTTTTCAGTGTGTACCTTAGACCATGACATATCAATTTTTAGCAATATCCTACAATACTTTATTATAATAAAATAAATTTTTAAAGATTCAATATTCACCTTCCCTTCATATTTTGTTGTCTTTTTTTCTAAGCAAGTGTTCCATGGAAAGCAATTTGAAAGAAAAAAAAAAAGCTGAGCTTCCTCTATTCTAAAACAGGTTTATCATACTTATTTGTACTGTTATGAGGTTTACCTACTTTTACCCCAAAGTTCACCTTTACCAGTAAGATTCAATTGGCCATTCGTAGTCCCTTGTTGACACGTGCTATTAGATAAAATTTAGGAGGTTGCTATGAATACTTGGTTGAAGTCCACACCAATAAATGCACATGTTGGTTTATTGATCAAAACAGATTGAGAAAGACAAGTAAATAGCTTAATCCCTTACGTCTTGCTAAAGAAAGGAATTTCTATGCTTAAAATCTGTTCATTTGGAGAGGAAATGCAACAATTATTCTCAATACAATAGTGTACATCCCTCAATCAGATCACTATTATCCAACTCAAAGCAAAGTGCTGAAGGGTGGGCCACAGGGTAGTAAAATATTGGTCACAACAGTGAAAAAATAATGGTCAAATTTGTGTTCTTCAAATCATCAGTAATTACATGTTTCCTGGGGTCTTATAGCTAACCTCTTTTGCTCCCTCAACTGCCATATCCAATATATACAAAGAAACTTCCCTTGACTATTCACTTCATTCAACGAGTACAATTGCCCCCTAGATATGGAAAAACACAGTGGGGAATACAAAGAAACAGTGTACATGTTCTTCAATGTCCAAACATTTAGGTCAGTGTTTATGCAAAACTGGTGGCCCTCTTTAACCCTGTTCCAATGTAGCATAACAAACAAATAGGGCTGCCTCACAGGAGAGAGGCAAGGCCACATGGACATAATTTATAAGTTAATTAGCACAGTCTACTGTGGCCAAGTAGTGACAGATGTGACACCTGCTTTCAGGGGAAAAATGAGAAAGAGGAAAGAATAGCAGAGGTCAGCTTCTTCTCTTGGGAGATTGGTGGTCACACACAGGTCACATTGCCTGGAATATAAAACAACATTTTTAATAAGCTAAAGTATCTTTGAAAGGCAAATTATAAATACAAATGCAATTCAAAAGCACAAACTAAATTCTCCAACCAAATGTATATATATCTTAGGCAGAGGCATTTGCACACCAAGAGTTGTTTAGAACATTAAAATATTTTTATATTTAAAAAAATCAATTGATATGCCTGATATATTACTTAAAAGTTTTTCATAAATGTTCTTTTTTTAGTTAAAGAGAACAATTAAACTGGCTGAATCTTTATACAGAGTGAAATCAACAGGGAAGTTGTTTACAGTAATATGTGAAATTTATTTTGTTTTGTCAGAATGTATAAGATGAGTGAAAATAATGCCACCATCTAAGAATTATGACTTAGCCTGTTTTGAGTCAAACTAGGATGATCTGTGAACATATAGTAATGTAGTATTTGATTTGAACCAATTACTTCTTGTCAGCGTGGCAAGAATTCAGTGTCTGTGCAGCCTTAAACAGCAACCAACAAAAACACATAAAACCGTCACCACCCATTCAAGTATTGACCAGGTCTCATCCGTAGGCTGAGGCAGACATTTCCATGCAGAAGTGTGAGATCAACACACTTGGGAGAGCGAAGAAGACACAGGATGGGGCAGAGGGAGAAACTGAACTGTAAGGCAGTTGTCATGGTAGATAGAGAAGGAACAAGTTTTTCTCAACCCTTTTAGGTCCCCGGCTGGATCTGAAAATTAAACTGGCAAAGGTTAACAGAAGGAAAGCATATAAATTTACTTAATATGAGTTTTGTGTGATACAGCAGCTTTCATTAGGAAATGAAGACTCAACAAAACAGACCTACGTATTTTGTTAGGTTGGATTGAGAGTGTGCAGTCATGGAGGGCTATGATGGGGTAAAGAATATGAGGTATTTGTAGTACACTGGGGGAAACTTAGCAAGGCCTGTTTATTAGATTCTTCTGAGCATCCCTTTGTCTTCTGAGACAGGATGCTCTTTTCCCCTGGGTATGGTGAGGGCATCTCTCACAGGAGGGTGTTATGAACTGTTTCAGGGAAGAATGGAGAAGTGGGGAGGAGGTTAGCAACCTTCCTGCCTCTGTCATTTTGCTCAGTTTTTTACTAAAAATATTCAGTATGTCAAAATGCCATATTTTGAGGAAGCATGACCCGGTCCCCATTTCAACTTAGGCCTTTGCCAAACCCACAGTGAACTTAGATACTGGGTTGGCCCCACAGGTTATCCCAACTGAGACTGGGCTTTTGCCTTTTTACCATCTCCATTCCCCAATGTCATCCGTCACATATATCTTTTGAAAGCTATAATCTCTGAAAACTTAAATTCAGTAAAATATGAAAATCACACTTTTCTTTTTCTTAAAAGGTGTTTTTATTTTTGAGGGAGAGGAAAGGAGAGGGAGAAGAGGTGGAAAGATTGATGACGAAAGAAAAACATCAGTGGGCTGCCTCCTGCATGCCCCCTCCTGGGGATGAAGCCTGCAACCTGGGCATGTGCCCTGACCAGAAATCAAACTGGTGACCTCTTGGTGCACTGGATGACACTCGACCAACTGAATGAACCACACCAGAAGGGCCATTTTAGTGTTCCGTGTGTGTGTAGTTTTTTTTCCCCCCGATAAAAACCAAAACTTTAGCATCAAATGATTTATGTAGAGCAGTAGTAATATTCATACCAGCAGCATCAACATCAGCTGGGAACTTGCTAAAAATGCGATTTCTTGGGCTCCATGCTAGAATTACGGAATCAGATGTGCTTGAATGGGGCGCAGCAATTTATGCTTTAACTAGACTTCCAAGGGTTTCCAATACCCTCTAAATGTTGAGAACTATTGACCTAGGACTTTTAAGACATAATTCAACAGTTGGGGGGAAAAGCTACTTAAATTTTTCAAAATTATAGGGCTGATTGAGTCTATAAAAGGACAGATAAGAAGTACATTCATAAATGAGATTTTGGCGTTTGTGAAGTTTATCAGGTTTTCTTGACTGTCGGCCTGTTTCACCTGGCTTCTGCTATGCATGCAGGTGACATCCGGATGTCTAGCCTGAGGTGAGGCCTCTGTGGTGAAAGACCGTATTTGTGGTTTGTCCAACTATGTCCTGAATAAGTGCTGAGCAGGAGGAACATATCATTTCACTTGAACTGATGAAAAGCAAGAAAGAGCCTTAAGAATGACATGGATTTCCACTTCAACAAGCCCCAATAAGATCAGGAAATAGCTTGTCTGGGGTTTTATGATGATAATAAAGAGACTTATTTTGTGTAAGTTCAAGGTCATCCAAAGTGTAATTCGAGATGGGAATTTTGTTCTATGGGTTTATACCCAACACTTTTTTTGTTGTTGAATTCTTCTTGCTTGTTTGTCGTTTGAAAGATATTTTAGTATAATATTGCTAAAAGTGAACTGAACCTACTCACTCACTTCCACAGCATATGGCAAACACTACCTTTACCAAGTAGTTAAGGTATAACATCACCAGTGATTAGCCATATTGAGTGCATGTACCACAAACCTTCTTCCACACAGCTGCCTCTTTATCATTTATGATCTGCTCAAATGTGACTTCTTTAGAGAATGATCTGGGCTACCTTATCCAAAGTTATCTCTTCTTTAGCTCTAATACGTTCTAGTCAAATACAGCATTGGTTTTCTTTTCTTAGTTGATCAATATCTTTTTTTTTATGTGTGTGTGTGTGTGTTATTTACTTATTTCCTTACTAAAAGGGATACACCATTAGAGTAAGCAACTGATGATAAATCCCATTCTTCACTATATGCTGAAGATTTGGAAGAGCTCCTGTAACATATTATGTACTCAGTCAATACATTTTTCTTAAAGGAGTTTGTCCTGGTCTCTAGATAGCCCCAAATACCACATTTGGAATTTGAATTCAGTTTTATTCCAAAATCCATCCTTTTTATTTTCACCAAGCTGACGTATACATAAAGAATGTTATTATCATCTATACGAATAAGAGTAACTAACCCTTATTGACCTGCTATGTGATTGAGTGATTTATAAATAGTTGAATCCACAATTGTAGTAGGAGTTCAGGTAATCATATCCTGGTTTTATGGATAAAAAAAACAAAACCCTGAGGCTCTGACACAGTAATTTTCCAAAATTCACACATCAAGCAGGTCTTTGACCTGTGTTCCTTGGACACCAGATTCTTAACCAATTTGTCAGTGGCATTTCGAATGTGGTTGCATCAAAATCAGCTGAGGAGTTTTGCTAAGCTCCAGGTTGTCTGGTACTAGCTCCACAGACTCAGATTCAGTGGGCATAGGCTGGAGCTCAGTTATCAGCATTTTAAACTCATCCCAGGTCTTCCGACTCAAGTGCCAAACATTGCATTTTCTGCTAGATTTCAGTAGAGCAGACTACTGAAATGCCATATGGTGACAATGGTGGGGAAGTGAAGGATGCAGAGGGTTTTTTTGGGGGGGGGGGGAAATCTCTGCTGAAGTCTCCATTGCCTACAAGGAAAGGCATGATTCAGGTAATGAGTCATGGGGACCAATCACTCTTCCGTATGGCCTTTACGTTCAGATCCTGTCTGGTTCTGATTAGCCTGTGGGGACAGATGAGGTCAGAGCCAGAGTGTGTCTGGTTCCAGGGACATTAACACACCTCTCTGATGGAAGGAATGTCTCTTCACTTGGAAAGGTGACTCTGACGGGTGACTCTGGGCTGTGGAAACAGAGGCCAAGTTTTAATCTTAGTAGAGGGAGACTTGCCATTGGCACGCCTGACTTTAGACATGATTGCTGCAGCTGTGTGTACTCAGGCTTTAAATGGGAGCGAGGATAAAGCAGGGGCTATCATTGGCTAATGATGAATTTTCATCAGCTCATAACAATACCGAATAGGTCAGACAGCCTGCTGAAATAAATTTAATACTATTTCATTAAGAACAGGGAGGAGGGAAGGAGTAGATTCATTTCTGGCAGCTAAATTTAACCCTGTGTGAAAATAAAGCTATATATAATTTGAAGAGCCACAAGCACCTTAAGTCTCCCCCAGGATTTCTTTGCTTGCTCTTTCCTCTCTCTCCCATGCCTTTGTCTCTTTTCCTTCAAGCATCCTGGTTTCCTATTCATGTGGCTTTGGCCCCTTCCTGGAGTGTTTCCATTTCCTCTGGACATTAATGTAAGATACTCATAGTTAGCATGCATTTGGTTATTGTCTCTCCAAAGGTCTTTCCTTAGGATTTCATCCTGCTCCTTGGATGATGGGTCAATTAAACTGAAAAGGAATTCCACACTTTCTCAGGTCTCTCAGTGTCCATAAAGTGGCAGACAAGCATGCAACTATCTAGTCACTTCTTTGGGGCAAAATTTTTTTAAAAAAATATATATTTTATTGATTTCAGAGAGGAAGGGAGAGGGCGAGAGATTTAGAAACATCAATGATGAGAGAGAATCATTGATTGGCTGCCTCCTGCATGCCCCCTATTGGGGAAGGAACCCGTAACCCAGGCATGTACCCTGACCAGGAATCAAACCAGGACCTTATCGGGACCTTCTGGTTCATAGGTTGATGCTCAACCATTGAGCAACACCAGCCGGGTTTGTATCAATCCAATGTCTACCCTACAACAGTATTAAAGATACCTGTGTGAGCTTAAAATTAGTTGCATTCATTAACATGTTAGGAAAATAAACATCAAATCTAAAAAAGATAATAAGTATCACTCATAATTCTACTCCTCAGAGATGACCACAGCTAATATTTTAGTATACATTTTTCTAGTCCTTTTGTTTTCTATATATGTGCAAATATATATAAACAGGAACTGATTTTTGCAGTAATCCCTCGGTATTCATGGGAGTTTTGGTGCCAGGATCCCTTGTGGGTAACAAAATCTATGGATTGTGCAAATCGCTTATATAAAACAGCATAGTATCCTATATAATAAAACCTTAATATGCAAATAGACCGAATGATGGAACGACCGGTCCTTATGATGTGCACTGACCACCAGGGGTCAAACACTCAATACAGGACCTGCCACCTGGTGGTTATTGTGCTCCCACAGGGGGAGCGCAGTTCAGCCAGAAGCCGGCAATCAGTAAGGTGTGAGGGATCCCGGACTGACAGAGCCCCGGACTGTGAGAAGGATGTCTGACTGCCAGCTTAGGCCTGATCCTTGTGGAGAATGGGCCTAAGTCGGCAGGAGGACATCCCCTGAGGGGCCCTGGACTGGGAGAGGGAGCAGGCCGGGCTGAGAAACCCCTCCATTGCATGATTATTGTGCACCGGGCCTCTAGTTTACCTATAACCTATGCACATCCTCTTGTATACATTGTCCTCTCTATGAGATTACTTATAATACCCAATAGAAGTAATGCTATGAAAATAGTTGTTATTCTGTATTATTTAGAAAATAATGACAAAAATAAAGTATCCATGTGTTCAATACAGATGCAAACATTGTAGGTCTACCTGCAGTCAGTCCTTCATAACCACAGGTTCCACATCATGGTTTCAACCAACCGTAGATAACAAAGATTCAGAAAAAAAAAAAAAAGTTATTTTGTTTCTGATATGTGCTATGTAGTTTGGCAACCAAATGTTGATTTGGTGAATTATTTATCTTGTTTCATTGTTCTTTATTTTTAATAAAGAAAAAGTTCAATCAACTAAAATTATTTTGGGTTTACTTTATAGGCTGGAAAGCTAAGTTGAGGAAAAATAACCTTGTTATAAAACAGAATTGATTATAATGAAATAATGCTGTACTGCTAGAAATAAGTATTTATAAGTGTTGTTGTTTTCAATCCTCTACTTTCCAAAGAAGTCCTTCCTAGTTGCATCAATCTTTCCATAAACTAACAGTCCCACTCCCTTCTCTTTATTGTTGTTTGTCAAGCTTTTATAGCTTCACTAGTCAGCTGAAGTTATATCAAGCCTTCAAAAAATGACTATTTCATCACTTCCCTTGAAAACATGGGGGAAATGGACCAATCCCCAAGGCCTAGTAATGCTTTCATTGGAGTCCAAAAATTTTGCCTCCCTTATTTCCCAGTGATATGGGGCAATAGGCAAACATGAAGTAGTACTTGAAGGCATTTTAACATTGAAGGAATTTATGACACATCCAACAGCCCCTTACATGCCTCTTAGTACAAAATGTTCACATGAAATGCCTGTGTCTATCCCAAGAAGGGGGATCTCATCACAATTAGAAAGCCTGATGGATTTCACTAGTATGCTTTCCCAGCGAGAATTACTTAAACAGAAATCATTTAATAATTAATATTTTAATGTTAAACAAGACTCTCATATGTCAGACTCAGACATAGGACCTCTGAAGAACTGGAAGACTACTACCTGTTTCCTTTTAGAAAAAGTAAACAACCCTGCAAATCCCATTCCTTTAAGGATTTACCCGAATTTCATGAGGATACAATCTAGGGCCTTAGTAAGGAATACAAATATGGATTTATATAGTACATTTACCCATTTAATATATTAATGCCCGTTATTGATTCATTTAAATGATCCATTGAGGATTTGCTATGTACCTAGCGTAGTTGTGAGTGCTAAGGAAGCAGTGGTGTACAACCCAGTAAAACCCCAGTTCTCACAGGGTAGGACCAATAATTTAAAAGTAAGCAAACATATAACTGACATAATTTCAGGGAGTAAGTAACAGAGAAAGTAAAAGCAGATGATGAGGCAATGCATGACTTGGTTGTAGCTGTTCTAGATGTAATAAAGAAAAAGACAGTCTCTGCCCTCAACTATCTTAAAATCTAATACAGGTAACACTATACAAGCCAGTGGCATACATTAGTATTACATGATCTGGTAGGAGAACACAAATGAGAAAACTTTTTACCCAATTTTGGGAGGTCTGGAAAATCTTTATCAGGGAAAAGAAAGGTAAGAGAGTAGAATGCTTAGATAACTCTGCATGGGAAGACAGAGGTGTGGGCTTGAGTTCGGCTTTCCTGTGTGACATGTGATTGTCACACATCCTTTCTTATGCTTTTCTGTCTTATACACAGGATGCAAAATACTCCCATAGAAGAAGGAACAGAAAGAGTGATGCTCAAGAAACAGAATGGGAAGGAGCCTGGTATATTCCTAGAAAAAGAAGTGGTTCACAGAGAATGAGAGCAGAGATGAAAAGCATTGAGGCAGGGATCTGATCATGCAGAACTGTGCTAAGGAATAAGGAGTATATTTTAGAGCAAATGAGATCCCTTGTCCCTTTAAGAGTTTCATGGTAGCTCATTAAACTTGAAAATTAGAAAATTCAAAGGATTAATTATCTTATTTTATCAAACTTTTCTAATTTTCTACAGTGAATTATACTTATAGAAATTTTTAATTCCTACATCAGTTAGGAAAAAGAAACTAAGTTAAATTAGTTAAGAAAGGTGAAAGGCCTCAAGTTAACAGTGTTTCTGTGGAAACACATGTGATCAGTGTATAATAACCTCCGAATAAGTGCATTAATACAATGACTTCTGTGTATCAGGCCTTCATTACACACAAGTGGATAGAGAGATGAACTCTTTTCCCACCTGTAATATGGGATTATTACATTTAGCATTACCTTGGTGAGGGTATTGAGCAGCAATGACTTAGACACCCTGGGAATTCTGCTACACCGATTAATAGGAGTGTTGGCCTGGTCTGGATTGCCTGTTTGTAGATCTCTTAATTTTGAATGTATAGCCATCCTACAACCCAGAATTCCAACCCTAAGTCCATGTCCTACAGAAAAGAGTACAGATGCTCCGCAAGAATATACAAGAGCAGCAGCAACTACAAACTCTCCAAATCCTCATCAATAGCTGAATCAGATAAATATATTTTGGAATATTTGCACAAAATGAAATAGTATAAAGCACAAATAATGAACAGACTACTTACTACTCCATGCAACAACATGAATAATTCACAAATATAATGTTGAGTAAAAAAGACCAGAGAGAAAAAAGTAGAAACTGTAGAATGTGTGTGTGTGTGTGTGTGTGTGTAGTTATCTTAGTAAACTAGGAGGGCTTCCAGGATGCTGGAAATACTTTGTTTCCTAATCTGAATGCAGTATCTATCCACTCAATGATGACAAAATATTCATGTACATTTAGGTTGTGATTAAATATTAGAAAAAATTTTTTTAGCTTTTCAGAAATTTCCAATTAAAGGCAACTTGGTGACTCTTTATCAGTGTTTAGAAGATGTCAAAACTTTTAATATATCAGAATAAAAAGAGAATATAGAACAACCCCTCATCATTGTCCAACCACAAATATTATACCACTAGAGGCCCAGCGCACGAAAATCATGCACTCGGGGGTGGGGGTCTTTCAGCCTGGCCTGCACCCCCTCACAGTCCAGGAGCCCTCGGGGGATGTCTGACTGACAGGTTAGGCCTGCTCCCACATCCTAAGCTGCCAGTCGGACATCGTTAGTGCTCCTGCTGAGGTGGGAGAGGTTCCCACCACCACCGCTGCACTCACCAGCCATGAAACTGGCTTCTAGCTGAGCAGTGCTCCCCCTGTGGGAGTGCACTGACCACCAGGGGCCAGCTCTTGCATTAAGCATCTGCCCCCTGGTCGTCAGTGTATGTCATAGCTACCAGCTGGTTGTCCAGTCGTCTGGTTGTTTGGTTGTAACAGTCACTTAGGCATATATATATATATATATGGGTTATACATTAACTTTTTGCCTAGACTAAGGTCAGCTACAGACCAAAAGGTTCCCCTGAACCCTCCATATTTCAGAGGCTATGAATCAAGCTTTTCTTCATGCCAATTGAATGAAACCTGAGGATCACTGAAACTCTATTTGGCATCTTTGATACAGAGTATGTTCTGAACCCAACACAAGCCACATCTCCAGAGACATCCAAGTTACCCTGCAATAGAAGGGTGAAGACCTAGGTAACTCAGGTCAGATCCATACAAAATACCAAGAGACAAACCATTTATAAGGTTTTGTTTAAGGTCTTTTCTTAGAAGTGTTGTAGAGTCATTTGTAGAGGCTCACCTCTATGAAAAAAAAGTGGAACACTGAAGCCCTATGGGAATCTAATAGTACTGAAGGATATTGAGTCTATTACTTTGAAAAATAGAATTGTGCAAAACTGTTGCCTATATAGACAGAGCCCTAGATGATTTTATGTGCCTTCTAAAATAACAATCCAAAACCTTTCTACTAAAATCACAATTGTGCCTTGCAATTTCTGCTTTTCTTTCAGGTTAAATGGCCAATTATTAGATTTTAGTTACACAAACAAGTAAATAATGGTACTTACATCTATGGACATCATACCCCATCCCACTTCCATTCAGCCCCCATTTCCAACAAACCCGCTAATATTAGTGAATAGCTAGAAAAATAATCTAAGGGGGTTTATGTATTTATCTATTGCCAAGTAAAAGATAGTATTTTAATGGATTAACAGTTTCTCATATTAGAAATTGGTCCAAAAACAGTAAACAAATTATGTTTCTTGTGTAACTAGCTTTTTATAGTCGCAAAACTTCCTGTGTTTTGCCGACAGCACTATCAACCATAAAAATAAAGTAAGTAATCCACCCCCATTCCATATGGCTAATATTTCCCTGATACCATTGAAACTATTAACAGATTTGGTAGTTCTCGTGTATTCCTTAAATACAAATTTGGGCACTTTTCAGCAAAAGCTAATTGGAACTTTCTTTAAAAAAAGTCTCCCTTTGCAGTTGTTAAAAAAAAGCTTGTCAGTCAAGAACTGTTACACTAAACACTCCTCACAGGTTTTTGTTTGCTTGTTTGTTTGTCTACCCCCTTTGCACCCCACCTATGTCAATCACTTTGTCCTTCTTTCCACCCAACTGCTTATCAGGAACCCTGGGACCTCGAAGTCAAACTTTCTCACTCTGCTCATATCAAATTCTCAATCTACTAAATGTCAATCAAAGCCCTAAACTCTCACAAATAGTGTCATGTCTTAATAATTCATTTGTTAACTGGAAAGCAAAGTGCTATATTTCCTAGTGAAGAAAACCAAAATATTCAGATGGATTGCATATTGTTTTCCCTATGTTGACCAAGCAGAAGCTCATAGTTTCAGAAAATGGCTCTCAGTCTTGGGCCTACATCCAGCATGTATGTGGCACACAGGGAAGTAAAAACTTGGAAACATTTTTAAAGGAGTTTAAGTAAAACAAAGATGAGAATTAATTCTCACACCTAAAGTGTTTTACACAGATTGTAATCATTTGAAAACAGATGCTAATAGTGCTTCTGAATTATTGTGACTGTCCCAAAGAACAATTGAGTATTTTCCAGTTCTAACAACAACAAAAAAAAGTATTTTTTTATATTAGTATTTTAGCTGTGTGTGGAAATATCACTCTGCTCTCTTTATTCTGGTCTATGTTGCTTTCATCTCCTTGGCATCCTTCTTCCCTGAGCCATGCTCCTGGAAGTCTTTTAATCATAGCCTTACCCCTTCTTCTCAGCTACATATGGACAAGTCTCAGCCAACTTTACCATCCAGTCCACTGGCAATAACGGCTGGTTTAAAGAGTCAGCTCAGAAACAAGCAGTGTTACCGAGTCCATGTACCCAATACTCCTAATAGCCAAAACTCAAAATGTCAGGGTTTGAAGTAAGGAAAGGTTTATTGATCAAGAAGGCCCCAACCAAGAAGATGGGAGACTTAGTGGTGCCTCATATCCATCTAAAGAAAGTACCGAGTTCAAGCTTCTTTTATGTCAAGGAAAGGGAAAATGGGAGGGTCAAGAGATGATTGACAACTAAACATATCTGGGTGCCACCAGGGGTCCCAGAAAGATTGTGGTTAGTCTGTTGGCCCTAGCTGAATGAGTCTAATCACAAGGTTCCTGAAAATCTTCATAAAAAATACATACTTCCCTTATATCCTCTGAGAGGCACTTCCTGGTAAAAAGATGATTTTTGTAAAACTCAAATCGCAAGCAGAATTCCTCTAACGGTCAACATATCCACATGCAAGACTAAGATGCAGCTAATGAATGAAGCAGGCTTAGAGTCAGAGAGGCCAAGCATTTCATGCCTACAGCAGGGTCTTTACCTGGAAAGAAATATGGACACTGGGGGAAAAGATAAACTCTTTTTACTGGATGGTTATGCTGCAGGCTGGCTGCATCCACAATCTCTCCCACATGGAGAGCTCTGGTCTGCAGTTAGAGAAAATGAGAGAGAAACACAGGCAAGCAGAGACAAAGCTGGGCAGAAGCCCTGTCCAAACTCATCTGTTCCTTAGATGCAAGAATCTGTGAAAAGCAGTCTATCCAAGCAAGGGGTCTGAACACGTCAATGTTGACAACGTGTGTTTACAGAGGCAGTGTATCGCACTTTTATAGCTCCTATTGCTCTTTCATAGTGTCCAATAAAAATTTCCTCCCCCTGCCTGTCTGTGTGGTTCAGTGGTTGAGCATCCACTTATGAAGCAGGAGGTCATAGGTCTGGGAGATTCGATTTCCAATCAGGGCACATGCTTGGGTTTTGGGCTGGATCCCCAGTGTGGGACATGCAGAAGGCAGCTAATCAATGATTCTCTCTCATCATTGATGTTTCTATCTCTCTCTCTCCCTCTCCCCTCTTCTCTGAAATAAATCAATCAATATATATATATATATATATATATATATATTTATACACACACTGAATGGCCAGATTATTATGACCACCTGACGTTTGTAAGCAAATTAGCCGTACACTGCATCAAATGGGATATGGAAGCCGAAGGCCTGTTCAAACACCTTTGCTGTCTGCAGTTACCAAGATAAAACGTCTCCAATTCGCACAGGAACACAAGGATTGGACAGTCGGGAATTGGAAAAAAAAGTCATGTGGTCCGATGAATCACGTTTCCAGTTGCATCATGCAGATGGCAGAGTGAGAATTTCGCAGTAACAGCATGAAAGCATGCACCCCACATGCATGAGTACAACCGTTCCAGCTGGTGGGGGCATGTTTTCCTGGCATGATTTGGGCCCTTTAATTCATGTGGAACAACGTCTGAATAGCACAACATACCTAAGTATCGAGTTCATCCTATCATGTTGATGGTGTATCCCAATGGAGATGGCTTCTTCCAACAAAACAATACACCATGCCACAGTGCTCATATTGTGCAGGAGTGGTTTCATGAACATGAGGGAGACTTTACCTTGCTTAGGTGGCCCCCACAATCACCAGATCTCAATCCAATTGAGCATTTGTGGGACGAAGTTAAAAGAGCCATCAGGCAGCTGGTTCCACAACCATCAAATCTCACAGAACTGGACAGTGCTATTCATCAGGCCTGGTGTCAGATTCCTCACATCACCTTTCAACATCTCGTGGAGTCAATGCCAAGAAGAATTGCTGCAGTATTGAAGGCAAAAGGTGGCCCAACGAAGTACTGATGGGGTGGTCATAATAATCTGGCCACTCAGTGTGTGTGTGTGTGTGTGTGTGTGTGTGTGTGTGTGTATTAAAAATGCCTCCTGGTAAATTGCATCCTGACCAACTTTACAGAATCATGGAATGAGTCTATTCTATTGTATAGCAACCTTTACATATTTAAAAATATCCATCATTCCCTTAGCCTTGTTTTCCCCAAGCTAAACATTTTCACTTAGCTCCATTAAAAGAGACAAGGCTGGGGATTGAATCTGAATCTAATCAACAGGACAATCTTTTGTTCCTCTGAGGATTTGTGGACAGGTCGAGGATAAAAACTAAGTAGACAGTAGTATCTTAGATGCAGTCTGAGTGTGAAAGTAAAGTCTAAGAAAGTTAGCACGTGTAAAACAAAAGAAGAACATCATACACTGGAGATAATGTAAAATAGCATCAAGAGCAGTATTATTCTCATTTTCTATAAAGAGTAGGTGGAATAAAATAACCGAGCAAAGATTTCAACAAAGTTCCGTCTGTTCCTAGGAAGTGCTAGAAGGAGTTAGTGGGGGAAAAATATTCCATAGCAAATTAAAAATAGAAAGAACATGAACTTGAAAAATAGTGGTATTTCAGGATGTTTCAGTTAATTTACTGACTGGCAGAAAGAAAATCCAACTTGTTCTAAAAAGCAGTTACCTTACAGAGAAGAAATGGGATTAAGTTGAGAAAATAAAAATATGAAGGTCAGCTGAAATAAGACAATTTCATTACTACTGGTAAACTTAAACCAAAAACAAAACTGAATTGTTGAGAAGATAAGTTTCCTTTGCCTGACTGTCTTAAACCCAAATATTAGGTCAATTCTGAATAGTACTGGGGCAATTCTGTCTCTCACAGTTGGAATAGTGGTTTTAAAGGATCTAATAAGAATCTCCTATGTAGGTTTTAGAAAGACAATAAAGCTAATTTTACTTTAAGTCATGCACCTATTGAAGTTAAAATAGAAACTTTTAAAATAGAATTTTTAAAAAATATATATTTTTATTGATTTCAGAGAGGAAGGGAGAGGGAAAGAGAGAAACATCAATGATGAGAGAATTATTGATCAGCTGCCTCCTGCGTGCCCCCCACTGGGGATCCAGTGCACAACCCAGGCATGTGCCCTTGATTGGAATCAAACCCGGGACCCTTTAGTCCGCAGGCCAACGCTCTAACCACTGAGCAAAACCAGCTAGGGCTAAAATAGAAAAAAAAAATTCTGGGGTAGTAGTTTAGCCTCACAAATGAAAGCCTTTTGTGTGGTGCACTTGATTTAATATTATCTCAGCTTTTTTGCTTGGAGCCCAGTATATGATAAATTCTATACAACCCCAAAGAATATATTTATTGTAAATGTCGTTTGCCTTTGGCTTGTGCACTCTTACATCCCAAGCACTTAAGAGGTTTTCTCTAGACCTCCATCTGCACTAGTTTATTCTGTGAAATCTGAGCGGTCCTTTGCTTTACTGTAAAATTTGCCTTATTTAGAATAAGAGTGTACTGCAGAGGGGTTCCAAGACTCAGCTTTGAAGTCAGAAAAAAAAAAAAACTTGTGTTCAAATCCAAGTTCTCTAACTCACAAAGACCTTCTGACTCCCTGTTTCCATACTTATAAGTTCAAAATCATGCTTATCAACAACAAAAAACCAAATAATTCAGATAAAAATGAGTAGATCTGAATAGACATTTTCCCAAAGACATATGATAGCCAATAGGTACATGAAAAAGATCTTCAACATCAGCAGAGAAATACAACTCAAAACCACAATGAGATATCAACTCATACCTTTTAGAATGGCTATTATAAAAAAGACAAGAAATAACAAGTGTTGGTGACAATGTGGAGAAAGGGAATCCTCATGCACTGTTGGGAATGGAAATTGGTGTAGCCACCATGGAAAACAGTATAAAGGCTCCCCAAAAAATTAAAAATAGAACTGCCATATGATCCAGCAATTCCACTTCTAGGTATTATTTATTTCCTCGGTATCCAAAGGAAATAAAAACACTATTTTGAAAACACACTAGCACCCTTATGTTCATTTAAGCCTTATTTATAGTAGCTAAGACATAGAAGCAACCTAAATGTCCAAGGGGTGAATGAGTAAAGAAAATGTTATCTGTGTACATATACATATACATATAATGGAAATATTATTATATAATGGAGTATTATTCAGCCATAAAAGAGAAGGAAATCCTGCCATTCTGACAACATGGATGAACCCTAAGTGGCATTATGCTAAGTGAAAGAAATACCGTATAACTCATTTATCACTTATATGTGGAATCTAAAAAAAAAAAAAATCATAATGCTTTCTTTATTGATTTGTCATGAGGGTGTGATTATTGTTCCAAAGCACTGAGCATATTGTAAGTACTAAACTCATGAAAACCTCTTTCATTAATGTGAGAAGTTGGGATACAGACCATCTAAAGAGAGATGAATTGTACTTACTAGAGTGGAAATGCATAACAAATGGTACATAATATATTTGAATCACCTTCTGAACTCTAACATATCATTGTCAGGATAACTTGTTGCTCTTTAAACATATTTTGTTGGGTACTGCAGTTGTCGCTGGATATATGTCATTGAATAACATTAAGTCCTTTTCCTCAAAGAGGCCATGGAACATAGGAACAGATGTGAAAACCAAAGTCGTGTGCTAATTGCATGGTTAGATCTATGTATTTGTAAAAGGATTCGGCCCATGAAGGGATTATTCCGCTCTAGTCTCAGACTGGGTAAGGGAAACAACCTATCCATGAAGGCTTTTTGGAGGGGATAGTGCAGAGGTTCGTTTTGAAGGAAGTACAGAAACTAACCAGGAACACCATCTTAGGCAGAAGAAAAAGGCTGAATAAAAGCACCAAGACGGTTAAAACATGACCCAGAAACTCCAAACCCTGTGACAGCACTAGACTGATAGTTTTAGGAATGTGTACTTTCAAACTTCAACATTACATGGGATTACCATGCTTTACCTTTTTTCCAGGACAAAGAAAAAAATAGAAAGGATTTTAGTATAATCATTGCAATTAACACAGAAGTTCATTTATAATTTTGAAAGTACAGCAGCAAACCCATTGAAATGAGGCAAAGGATGCCCATTGTTATTCAATATTGTTAAGGGTTATCTAGCAATGAAATAAAGCACAAAACTGAAATAGCATGTATGATTAACATCAAGGAAAATATAAAATTACCATTATTTGTATATGACAAAAATTTCTTCCTGAAAATTTCAAGAGAATGGGAACTGTTGAAACTAAATGTAAATTTGGTTTTGTCTACATGTATCACAAAGGTACAAAACTTGATGTATTATGTAAACAATAATCAGTTAGTCAACATAATGTGGGAAAAGTTTCCATTCATAACAGGAGCAACAATAACAACAACAAATGCTTGGAAGTCACAATAACAAAAACTCTTCTAAACTGAATTAATCTGAATGCTTTTGCTGAATAGTTTAAAGAACATTTTAAAATTGAGAAAAATACCAAATCCACAGATGGGAAAATTAAATATGATAAGCCACTCTTCCCTTTTTAGATTTTATGCAAATCTAGTAAAAATCATAGTGTGATTTTTTTAACTTAACAATCTGAATTTTGAGTCATTTAGAAAAAAATAGTTTAGTTGCAAAGAAACATTTTTAAGTATAACAACAGGTTTGTATTCAATTTACTATTTATGGTAATTGTTATATGTATTTACACAATTGTTATATATACCATCAGTTATATATTTATATTTGTAATAATAAAATTTTTTCAGTATTGGAACAAATAAAATATGGATTTCCTAAATAAAATATTCATAAATAGACAAACATAAACCAGGGAGCAAACTCAATTTATAGAAAATGACTTTGATTTGAGAACTTTAGAGCTTCCTATTAGGTCTACGGCATGGTACCCAATACAATTATACATAATTTATAACAGAAATTATAATTGAAATAATTAAAATATATCATCACTGAATCAAGTCACATTTCTAATCTTATTTTATCATATGGTTTCCTGTTATGTAAAACAATTTGTATCAGGTCCACTCTGAAATGGAGAAACTGAATTTGCACCCTAAGTCAGTGCAGTGGTGAAATCAAATCTAGAACACCCTGTTCTTGGCATCCATCCTACAATGAACTTTGCCGCTGGTTATGGTCAGTGAAAGACAAACCACAGAGACAGAATTTGAGTATTTGATCTGAAGTTGTTTTCTTTGAATGTCTGCATTTCTCTACTGCTCAGGAAGTAAGGAGGCTACCCAAACTATCTCTGTGAAATTCAAGTTTCTTTGGTGGGATATAAAAGGCAAGTGGATGAAGAAAACATGCAAATAATTAAATAATAAACATGAAAATATGCTAAACTTCTTAGTGCTCAAAAATTCAAATTATATTAATGACCAATTCCACCTATCATATTTCAAAAGTTAAAAGATTTATGAAATCTAATATTGGTATGCATATGGGGAAAGAGTGACTCCCATATGGTGGAAATATTACAACACTTTTAAATTTTAATCAAAATTTAAAATATATTTATTTTTTCACTTAGTAAATTATATCTAGAAATTTATAACTTAAACTAATTGCTGAAGTCTTAAGTATATATGTATATGTGTTTTTGTTGTGTATATACTATCTATAATAATAAAAGCCTAATATGCTAATTAGACTGGATGTCCTTCCAGACATCCTTCAGTCCTTCCAGACAAAGCTGGGGCTGCAAGGAAAGCCCTGGTCCTGGGTGCCAGAGGGAAGCTGGTGCCAGCAGCTGGGAGAAGGAAGACCTACTCTTGCACAAATTTTGTGCATTGGGCCTCTAGTATATAATAATTATATGTAAACTAGAGGCCCGGTGCATGAAATTCATGCATGGAAGGGGTGTTCCTCAGCCCAGCCTGCACCCTCTCCAATCTGGGACCCCTCTCACAATCCAGAACTGCTGGCTCCCAACCACTCACCTGCCTGCCTGCCTGATTGCCCCTAACCACTTCTGCCTGCCAGCCTGATCACCCCCTAACCACTCCTCTGCCAGCCTGATCGATGCCTAACTGCTCTCTTGCCAGCCCGATTGCCGCTAACTGCCCTCCCCATGTTGGCCTGGTCACCCCTAACTGCCTTTTCCTGCCAGCCTGGTCGCCAGCAACTGCCCTCCCCTCCAGGCCTGGTTGCCCCAAATGCCCTCCTCTGCTTGACCAGTCACCCCTAACTTCCCTCCTTTGCCAGCCTGGTCGCCCCTAACTGCCCTCCCTTGCTGGCCCGATTGCCCCTAACTGCTCTCCCCTGCCAACCTGGTCACTCCTAACTGCCCTCCCCTGCAGGCCTGGTCCTCCACAGCTGCCTTCCTCTGCAGGCCTGGTTGCCCCCAACTGCCCTCCCCTGCCAGCCATCTTGTGGTGGCCATCTTGTGTCCACATGGGGGAGGCCATCTTGTGTGTTGGAGTGATGGTTAATTTGAATATTAACTCTTTATTATATAGGATGTTTATATGGATTATGGGGGGAGGAACAAACTTTCCTCTATCCTCAACGTTCTCCTGGCTGGTCTAATAATAAAGTAGACATGAGACAGATTAGCAAGAGAAAATAACCAAATTTAATACATATATAAATATGGGGACCCCATATGCAGAAGATAGAGACCCAGTATGCAGGAGAGGTTCAGAGACATCGAGGGAACATAGGTGAATAAAATAGTCTGTGCTAAAGATGAGGTAAGATGTCTTAAGAGCTTCAAACGCCCCATTGCAGAATGATAAAAGTAGATGTTTAGTCAATAAAAGTTATTCCTGCCCTATAGGTAGGTCAAAAAATGTTATCTCTGATTATTTCTCATTATGGGAAGGGCCCCTAACTCAAATTCTTTTAGGTAGCTAAGGGAAGCGTGGACATTTCTCCATAGGCAACAGATAAAGTTGCCCTTAGCTCAAAACAATCTGCATACCACAGAAGCACATGCTGGGTTGAATATGTGGGAAAGGGGTTCTTTGGAAAGGAACATCACAGGGGATGTGATCATATATTCCTAACTGGGCAGGTTATAGTGCATAGTCACACCGTAGGCCTATAACTTCTTTAGTGGAAGGTTGTTTAAACCAGTCCTGACCATTGCTCATTTTTATTTATTTATTTTTAATCTTAATTTTTTTTTTCAGAGAGAGAGATATGTGAGACTCATTGATCAGTTGCCTCCCACATGTATGAGGATCAGGGAAGGAACCCACAGCTTGGGAATTGAACCCACCACCTTTTGGTGTACAAGATGATTCTCCAATCTACTGAACCAACCGGCCAGGCCTGTCCACTGTTCTTGTGCACCTAGGTTACACACCTTTAAAAAACTAGAAGTAATACCCCTCAGAGGGGGTATTAACCCTCAAGAAAGCGCATAATCTTGTTAACTATTTTGTAATCTTATCCCCACCTTGCTTTCTCTAAATTTCCTTAAGCCCCTTCCTTAATTTAAAATACATTAAAAAACAAACAAAACACAACAACAAAAAACATGGCTAAACCTGTTGTTCTCCAGAGCATTTGAGATCCTGCTTCCAAGCCTATGTCATCATCAGTTTGGCTCAAATAAACATCTATAAAATTTTTCTACAGGTTTGGGCCTTTCTTATGTTGGCAGCTATCTCTGAATCTCCACCTTATATATCTTGATATATCAGGGTGATGTAAAATATTGAATCATTGCAAGAAGTACTAGTTAAATTTCCATTTAATATTATATAGCCATTTAAAATAACAACAACATAGACATTTGTATACTCAGAAGAGTGAATTTAGATTGCTAAATATAAAAAGTAAATTGCAGAAAACATATATGACCTAATTTTCTATTTTGTAGATTAAAACTATGCGTATACTTTATATCTACATATGTAAAAAGTATGTGTCTCATAAGAGAAAAATCTGAGAAGGAGTGATGAACATCTGCCTGGATGATACAGAAAAAAGCAGTCCTGCTCCTGCTGGGAGTATGCACAGATGCAGATACAGGCAGCTGCCAATGACCAGGAACCATCGACTCTCCCATGGTCATGCAGCAGCTGGAAAATACCACAGAGATCCCCTCTTTGAGTTACTGCTGCTTCTTTCCAGCGATGCCCCCAGACATGCTTTACTATGGCCATCTAGTACTGGGGGTACCCAAAAGGCAAAGTGATACACTCAATGACTTTCCACCCCTACTAAGTCCCACTTCTCCTAACCCCACCTTGGAAGCAACAAGCAGTCCAGAACCCATCAAAGCTTCCTTTAGTTCATCCTCAGAACCCAAACCAAGCACTGGGTTTCCCTGTTCT
Organism: Cnephaeus nilssonii; assembly: GCF_951640355.1. Lineage (NCBI taxonomy): Eukaryota > Metazoa > Chordata > Mammalia > Chiroptera > Vespertilionidae > Cnephaeus > Cnephaeus nilssonii. Next base: position 95,658,001 of record NC_137075.1, on the reverse strand, counting down.
TGCTTGGCAAGCAGCATCCTATGGTTCACCTGGATCTCTGCTCTTGTTTCCTTCAGTCAAGAAATTCGATTTTTTCAGACTACACATTAATTCCTAGAGGCCTCTGGTAATTTGATTAGGTTTTAATAGCAACACAAACATATATGTACATAAAGATATTTATGCATGTATTGATCTGACTACTTGTTTATCATCTTCCTAAGTAAAAGGGGAAAAGGTCTGGAAGTTACATATGACATTTTTAAAATATATATATATTTTTATTGATTTCAGAGAGGAAGGGAGAGGAAGAGAGAGATAGAAACATCAATGATAAGCAGGAACCATTGATTGGCTGCCTCCTGCACGTTGGACTGAGCCCCCAACGCAGGCATGTGCCCTTGACAGGAAACGAACCTGGAACCTTTGGGTCTGCAGGCTGACACTCTATCCACTGAGCCAAACCAGCTAGGGCTACATATGACATTTTATTCGTGGTTACTGTGAGATATGTGAATAGAGGATGGTTGAAGAGAACTTTTATGGTTAATTTAAAAATTTCTTATTATAATGGTTACTAGGGGCCCAGTGCACAAATTCGTGCACCTTGGAAGGAACTGTGGGGTGTGAGGCTGTGGTGGGCACAGGGGTGGGTCTCGGCCCATCCTCCATGCCCTTGCCCAGCCCCTCCTGCTGCAGCCCCTGGTCTCCTGTCTACCAGCAGCCCTGCTCCCGCCACTGCTGCTCCCACATGCTGATGGCGCTAGTCCCGCTTGCACTCACTGACGGCATGGAATGATTGGGGCCAGCGCCAGCAGGGGTGCAAATGGCAGCTGCTTCCCTGATTGCAGGGGGAGGTGGAGGTGGAGAAGCCCTTAGGGGTGATGGGGCTCGCACCCACTGACAGTGCTGAGCGATTGGGGCTGGCGCTGGGTGACGGCAGCAGGAGCGAGCGGGGCTGGCGCCAGCAGCAGGTGTGAACCCCAAACAGGGCCACGGCACATGGTAGCAAAGAATTTTTAGTAACCACCAGAGGCCTGGCCCGATGACAGTGATCTGCACCTCACCCTGGTCTGGCACCCCTGCTCACCTGCTCCACCATCCCACCTCAGCCGATGTTCACCATGTTCCATGCTCTGCCACCTGCTGCCAACGCCCGCCATGTCCTGTGCGCTCCCCCGGTGGTCATGCACATCATAGAGATCGGTTGTTCAGTTGTTCTGCTGTTTGGTCTATTTTCATAACAAGGTTTTATGTATATATAGATAATGGATGGGTATTGCTGTCCTTTTGTGTGTTTTTTTTCCAAAAGGTAATTAATTAATAAAATATAATTCATTTCAACCAGTTCTCTGACCTTCTACAAATGCAAATACATTCATTATTCACACCCAGACCCACACATACATGCACCCCTCTGAGAAAAAAAACAAACATCTTGAGTTTAGATCATAAGAACTCTAGATACAGGCAGTTTTCCTTCCATTGTTTTCAAAATCCAAGTATGTACTTTAATTTAATTTTAATATGTATTTTATTCTCAAAGGAAAACTATTAAAATAAGCAGTATGACTATGTATATATAATATGTAATTATATACGTATAATTTTACTGCTTAATATATATTGCTCATATATTATATAAAATATTCTTATTGCTTGATAACTATTTGTCTATACTATACCTATACCTATATGCACATATAAAAATTGCCTTCTTTTTTGTTTGTTTGTTTTTGTTAATCCTTACCTGAGGATATTTTTCCATTGGTTTTTAGAGAGAATGGAAGAGAGAGGGAAAGACAGAAACATTGATGTGAGAGAAACACATCCATTGGTTGCTTCCTGCAGGAGCCCTGACCAGGGCCTGGGCCTGGGAGGAGCTTGCAATCAAGGTATGTGCCCTTGACCAGAATCAAACCAGGGACCCTTTGGTCCATAGGCTGATACTCTATCCACTGAGCCAAACAGGCTAGGGCAAAATTGCCTTCTTAAAATAAGCTGAAATTGCCTTCTTAAAATAAGCTGGAACTAAGAATCCTAGTGAAGATTTACTTGACCAATATTTGATGAAATGATTCTTAAGGTGTGGTTATCCCACACACATCTGGCAACAAAGAACATGTGCGTTAGAAAGAAAACCAATCAGGGAAGAGGCAATGAGCTATAGTTAGTCCTAATTACCTGCCATTGCTGTTCTTGATTCTCTAAGAGGGAGCACAGGTGGAAAAGTAATTAATGCATAAACTAATTAGTTATCTTGTTTGCCAATTGTACATGATAAATAAAACAGATTGCAGGAAATAATTAGCAGGTTGAAGTAAGGTGAGGCCAGTAAAGTGAGATGAAATGATATTGATGGTTGGATTGGCAATAAACTATAAAACAAATACATGTCTTTGAATATTATTTTAGCAAGGAGGCAATAGAAAGAAATATCTTAGAGTTTTGTTTGTTTTTTTAATAAAAAATATAATCAAGGACATTCTATACTATGTCATTCTGTCAACAAATTTCATTTAGTGTAAATCATTACTATGCATAAATCCACTTTTTAAAGAATCCATTCATTTTGCCAATATAAAAACAGCTACTGACTTTTTATAGAATGGCAAACAAATTTTCAACACTCATTAGATAATATAAAAATAGATTTTTTTTAGTTTTGCCTTCTCTTTGGAATCTTTCAGTCTAAGTTCACTTTGATCAGAAAAATGTTTACTGTATGACTACTAAGTGGAAGGCAGTATGCTAATGCTGTAAATGGGATTTTTATATACTCCACTAAAAAATCTGCAGAACCTAAAAGAAATTAAAGCGTGGGGTAAATATTACCTTTCTTTCAATGTTGATTACAGAGATTTGTGCTGCTGAGCTCATCTTCATATTTAAGTAAAATACGTTTGAAAACATGTGGAAAAAAAGTCAGGGTAATGGCAACTGAGAGATGATATTACCCATGAGGTATAGACATTTAAGTGAGTATTAGAGACAGAAAGGATATTAGACATTTTGTAGTCAATATATTGACATATTGTATATTGTAGTCAAGGATATTAGACATTTTGTAGTCAATTCTCATTGTAGGGAATCCTAGTAACATTAAGTCATTTAATGTTGCAAACATTAAATTAGATGGTCTACAAGGTCTGCTTCTTTGTCTTTATAATCTGTCAACAACATCTCTTTTATTGCTCAATTAGAAATAGAAAATTATATACTATACTAGAGGCCCAGTGCACGGATTCATGCACCGGTGGGGTCCCTCGGCCTGGCCTACACCCTCTTGCAATTCGTGACCCCTTGTGGGATGTCAGACTGCTGGTTTTGACCCGATCCTGGCAGGCCAGGCCAAGGGACCCCACTGGTGCCTGAATTTGTGCACCAGGCCTCTAGTATGCATATAAGATCTTTGGTTAATCTCTTCCTGCCCTCCCCTTTCCCTTCTCTCTGAGATTCATCAGTCTGTTCCATATTTCCATGACTGTGCATTGAGCGTCTGCCCCCTGGTGGTCAGTGAGTGTCATAGCTACTGGTCGAATGGTCAAATGGTCGCTTAGGCTTTTATATATAGATTAACTAGCAAAATGGAAGAAAGAGACTCTATAGAGAATTGGCAAGATATACAGCCTATAATGTGAAGTATATAGCATGCAACCCATTTTACACAAGCACACATCCATTTGAAAAGCTCTGGGTATTTAATAGTGGTGTTGGGGTTACAATGTATTCATTGACTTCCAGGCCAGCAACTTTTTCATTATCAAAGGAATATCTCTAATATATATATTAGTGATATAATACATCACTAATAATGCGAAAGAGGTGTTAGAGGATGGACAGGGACATTCTGTCAGATGAAATGAATCTGAGTCAATTTTCCTCTTCTCTATTATGTTTAAGTTCAACTTGTTTTCCTCCCTTCCTCCATTCTATCTCTCATCACCTACTTTCTTTCCTTTCTCTCTCTTCTTCCCCTGCTTCCTTCTCTCCCGACCTTTCTCTCTTTCTCTTTCCTTCCTTTCTTCTTTCTTTCCCAGTCTGTGGCCAGTAGAGTAACATCAGAAGCAGATATATTGGGAGGCTCTTGCTGTGAGATTTTTGGTTCTACATAGATCAAACTCTTCTACAAATCTCATAAACCCACATGATGATATAATATTTTGAGAAAATCAACAGCATATAGAAATATTGGAAAGTTATTTTACAACAGCAATAGGATGGTTGTTTCTGACATTTTGTTGGAAAAACATTCATACATGGGAATCTTTGGTCCATTTCAGGGCTAGTATCCTTGGCCTCTAAACCTAAATGCCAGCGACCCGCTCAATCTTTATGGCAATATAAAAAGTCCCATACATTTCAAAATACCATGCAGCAGGGTGACCGGATGCCTTATTGAGAATCAATGGTGCTTTAAAAATAAAGATTTTTTATTTGTGTTCAGGTTTTACAACCTAATAACCATAAAAAAAATTAACTTTCTCTTCAGCCATAAGAAAGCTCAACTTCACAGAGTTCTCATGAAGTTAAATGTGACAACATGTAAAAGAATTTTTCCCAAAGAATTATAAAAATATGAGATGTGATTTTTATTTACTTAAACTTTGAATATAACCTTACATTGTTATATATATACTAGAGGCCTGGTGCATGAAAATTCATGCACTGGAGGGGTGGTCCCTCTGCCCGGCTTGCCTCCTGTCACAGTCTGGGAGCCCTCAGGGGTGGGAGGTGACCTGGCGATCAGGGGAAAGCGATGCCTCATCACACCTCTGCTGCTGCCACTGCCGGCAGCGCAAGCCTAGGCCAGCCCTGGTTACCTGAGCCTCGGGTGGCCCTGAGTGGCTGGGCAGCCGACATTCGAGGCTTGCCTATGCTTCAGGCGTCAGCTGGGCAGCCACCATCTGAGGCTTGCCTGCACCTCGGGTGTTGGCTGAGCAGTTGCCATCTGAGGCTTGCCTGTGCCTCGGGCCAGCCCTGGGCAGCTGGGGGACTGAGGGTGGATCTGGCTGCACCGTGTGCCTGCCACCTCCCCGGCTGGGCTGAAAGGACTGTGGGACTCTGGCAGCAGGCACAAGGAGCAGCCAGACCTGCCTGAGGGTGGGTCTGGCCACATCGTGCACCTGCCATCCCCCCTCCCCACAGCGGGACTTAAAGGACTGGGGGACTCCGGAGGGGCTGAGGGGATTGAGTGCAGCCATTTTGTGGCTATGGGGACCGCCATGTTTGTGACGGTGTGACGGTCAATTTGCATATTCCCTCTTTATTAGATAGGAAAGTGGTTCTCAAATGTTATTGTGTTTGAGCATCACTTGGGCTATTGGTTAATGGTGATTCCTGGCTCCATATTCAGAGATTCTCATTAGGTGAGGTCAAAGTAGTCCCATGCATCTGAATGTTTATCAAGTATCCCACTAGGGTGATTCTGCTGTAGGCAAGCCAACCTTGGAGAAATGCTATTTTTAACCAGGATTCTCAAGCTTTATTTAATACTACATATATATTATTCAAAATAATGCTGAACACAGAGTGATCTTCAGTTTCCTTCTAGAGAAATATTTTGAAGGAATCCACCATGTTGTTCAGAAGCAATTTAATTCTGAGGTTTCCAAGGGCATCCCTTGGAGTCCAGAGCCCAGATTTCCTCTGAAATGCAGAAGCAGAAATTAGCTCAGAGATCTAAGCTCCATATTTCTCAGCTCTGCTTAAAAGAAGAACAGTCCTGCCCAGCCTGCCTGGCTCAGTGATTGAGCTTCGACCTATGAACCAGGAGATCACGGTTCCATTCCTGATCAGGGCGCATACGGGCAGTTGCAGGGTTGATCCTCAGTGTGGGGTGTGCAGGGGGTAGCTGATAAATGATTCTCTCTCATCATTGATTTCTATCTCTCTTTCCCTCTCACTTTCTTTTTGAAATATATATATTTTAAAGAGCAATCCTGCTAAATTTTTAGTGGACTTTTCTTATCTTTGATCAAAAGGTCTTATAACTTAAAATATTCTAGCAAATATATTGATAGAGCATATATTTCATGTAGTTTTATTTTCTGATTATAATACAGGCTAATTATAAAATGAATCAGGCTCTAATTTTGCTTTTCATGTGTAAGAAGATCCTCCATTACCCCTATACTAAAAGTAATCACAATTGAAATTTGGTCTATATTCTTGCACAGTCTTTTATGTGGATATGTGCATATATAAAAGGAATTGCAATCTGTGTATTTTACCATATAGGGTATATATATATATATTTTTTTTTACATTTTTGTTAATAGTTTATTTCATCTATTGTCATAATTACATAGTATAAAATTTCTAATTTTTTCTCTGCATCTTTTATTTGCATTTACTACCTCATAGTATACATGATTTACACAGTATTTTGTATACTAACTGATCAATAAAAGATGCTGGTGGTGGAATAGGGACAAGGAGCCATTCTTTGTGAATCATCTAATTTAGTTAAAGAGAAATGTTTATGTGTAATAAATCAAGAAAATTACAGCTATTGACCAGTTTCCTTTGACTAATGATAGAAACCAATACAAATCTGAAAAAGACATTTTATACGTCCAGAGTGACTTCACATGTGTGAACTGATTCAGTCCTCAAAATGACCCCCTGTGCTTTCTGAGTATATGTTGTTGTGCTCATTTAGCAAATGAGGAAACAGATTACAAAATATTGTGGACGTAGCACATATGGAACCATACCTCAGATATTTAAATCCCTTCATTGAATATCTAACATTATACCAGTATAATCACTGGAACATGCCAATTTAAGCATATTAACTGTCATTTTGTTGTGAAATTGAGGGATGACAACAAATATCCAGAAATTATAATGTTTAAAGTTCCATATATGATCAAAGTCAATTAATTTCTTCCAAAGTTATTTTGTAATAGCACAAACAATGGCAAACATATCTACATACACACCACGTTTAGAGTACACACTTAAAAGGAGTACTTCACTTAACTCTAACAATAACAATTCAACTGGGTAATATTTTTATGCACTTAAAATAATTCAATAAATATGATAAATACTCGTATGCAGTATGTTTAATCCTTACAACAACCATCCAAGAGAGAAACTGAAGTTCAGAAAGATCATATATGTCCAAGGTCATTCAGTTGATACAGAAGTGCCTGTCGAATTCTGAACTCATGGAATTAATTATTATTCTATGCTGCTGTTCAATAGTGAAGCACTGGAAATTATTGATTAATTTAATTCTATAATACAGTCTTTCATCTATATTCTAAGGAAAATCTTAAACTTGAGGTTCTAGTATATTAGTTTTCTATTTTTATTGGAGCAAAAAGAAAGTAAACAAACCAAAAAAATCTCAATGATAAGAACAACATATGAATATGTTATCAATTCAGTCACAAAAGTTTATGTAGTTTTTCTTTGTGCTAAGCATCTTAATAATGCAAATATTGCTCTAATGAGAATCCTGTCCTCAAGGAACTGTGCCTTATACATGATGTTGAACTTCTAACAAGTGTGGTCACTGACCACCTATGCTCTCTTTGTGTGAGTATATGTACCCAAGTTTACCATACATGCAAATGAGGAGGATGATATCTACATCTTAGTGCACTAGAGATTTTTTGTGTTTTTTATGGGCTGTGCTGTTTTGAACAGTAGTACGTGGACTGGACTAAATGCATTATTCCATTATTTTATTTTTTTGTAGTGCAAAGCATTCCTCTATTAAATCCAGTCTATTTCATTTATTTAAAACCCCATTCTATTTTCCTCATTTTCTTTTACATTCTTCTATGCATTTCGCTGTTAGAAAGTTGATCTGGAGACAGGCAAGTTTAGCCTTATAGGAAACTTCTCATTTAATAGAGGTCAGAAAAAAAAAAAAAAAGCCAGACATTTTTCTCTCCTTTTTCATGAGTGGACTACAGGACTTTCTGGGGAATATTTCTTGAAATGCCAAACCAGATGTTGTAAAATGTCTTCTACCCAGTGCTAAAATCTTTTCTCCTAAAGCCTGTTAAACTTTAATAGCAGGAATATATCATATTAACGCCCATACTGTTACATTAAAGTAATGTTACTGTTCTTGAGTTACACCCTCCATGATCTAGTAAATTCTGAAAAGGAGATTCTACTCTTGGTTTCAGTATCAACATGCAGTATTTATGGTTAATGAAGGTGGACACTCAGCACAGAAAATAATTTATATTAACCAGTAGGCAATAACACATTGGGTCTACAAGGTTATATATTATATATTTCAACAATTGTCAGAAATATTTATTGAGAACCCATTGTGTGTAGATTGGTGAACTTTGTGCTCTGTGGGGGCACACAATATAAAATAGATGGCGGGGACCTTTACCCTAACAAACTTAAGAGTTTTTAGAAAGGATCCATTAATCAAGTTGAGGATTATATTAGCTGACTTTTAACATTTTTTTCAGCTCTAAACTTAGATAGTCTTCTACAGTGTCTTTCTTTCATATATTTTAGTTTAATTCCCCTTGACAAAATTAAAAAAAAAGAGAGAGAGATTTGAAGTGGTTTATCAGAAGGACTCATTTATTTAATCTAGGAGACTTAAAAATAAATGGGTAGTTGTAACAGGAAGCTGGACAAGATGGTTACTTAAATTGAGCATTAAATTATTCTTACATTTATTTATGGGAGTGATGCCTGAAAGTCTTAACATTGTACACTGGGGCAGGAAGAAGGAAAAAAAATCAAGTCCCTTCTAAACTTTTCCCAATAGAGACCAACTTGATTGCTGTTTTGAGAAAGAGCTCAGAAATTCATGGGATCCTGTGAAACTTGATTCTGACTTAAATCAGGAGGAACATTTTTTCTACAGTTGAAAAAAAATTCCTGTAAACTTCCTAGAGGAGGGGAAACAGGATGATCCTATATCCATTTCTGACTCCAGGATGCCCTCAGTTGTAAAATAAATGCTTAGAAGACAGGCAAGCTAGAAGTGTCTTCAAGTTGTATTTGTCTAGAAAGTAGTTTTACCTCAGTTACTTGTAATAGATTAACAGGCTGAACAAGACATTGATAAAACAAACATCTTCTGTATCAAGTACCATCATCAGGATTGTTTTGGGAGGGCTGACTTTACAAGGGATGGTATAGATCCTTGTGGTGAAGCTGAAGGGTATAATCAATATGTGACCACCCTTAGTGGCACTATTACCATTTAAATATTTCTCCTGTCAGGTAAAGAGAAGCATTGTAGTTCTTCAGAGTAGAAAATTTCTTGGCACTGAATTATATACACAAGTTACAGATGGAAATTAATTTAAATTACTTTGAGAGATATAATAGAAAATATCTTCAACAGTTATTTTGTTGAAGATATATATATATATATATATATATATATATATATATATATTCTATATAATAAATATCTTCAACAAAATTACTCCGTGGCAGCACTAAGGAGCAGCGAGGCGAGCAGTAGGGAGCAGCAAGCAGGTGGACGGTAAGGAGCAAGGGGTCCTGGACTTTGAGAGGGACCCCTGGACTGAGGAGTCCCGGAGTGCGAGAGGGCACTCTGCAAAGTTGCTGTTGTTCAGGGTGTGGAACACAAACGCAAGTGTGCAGTAAACCAGATTCGGGGCCGACAGTGCCCCAGCAACAACATAACCCACGGCCGAAAGTGGAATATGCAAATCGAGTGGGCCTAAGCTGGCAGGCGGACATCTCCTGAGGGGTCCCGGACTGCAAGAGGGCACAGGCCAGGCTGAGGGACCTCCCCCACCCGCAGTGCATGAATTTCATACACCGGGCCTCTAGTACTCTAGTATATATATATATATATATATATATATATATATATATATATATATGCTTCAAGGAGTGTTAAGGCTAAAAAAAGCAAATTGTATTTTCAACTAAACAATATATGTGTATTCTTTTTAAGTATGAAAGAAAATTCCTTTTAGGTATGAAAATCCAGAGAAATAAGTTCTCAAAACATCTAGCAATCTGTCCATTTGAGTACTTATAGGGTCAACCTTTGTTTTTGTTTTGTTTTGTTCTGTTTTGTTTTTAATTAGAGGGGAAAGGAAGAAACAGACTTTTTGAGGAGTGCTGGGTATGTGTGCCATGACATGGTAAAGTGTTTCCAACTCATCTTCTCGTTTGAACTTATTGTATCGACACCGATCTCAGAGGAAAGTTTCACTGTTTTCATCTTTCAGATGCAACGTTATGGGTTCAAAGAGGTTAAGTGACGACCTGCCCTGGATCAGATTGTATCATAAAAAATACCTGTGTCAGAGTTTCATTCCAAACCCACGGGACTTCAAAGTAGGTACTTTCCATCGCAGAGTGGTGCATTTTGATGACAAAAAGTTTTCTTCCTTCATGTCTCCTGTGACACCTGCCTTTCAATATCACACTGATTATGCTGACTTAGCTCCTCGTTATACTAGTAGATCGTAAGCCCTTTTGAAAACAGATAACGTGTCCCTCTCATGTCCCTTTCCCTATAATTTCTACTTTAATACATGGATAATATACTATAGCTGCCATTCACCTGGAGAATCTTCCCTCTTTGCTAATTTAAGAAATCCAGATGGGATTTTTTTTCTAAGTGAAACGAGTGAACATTTATTTGTTGAGAACAATTTCAGACAGAGAAATTGTACAGGAACCACTATACATCAATGTGTCAACCGGTTTCGATGTAAAGTAGTTGGAATTAGTCATGTTAGTGCTGAAGGAAGGGCTTCATGAAATAAATACATTATGTGCCAGGCTTTGAAGAAGTAGATGAAAATGGATTGCTGGGGGATGTGGGAATTAAATCTGATGACTTCAAATTCAGGCCTGACATTATGGAAGGACTCATTCATGTTTTCTAACAAAAAAGCAGGGACCCTTTACAAAGCTCACTTTGGCAATCAGGAGATATCAGACCATTGGTGATGATGACAATAGTTACAATTTACTGAATACCACCTGTATTTCAGACACTGCGCAATGCCCTTTGCCAACCAATTTTTGCTTATCCCTTGAAACAAACCAAGCGGTTGATTTTTTAAATTTCATTTTACAAATGAAAGTACCATATGATTTCACTTATATGTGGAATCTAATGAGCAATATAAACTAACAAAGTAAAGACAAGACTCATGGATATGGAGAACAGACTGACAGCCATCAGAGAGAAGGGGTTTGAAGACTGGGTGAACAGATGAAGAAAAAAAAAGAAAGACTTACATACACGGACAACAGTATGGTAATTGTCAGAGGGAAGGGGGGCTGGAGGAAGGCATAAAAAGGATAGGGAGGATAAATGATGATGGAAGAAGACTTGACTTTGGGTGGTAAACACACAACAGATTATACAGATGATATATGGTAGATTTGTATACCTGAAATCTGTATAATTTTATTAACTAATGTCACCCAAATAAATTCAATTAAAAAATTAAGGTTAGTGACTAAATTTTCTGTCCAAAATTCAATAATTAATAAATGGTCGAGGCAGGATTTAAAACTAAGTCTGTTTTACTTAAAAATCCAAGCTCTTGCCTTGGAGCTCAATGCCATGCTGTTAATGAGAATGTTGGCTCTATAGCACTGTCTGGTTTGAATTTCAGCTCCACTCTTCCAACCTATGTGATTCTAATTCTCAAAGCTCCAATTTTCTTATTTCACAAATCGGAAATGTTGGGAAGACTAAAATGAGTTAATATATGTAATGTGCTGCCTAACACATTGTGATCAATAAACACTACTTGAGATGATGATGATCTTGATTATGAAATTGATGATGGTGAACTTATAAACTATACATTAATATTTATATTCATAGTATTTTGCACAAAGTTTGGACTAATTTTTATTTTTGCATATAACAAGGTTAAGCTAAGTAAGTATATAGGCAATAGATGTTTGCTAAATGAGCACTGACATAAGAAAGTTAAGAATATTATTTGTATTTTATTCTCACTAGACAATCATGCCCATAGCTTGGGAACGTGTCCACAAACTCATTTTAAGGAGAAGTCCCATGAATACCATTATCTAATTTTTGAAGGAAATATTTCTATATGTTTTAAGGTTCGGGTAATTACTATAGCAACACACTTTGGCTAGACACCTATTAAATATCTACTAGAAAAAAAATGGGTAAGTAGTTTATTGAGTTTTATGGAGAAACACTTCCTGCAGATATTTAGTAGGAAAATGGAGAGTAATTTAGGGAAATGAGATACAGAGAAAGAAATAAGTATTTATTAAATCTTTTCAGGGAATTCCTTGGAAGATCTGTTTGGAAGAATTTTATTTTTATTCCTCCTTGAGCTTCGTTAATAACTTTTCTTGTCCTTACTCAACTTCATTAAAGCCATCAGCTTTATAATTCCTCTCAGGAGAAGACCTTGAATTTTGTTTTGAGAATAAAAGTAATAAAAAATATTAAAATGTAAAAACAACATTTTTTGCCACTTATCTGACATTAAACACTCCCTCTTCCAAGTGCTGAAGGGATTTTGGAAGGACCCCATAGACTGACCCTTGACTAATTATAGTGCTAACAGGGGAACTCTTATAAAGCAGATAACAAATGGTCATTCACTGATAATGAGGACAGTCTTTCTGCATGTGTGTTGCTCTCCGTGTCATTCTCTTTTCCCTGAAGAATTCTCCAGATGTCTAAATACTGTAGTAACTGGCTTAATGCCCATTTTAGTGGTCTCAAACCTACTTTTTTTTTTCTTCCCTCCCTCCCTTCCTCTGTTTTCTCTCTTTACTTCTCACCATCACCAGCATCTCTCTCCCTTTCTTCCCCTTTTCAATCATAAATACCATGAGGCCTTGCTTTATCCAGGCATCACGGATAGGTTTTGGGTAAACAAAGGCGGGTGAGTGTTACATAGTTCTGTGCTCAATGGCCTTATGGCCTGGACAGGAAGACAATTAAGCAAATAGGTAGAAAGGAAAGACAGGATACAGTCCCTATAAGAAGTTACCCTAGAGGCAAATGGCATTCCAGGGAGAGGTAAGAAAGAAGACAAATCAGCTTACCTGCCCAGGGAAATGCCAGATAGTTTACTGTAAGAATGTGCAGTCCCCTGAAAAACCGAGCAAACTTGCTACGGCTTCACATTCACTTTCATATTTTCACCTCCCTTTTCTGGCATCATGGAGTGAGCAAAGTGGTAGGAAATAAAGTTGCAGCAGGTTCTCCTGTTTTTGACCTCTGCACTCATTGTATTTGACCTCTTCATGACGTTTGACCTAGATGATCACTACCTCCACCGCCAAACACTTTTATTATTGACTTCCAGGAAACCACACTCTCTGGTTTCCATCCTGTCTCACTCTTTAACAGTCTCTTTTGTGGGAACTTCCTTATCACTATTACATCTTACATTTTAACAGCCCCAGAGCTCTTTCGTCAGATCTCTTTTCTATCTTCTTTCTATAGCTTCTACGCTATCTCAGTGGTCGTATCCAGCTTCAAGGTTAAGGTTACCCTGATGTAGCTAGGCCAGATTTCTTATCAATCTCTTTTTTCCTATTTTCAATACTTTCTAACACACTATAGAGGAATAGTTTTGCTTCTTTTCTGTGTCTTTCTACTTAAATGTAAGCTTTACAGAAACGGAGCTTATTGTTACTATCTCTTATAGGGCTTAGAATAATGCATATTCAGAGCAGGCGCTCAATAATGACTTTATTTTGTTTTGAGACTATATGAGAAGAGTCAGAATTTTTGAAGATACAGAGATTTCATCCCATCTTAGTTTTGTGAGTCTAAGAGTTTGATAAGATCAACCATCTTAGAAGGGTACTTGGTGCAATTCATATTCACATCTGCCACTGAGTCAACGATAAACTTAAAAGTCAGGAACAGCCCTAGCCGGTTTGGCTCACTGGATAGAGCATCGGCCTGCGGACGGAAAGGTCCCAGGTTTGATTCAGGTCAAGGGCATGTACCTTGGTTGCGGGCACATCCCCAGTGGGGAGTGTGCAGGTGGCAGCTGATCGATGTTTCAAACTCTCTATCCCTCTCCCTTCCTCTCTGTAAAAAATCAATAAAATATATATTTAAAAAAAGTCAGGGACTTTCTTTCTTAGATTTTTTTTTAAAAAAAATGAGTTTATTGTCTAACAGAAAGCTGCTTTGGGAAATAACTCTTTGTGCTTTTACTAACATTTGCTAGATCTGAGAAACTAGTCCCCCATTGACTTTTTGCTTATTCATTTATTTCACATTTAGGAATTACCATATGTTTAGCCCACAATAACATTCTAAAATGTGAACTAAGACAGTAGATATGTATGCACCTCACAGTGGCAAAACTTTATTTATTTATTCTTTATGTTGCTTGGCTACTGTGACTGTATATGATATATAAGATGATAATTTATATGCAGCTTTGGGATGAAATGTGTGAACATAAGTAACGCCCTCTTCAGTTGGTCCAGTGTTCCTCCAGATCACTTTTGCTCTAAGGAGTGCTATTAACCAAGAGGTAACCCATTTATGTGCACAGTGAATAGAGCAGCCCTGGTGCTGAAGTTCATACTTTAACCAGTGGGATTCCAGATTGAATCGCAACTGGCAGCCACACAGAGTAGAATAGCTCTATAGGGCCAGATGTCAGAGCTGTGTTGATTTTCCTACTTGTTTTCTTTTCTTATTCCCTTTCCTTTTTATAAGTATTATTATCATGAGTCATCTACCTGAAGTCTACAGAGAATTAACAACTGGTTCTTGTATTCAATTATGGAAAATGTAAAAGACTGATAAAGTGGTCCAAGTTAGCACACTCAGACTCTAGGTTTTTAAACTGTTAATTGAGTATCTCTCACCACCCATAACCAAAGAAAAATCAAAACCAACAAACACTTGAATAAATAAAGAGGCACAATACCTGTGTAGTATTTTACTTTCTTTATTTTTATTGGCGTGTGTACAATTCCTCATAATATTTTCTATACCCTTTGCTTAGAATGGAATTATTTTTAATGCTGCATATTAAAAATGACCATAAATGTACCCCACTGTTGCTAAGTTTTAGAACCACATTCCACAATAAGTACCACAAAGTTATCTTTTTGTAAATGATGGTGGGGGGGAAGCAAATCCTTAAACAATCCTTATTGGAAAACTGGAAATTAATTGCCACACCATAACTAGTTAAGTGGAAATGGAGTGAATAAAGATAGAGAAGTACTTTCAATTTTTGGTTTACTTCATGCTTGTAACTTACCCTGACACTAAAGCATCTTCAAATAGCCTTTTGAAAAGTTTTATCATATTGTGAAGTGCATCTTTTGAAACAGTTAATAATATAACTTAATATGCAAAACTTTTGATCATATTCTCTTATCTACACATTTCAATGGATCTTTAGCTTATGTTCCACCAAGTGTAAATATTCATCAAGTTGTGCTGTCTTTATTATTACTATTTTACACTGTCTCAGACTCTTGAATTTTTGAAATTAGTATTTCACTCTTAAAAGAGAAATCCCCAAAGCCTTTGGTTTACTATTCAATCATATTTTTTGGCTATTCCATCTAATACTTGTTCAACATCTTGTGTGTTACTTTGATGATCTGACATCAATATCTTCTTACAAAAATCTAACATCAAATCGGAGTAACAATTAGAACTATCTCTGTCAATTATAACCCTGAGGCAAGGAAACTAAGAACTTTCAAAAATAAAATAATTGACATCCAGCCTGCTATTCAGGGAGAAGTTTTCTTAGCAGAATCATACTTCTTCTGGTGTTGGTTTCAACCAGAAATCCCTTCCCTCACCTCTACCTCCCAGGGTAAAGTTCATAACATTTACTACCTTGTAAATGTTTCCTTCCCAAATTATATGGTTCCTAGTTCTATGTCATGAACCATTATAAATATTGAACTTGGCTTTCTAGGCTCACAAAACAAGCCTTAATGCTGTGTCATTTCAGTTGATGGCCAGGTCTAGGGAAAAAGTTGAACTTGAATACATGGTTTCCACTATATTAAGACATTGTCTTCTAGATAACCTTCCTTTCAGTAAGTCTTTCAAGAAAAAATGAAACTCTATGACATGGAAAGTACACAGTGATATAAGATGTATTCTAATTTCTGGAAAAATTTGTTTTTTAATCATCACCTGAGGATATTTTTTCCATTGATTTTTAGAGATAGTGGAAGAGAGAGGGAAAGACAGAGAGAAATATCAATGAGAGAGAACATATCAATTGGTTGCCTCCTACACATATCCTGACCAGGGCCCAGGCCAGGTAGGAGCCTGCACTCCAATTTAGATATGTTCCCTTGACCAGAATTGAACCCAGGACCCTTTGGTCTGCAGGTCTAGACTCTATCCACTGAGCCAAACTGAAAATTTTAAATTAAAAACATATTTTAAAATAAAGGAATACAATAATAGTTGTTGGTAAACCTTTATTATTTGTGTAACACTGGAGAGTTGATATGTTTAATGTTTTTATTGCTCCCTCTTTATTCCCTTATTCTATGAATCACTTTGTCCTTTACTGTAACTAAAGTCCTAATGATATTTAGGAAACAAAGCTTGACTAAAGCTCACTCCCACAATGTTTATATATTGCAGAAAAATTAAAAATGTCAAGACTTGTTGCTCTCCTTTAAAGACCATTCTCAGACACTAAGAAATCATATGTAATGAAAAAATAAAAGAAGGGAGATAAAATCAACTTTTAGAATCTCAGGTGAAGGCTATCTATCTTGGAATTTACACACTGGAGCATACGTTGGGAACATTTATGTGACCTTTGAGATTTATGATTTACAGGTACATTGAAAATAACTGGCTGAGAGAACTCACAGGAAGTTACTTGTGTAAAAAACAACCACTAGGTGAGCTCATGCTATTTAAGCCATAAATTTCATTGAAAAAAGTACTGAAAGCTGACAGAAAACACTGCTTTCTGAAAGAAAATGCAAAGACAAATAGCATGAAATTCTTCCCCCAAAATCTGATGATTCCAAAGAAAGATAATGTAATTTTTTTAGAATCATGTAGACAAATACATTCAAGCAAGTATTAAGAAATGGACATTGAAGACAGATATTTGTTCTCAAAGCCAATGTACAAGCCCCGGAAATTACTACAGAAAAACACAAAAGAGTCTCAAGAGAAAAGAGTCTTCAAGAAATATGCAATTTCTTCAAGTGAATTTTGAAGTTCTTTGAATGGAGTAACTGTGAGAAAAATATATGTCTACCTATGCAGATTATACTTGCTATAACTCACTTTCACATTCATAAAGTATTCTACTACCACATGATTGATTGCTACTTACTTTATTTCACGACAGGTGCAGGTAAAAATATAGATATGAATATAGATGTATGCATAAAGATAAAGCTACATAAATTGGTCTGTAAAATCTTTTTTTATTCCTTGGTTTCACTGAATATCCAAATTTTCCACATTGTATGTGCAATAATGTCCTGGATATATTTTAATCAAGAATTAAATATCAATCTTTGAAAACCTTGGTGATGAATGACAATGTGTTATATTGAGCACAATAAATGTTTTTAGCCATAGCTTAAAAAATATAGGTTGAGTCATTCTTACAGAGGAAAAAAGAAAAAGAAAATGAAAGTATAGATCTTTCATAATGTGGTTAAAACCCAAACTTGGTATCTATAAAGATTCAGTCTGTAGAGGGCTGACTCCTAAGCATAGAGGTTCTGCTTTAACAAAATGTATTACTTTTAAGTTGGTCAGGCCTAGAAAAGGAATTTGCAGGAGGATGTTCCTTTCTTCATTTCTCCCTGAACTCCAGATAGCTTATTCTTTGTACTGTCTCAGGAAGTGAAGAGAATCAGAATCATTACTTACTCCTGGTTTCATGGAGTGTGCATGAGGCGTGGTGTTCGCAGCAGCAGAGCATATGCTACTGCTACTGCATTTTGTCTTTGCAAGTTCAGTCACCATGATGAAAGAAACAAGCTAAACGGAATGTTTTTTAAAAGACTGAAATTAGATTTTTATTTTTTTTAATTATGATTAGGCATCCTCTGTATTAGAAATCTAGATCTTTCCACAGAGCACAGACTGATGGTTGCCAGAGGGGAGGGAGCTTGAGGAACTGGGTGAAAAAGGTGAAGGGATTGACAAGTACATATAGGCAGATACAAAATGGTCACGGGGATGTATCGCACAGCACAGGAAATATAGCCAATAATATTGTAATAACTGTGTACGGTCCCAGGTGGATACTGAGAATATCAAGGGGAACACTTTGTAAAGGATATGATTACCTAATCACTATGCTATAGACTTGAAACTAATAGAGAATGATATTGAATGTAAACTGTAATTGAAAAAAAAAAAGAAATCTAGGTCTTTTCTAAATAAGGAAACATTTTAGTAACTTTAAGCGAGCAAAGGGGGAAAAGTAGTTGTATGCTTTTTTTCATGATTCTGACTGCAAAGCCACCTCTGAGCCTGCCAAAGGGCACGCCCTTGTGAGGGGAAGTGAGCACAAAGCAAGGAATGTGGTTAGAAAGCAACAGGAGCAAAGGGAGCATCGCATCAAAGGGAACCAGTAACACTGATGAAACCTGTGGGCAGGGACGTTGAAGGAGAACATGAACTGTTTATGCAGATGTGCTTTTCTTTATAAAGCCTCCTGTGCCTCAGATGTGAGTATTTATCCTTTGGAATAGCAGTTGGAGTTCAAGGATCAGAGGGCATAGGACTGGAGTTCCCAAAGGCATGTCTCTCCATTTTTCTTTATAGACCTGCTGACATTGACATTTCTGCCAATCAATCAAATAAAGTGCCTTTTGAAGTGATACCATAAAATGCTAACTTTTTTTAACAGCAAAATAATCAGAATGGATGTGTTTAAATGAGAGCTCTGCTTCCAAGTAGTTGGCTTGCAACCTTTTAACTTACTGTAGCAATCAAGGTATCTTCGCAACTTCTCATGTTATAGACACTGCTGTCTGTCATACTCAATACTAAAATCGTCTATATCCTAGCTGATAAAGAGGGAATATGCAAATTGACCGTCACACTGTAACAAGATGGCTGCGCCCACAGTGGAGGATGAGTTCCCGTAACGAGCCTTAACGAGCAATCAGCAGAGATCTGAGGCTGCGTGGCACTGGGCCAGGGCAGGGGACCTGAGGCTGCGCCCTCCGCCTGGTGGGGCTTGACATGGGACCTCAGGCCACACCCCCTGCCCTGGCACCGGGCC
This sequence comes from Cnephaeus nilssonii, assembly GCF_951640355.1. Classification (NCBI taxonomy): domain Eukaryota; kingdom Metazoa; phylum Chordata; class Mammalia; order Chiroptera; family Vespertilionidae; genus Cnephaeus; species Cnephaeus nilssonii. The sequence goes on along the minus strand of NC_137075.1, from coordinate 95,638,793 downwards.
AGGGGACCTGAGGCTGTGCCCCACACCCTGGTGCTGGGCCGTGGGATCTGAGGCCACTCCCTGCCCCCCACCCAGCAGGGCTTGACAGGGGACCTCAGGCCATGCCCCACGCCCCGGCACCGGGCCAGAGGAACTGAGGCCGCAGCCCCTGCCATGCAGGGCTTGACAGGGGACCTCAAGGCAGGTCCCCCAGCCCGGTCTGGGCCAGGAGACCTCAGGCTACGCACCGGCCCTTGCACCAGGCTGGGGGACCTGAGGCTGTACCCCCTGCCTGGTGGCGCTTGATGGGGGAACCTCAGGCTGTGCCCCCTGGCCTGGGCCAGGGGACCTCAAGGTGTACCCTCCGGCCTGGGCCAGGCAAACTGAGGCCACACTCCCCACCCAGTGGGGATTTACAGGGGTGGGGCCAGCCGGGTCTGGATTTAGCCCAATGGGGGTTGGGCTGGCTGGGTCTGGGACTCGTGTGATTTCGAGGTGCATGTGGATGGGCGGGGACTTGACTCTAGTTCCTGTGGCACGCCTCAGACTCTGACAGGAGGAAGATTTTCATATACATTTTACTAATTTTCTTTCATCTCTGACACTTCTATCATAGAGAAAGGGTAAATAGCAATATTAAAATATTTCCTCTAATTAATTCCCTTTTAATTAGCATAAATTTCATGCACTGGGTCACTAAGTGTCCATCCAGCTGACTGGTAGCTATGATGCACACTGACCATCAGGGGGCAGACACTCAACACAGGAGCCATATAAAAATAAACGGCACTGCAGACCTGGCGCCGACAAACCAATACTCGGCTTCTCCCAAATGAGACACAGGCCCCACCGCCACACAGGAGTGACACCTCAACAAATCACAGCCAATGCTGCCAAGATCCCATGGCACAAAATATGGTCCACAGCCCAGAAACGGTCGCTGTAGGCGCCAGGTAATGACATCATGTAGCAACGCCCAGCTTCCTCTCCCTAGCGTCTAGCATCTTTGGAGTTTCTTCAGCCCAGAAACCTGACTTGCTTTATAGCCAGGTGCAAGCATTTTACAGTATAACCAAATGTTTGTGAAACGTTTTCCCATGCCTCATCTCATTTGATCTTCACAGAAGGCCTAGAGTAGGTAGATAGGAGACTCAGTAGAATCCTATTTTCTTTTCATTAGCAAGGCGCAAATAGCGATAGTAAAATATTTCTTGTAATTAATTTCTTTTCAATGTGCACAAATCTGTGCGCTGAGACACTAGTGTTAAAATAAAAAGGATAGAGATAAGGTGTATTTCCTGGAGTTCGCAGATATTGAAGATATTTAAACAATCACACTTTTGTAGGAAATCTGGTCCACAGAGACATTTGATCCATGCCAGCATTTCTTGATATTTAGTCCCCTCCAAAATGTCAATTGGTTCATAGTTCATATAAATCCTGCTCTCCTACAATATTTGAACACTGACCCCCATACTTAACTAGGCTACTGAGGCAATAAGGTTGTCATTAAACAAAATTATTGGACTAGGAAAACATGATAGTATTTTTTTTAAGAATTCATCCTGTAAACCCACTGTAAAAGTAATCATTATGGGTTATTTTAACCCAGGGACTGTTTCTTAAGTGTGGACATTTGGGGTAGGACCAAATTTCAAGAATATTTCAGTGTGAACCAAATGTCTCCATGAACATTTTGGATACAACCAAATATCCTCTGCCCAATCACACATGTAAAAACACACATTTTATAATAGACTGTGTATGTGTTTGTATGGGTGTGTGTGTGTTTTCAATAAATTTTGTCTTTTAATCCAAAAAAGCTCTAGGATCTAGAATTAGAAGCTTTGAGGTAGGGAGGATGTTTTAGGAGCAGCAGAACCAAAGGCAAAGAGAGTTCCTAGGTAAGTTGTCCTGAACTATTGCTGACAAGATTCTTATATTAGGATCTGAGGCTGAAGAAGTGTGTTGCCATCACATTGTGAAAGTGCTTTTTATGTAATAATTCCTCACCTATAAAATGAAAACATCACTTTTCTATCTGCACTTTGATGGATTATCTAGAGAACTTAAATGTAGAGGTAAGTGCTTTATAAAATAAGAGTCATATAAATATTAGATATAATACATTAAAATGTAAAAATAGTGCCTATAGATTGTGGAACAAATGGTCCATAGAGATCCAACGTAGGTGTGTTAAAGGCTTCATGGATGTGGGGAGCTTTCCAAGTTGAAAGAACAGACAGGCAGGGTTGTAGATAGGGAATGGAGAGGATGATTTAGCTGGTCTGATTATATGTGAGTAGCCTCCGGGGACCAATGTGCTTGTTTATTTCATTGAACGTCAATCAGCAACTTGTGCAGCATGGTGTAGATCTATCCTAGAGATTTCCTTTGCAGACACACATAAGCTTTGAAATGTTAATGTATTCCCTAGTTTATCATGTAGAATGTAATTTCCTGTAACCTTCTAACCATTTGACTCTCAGTAGGGAAGTATGAACCTTATATACTCACTAATGGGTCAACTTTTTCATAAAAGACTATAGAAACACCATTTCTCCTTTATTGACAGTGTATTCTGGTCATTAAGGTGGATATATATATATAAAATCTAAAATAAGTAAAACTTGCTTTCTCCTTAAATGAATATGTATTTGATTGATTCTGTTATGCACCAGCTATTGAACTGTGGACAAATTGAACTCTCTATGCCGTGTGTTTGTGTGTGTGTGTTTTTGTGTGTGTATAAAATGGAGATGATGATAATTCCTTCCTTATAGACTGCTCTGAGGATTAATTGAACTAATTCTGTCTGGATCATAAACATCACTCAGAAAAGTTATCTATTGTTACTCAGGATGGTAATGCTAATAACACTTGCTCTAGATCTACTGAGGGTGATAATATTTTATATAAATGCTTTCATATGGAACTGGTTCATATGGATGTGGTAATAACAAACACAATCTCCCTAATGAAATGGCTTATCTAAGTTGTTCTCTGTTAGGTCGCCGAAGAAGGAACGCAGGAGGCCAGAGTGGTGAGGGATTATGAATTTATTTGATCATCCACACACCAGGTGGCTGAGCCAGGATGGCTCCAGCCCCCAGTGACAGGAGTCAGCAGCTTTTAAAGGACTTTTGGCGGGCTTTTCCCTGGGCAGAGACTTCTTTATGCATACCCAGAGGGAAGAGACTGGAATGTGGTCACCACAAGTGAAATGTGGTCTTCAGCAAATGGAATGTCCATAGTGAAATGACCTGAAAAGCTAGTTCCCAGGGAAAGGGTATCAACTCAATTGCTCCATCAAACCTAACATTCTCAATATTCTATCTTATTAAAGGTGAATTCTGGCCAGAATGAACAACCAGGAAATTGTAAAGGTGATAAAAAAAATATTTTACAGACTAGGATCTCACAATGTTTTTTGTGAGTTGCTTGTGACTGGCAAGTGTTTAGACTTACTGGTCTTTGAATCTCTGCTGGCTGCTGGCCCCTCACCACCTTGATATAATGAAGTGGTAGATTTTGAGGACTGAAGGACTTGGCACAGATAGCCATAACTTTCTTACATTACTCACTGTGCCTTTAAAATAAAGATGTACAGGAGGACAGTATTAGAGAATACTGCCTATAATATTGGAAAGAGAAGTTCTTTCCAAGCAGAACTGAAAACAGAAATATCAAAGAAAATATCACAGGTTCATGAACCTGAACACGAAAATATCAAATGATGAGAGTCAGAAAGGCAAAAACAAAATGACATTTAAGAAATCACATATGTATATATCACATATATGGCAAAGTTATTACACAGAATGTATAAATAGTTCCTCTATATCAGTTTTAAAAGGACAAAATAAACTATAGATAATTCACTGAAGGGATTTAAAATTAATAATCAGCATAAGAAAATATATTTAATATATTTTTGTCACTGTTGACAAAAATTCAAGCTAAAATATTGTGAGAGCCCTAACCGGTTTGACTCAGTGGATAGAGTGTCGGCCTGCGGCCTGAAAGGTCCCAGGTTCGATTCCGGTCAAGGGCATGTACCTTGGTTGTGGGCACATCCCCAGGAGGAGGTGTGCAGGAGGCAGCTGATCGATGTTTCTCTCCCATCGATGTTTCTGACTCTCTATCCCTCTCCCTTCCTCTCTGTAAAAAATCAATAAAATATATTTAAAAAAATAAAATAAAATATTGTGAGATATACAACTTATTAAATTGGTAAGAATGAAAAGGAATAACAAAAGCAAGTGTTATAAAAATGGCCTTTGACAATCTTGTCCGTTTACTTTCCTCTTTTGCCAGGCTAAAGATATTGTATTTGCTATAGTACCCAATAAAGATAGGAATGAGACAACATAGAATATGTAAGTTATATTAGTTTTTGAAAATAATGTCTTATTGGAGATTTTTTTTTAATTCTCACAAAGATGTTACTTTATAATACTCTGAAGCCATAGACTGAGCAGGGAAAGAAAGTTACTAGAAAGAACATTTCTAACATAGCTTTTTTTCTTTTATTTTGCTAATAATTTTCTCATTAAAAATAATCTTTATTATTACTTAAAAATAAATAAAAATCAGGCATGATATAAAAGTTTTGAAAAAAAAAAAAAAAAAAAGAACAGCCCTAACTGGTTTGGCTCAGTGGATAGAGAGTCGGCCTGCGGACTGAAGGGTCCCAAGTTCGATTCCGGTCAAGGACATGTACCTTGGTTGTGGGCACATCCCTAGTAGTGGGTGTGCAGGAAGCAGTTGATCAATGTTTCTCTCTCATCACTGTTTCTAACTCTCTATCCCTCTCCCTTCCTCTCTGTAAAAAATCAATAAAATATATTTTAAAAAATTAAAAAAAGAAAAAAAGAACAATCACTCTAATTTCAGCAACCAAATACATTTTTAAGCTTTTAAAAAATGCTTATCCTTTAAAATATACATGTACATGTATCCCTAAATAATTGAAATTGACTTGTTTCATAGTCTGCATTTGATTCAACAATTCATTATATGTCAATATAGGTCTTCATCATTTCAATGATTTCATAGTATCCTATTTTATGAACATAGCATACATTGTTTGTATAACATTCTATGGATGGATATTTGAATTTATCCCTAAAGAGTAGCTTTATTAATATTAGAGTTGACAGCTTTCTAAGGAATTAAGCATTCCACTAATGAATAATATTCAAAAGAGAATAAAGGAATTGATGTAATATAGCAATATGACTTTATCAGTGGTGAAATTTTTTGACCCAAAGATTCTGTTATTCTAGATATACTGGGTTGAAATAGTGTCCCCAACCTCTTACCCCCCAAAATTTGCATCCTCCCCTGAACCTAAAAATGTGACCTTATTTGGAAAATTGGATCTTTGCAGATCTAATTAGTTAAGATGAGATCATACTCAAATAAGATGAGCCCTTAATGCACTGGTGTTCTTCTAAGAAGAGGGGAATACACACAAAGAGAGACACATGAGAGAGAGACACATGAGACACATGAGAGACAGACACATGAGAGAGAGACACATGAGACACATGAGAGACAGGCACATGAGAGAGAGCACCATGTGAGAATGGAGGGAAAGATGAGAGTTACTCATCCATAAGCCAAGGAACACCAGAGACTGCCAGCAACACCAGAAACTAGGAGAGAGGGAATAGAATGGATTCTCCCTAGACCCTTCAGAAGAAGCATAGACCTATGACACTTTGATTTCTAGCCTAGAACTGTGAGAAAATAATTTGTGCTGTTTTAAGCCACCACTGTGTGGGAATTTGTTATGGCAACCTTAGGGGAGTAACATTCAAGGTAAATTTAGTTGATTGGTTATGAAATGGGTGTGGACATGGTGTTATGTTGAGAAATTCATGCCCATCTGAGGTAAGCTTCTGGAATAGAATTCCAGGCAGATAGAGATAGAATGTGGTTTGAGCTGTAATATCCTGTTTGTTTGTGGTTATTGGGAATATGGAGAAGAGTGGGTAATTAAAAAAATTTAAAAACAAAATCTGAGGTAGAGCTATAGTACAGTCTCTTCATGGACATCCTTGCATGGAAGCATCTTGAGAGTCTCTCATAACCCTTTCCTTTACATAGGACACTGAGTTACACACTGTACCACGTAAAAACAATAAAGAATTGGGCTCAGCTATAACTTTGGATTAAATTACATGTTTTTCTTCTCTTCTCTTTAAGTCAATTAGTTTGGACCTTTATTACCCTATCATTCTAGTCACTAGTGTCTTGGAACTGCATGCTTACAGAAGAGTGGCACTCTAACAGCCAATAAGCCATGATGTTGGATAAGAGGAAGTCAAGTAAACCAAGTTGGGCTAATCACATAAACTCTTCTGAGAATTTGATAATGACAGAGAGACAGGGAATTGGGAGCTGGGACATGTGGCATGACCCTATAGAGAAAGTCCATTAACTTTATTGATCTGATTCACAATGTGGCATTGACACTTCCCTAGGCCCAATTTTATCACTCTTCCTCAGATTCTATGAGCTACCTTCCTACCATCCCAATAAACATCTTTTTAAACTGAAGCTATCTTGACTTGGTGTATCAATCAGATATTGTTATATAATAAACAACTAACACATCTCAGCAACAAATAACCAGCAGCGTTTTGTTTTTTTACCTCAAGTATACCGGTTAGACTGGGTGGGCTTAGCTAGGAGTATCCAGTGTTTCCTTGTGTTTTTTCTTTCTTTTTCTAAATATATTGGGGTGATATTAGTTAATGAAATTATATAGATTTCAGGTGTACAATTCTATAATACATCATCTGTATATTGTGTTGTGTGTTTATCACCCCAAGTCAAGTCTTCTTCAATCACCTTTCATCATCCCTTTACCCTCTACTACTTTCCCTACCCCCTTTTTCTTCTAGTAATCACCATATTATTTTCTGTGTCAGTGAGTTTTTGTTTTTTTGCTTAATCCCTTCATTTTTTTCACCCAGCTTCCCAATACCCCTCCCCTCTGACATCTTCAGTCTGCTTTCTGTATCTATGAGTCTGTTTCTATTTTGTTTGTTAATTTATTTTGTTCATTAGATTCTACATATAAGTAAAATCACATGGTACTTGTTTTTCTTTGACTGACTTATTTCACTTAGCATAATTGAGACTATATTAATTAGGGATCGGTTTAGTTGCAATAACAGGAATCAAACCAATTCTTCATTCCTCTCTGTACCTTTACTCTTTGCCATGTAGCACTGTAGTGTCCTTTTACTGTGAATGAGACATACTTTCTTCATTGGCCCATGGGCTTACTTTGGCCAAGAGAATGAAGAAATGCATGCCAGTTCACAGCCTAACCCTCAGGGAATCTTGTTTGTTTAGTACTTCTGTTCTTTCCATGAGAAGAAAATGCCCAGACTAACCAGCGATTCCAGGAGGGGGGCCAAGAAACATGAAAGTCAATTAATTAAAAATGGAACTGTCTTAATTGGATCAAAAAATAAAAAAAATGAAACTGCCTTATGATTTTCAGGAGTTTACATGCACTTCCTCATTTTTTTTGTCCAAAGTAAGCCCATGGGCCAATGAAGAAAGTTCAGCCAATTCACAGTAAGAGAACACTTCAGTGTTACATGGCAAGGGCATGGGCACAAAAAGGAATGAAGAATTGTGTTGATTCCCTGTTATTGCAACTAAACAGGTCCCTAATTAATATAGATTCAGTTTACTTTCCCTTATAAGTTAGGCATCATTTATAGTTTTATTTATCCAATGTCTAAAAACATCTTAAAAATTAAAACGAAACATAACGGTACAGAAAACACACAGGTGGGATATGTGATGACTTGCCTTCCTCTCTTCCCCACTGAAGTGAGGAGATGAATCTTGCTTTTCTTCATACTGTTTATTTTTCATAAAAGAAAAAGAAAAGCACTGCTGGTTACTCTTAGTTCTTCCCACAATTTAACATTTCAAACATTTGGAATTGGTTTAACTAAAAGGGAAAAAAAAGTTTAAAAATGTTAGCTGGCAATGTTCTAACATATTGGAAAACAAACAAAACCAAGCCACTGGCCACCCATGCTGGGAGGTGCTGCCTGGGCTGTGTGATTAGTCAAAACTCTCTTGCAGGGACTCTATGTATTTCTTTGGAAAATCTGAGCAGGGGACTGCAAAGATCCTGTATGCAGATATCTGGGCTTTAAACACAATCTGTTTAATCTCTTCCAGTACCTAGCTTTCACTTTAGAATGCTTACTATTATTATTATTTTAATCAACATCAAATGTGAATGGAAAAGATGAAGAGTTTGTGTTTAAAGATCAAATCACCTTTTCATTAAAATTTGGCTCTGCAACTTTCTGGCTATGGAGTTTTAGATAACTTAACCTCCAGGTAATTCAGAATCCTGAGGGGAAAATAATTATCATACCTGCTTCATCGAGTTGTTGTGAAAATCAAGAAAACAGCTGTTTGCCAAGCTCCTGACACAGAAGGCAAGCATTCAAAAAATGGATTTAGGGATAGTAAATGGCATGCGGTCTATTAGTCATCTTTGCTGACCACAAACAACATTCACTTCTCACTCCCATTTCATGGTGCTCAAGGCCTAACTTAAGTTCTGCTCCTTATCTTCCTCATGTTGGCACCCAGGCGAAAGAAGTAGAACTTATCTTGAGTAGTGACATTCCTGTGGCAGAAAAAAAAGTGAGAGATGGTGGCACTAGGCAAAACCCTTAAAACTATGCTCACATTACAGTGGCCAAAGCTTATCATGTGGCCAAGCCTGATTCCAATTAAATCAGAAGTACACAAAATGTCCCATTGGGATAGATCTAGCAGGGAGGGACGGGATGCAAATATTTTTACAGGACTGTGACATATTCTAGCAGGTTTGCCTGTTTGTGAACTAGATATGTGAAATAGATAACATTTGTATGTGAGCAGGAAAGGCACAAAGAATGAGCATGGTAAATATGACACTGTCTGACTGGGCCACCAAATGTCATTGAGATCGTTGGAACTCAGCCTTTCATCTCAAAGAGCAAGCTGTTTACCACTCTACAACTTAAATGTTCAAGTAAGTGTATTTATTTTGTAGATAAAGGATAGAACTAATTTAACATGCAAATGTAAGAGGCAAATTTTATTTAAAAAATTCAAAGTATGTGTTATAGCAAGGGACTGTCATTGAGCAAGTCTGTGCACAAGGAGTGAATGTGAAGGGTAGCTGTGATTGTTTATTTATTGAGTGCCAAACATGTTCTAGGGGCTATTCTAGGTTCTCATAAGTGTCAAATTATAAAAGAGACAAAATCCCTACCCTCCTGATCTTACATTATAGTGGTAGAGAATCATAAGGCAAGGTAAGGGAATTTGGGAATCTAATAGTAAAGGGGAAATGTAGCTGGAGATAGGGCCTTTGGGGAGATAATTAAGGTTAAATTTGGGTGGTCATTAGGGTGGAGCTCTAATGTGGTCATTAGGGTGGAGCTCCAGTCCCATATGACTGGTTTCCTTCTAAGAGTAAAAGAGGAGAAATAGGCATTAGAGAGCACTAGGCTCATGTTCTCTCTCTCTCTCTCTCTCTCTCTCTCTCTCTCTCTCTCTCTCTGTATGTCTGTGTATGTACAGAGAAAAGGCCATGTGAGGACACTGGAAGAAGCTGACTATATCCAGGAAGTCCCACCAAAACCTTAATCTTGACCTTCTAGTCTCCAGAACTACAAGAAAATAGATTTTTGTTATTGAAGTCACCCAGATTCTGATATTTTATTATGACAGCCTGAATAGACTAATAAAATGAGCTTTAGCTCCTTTATTCTTTGACCACACTAAGACTTCCACTGGTTTCTAGACAAGCTACTTTACACATAATAGGCACTCTATATATATTTGCCATTTGATCTCTGACACTTGTTTCATTTTCCATAGGACTCCTTAAATAGACCCTTCAAACAAGAAGGGAAAGACGAGAAAATCCAACTTTGGTAAACTTACAAGAGAAAGGAAAAGCCACATTTGAAGAGCTGTTACCCTCTGATTGGAAAACCATTTGAACTTTCTAACAAGTATTTGAACACTAAAAAGATAAAGAAATGTCATCCTAATAATGGGTGAGCATGATAAGGATGTTAAAAAATGACCCCTATGCTTCTCCTGCAAGATAAGAGGAATTACTCAAGTATCTTTGGATCACTTCTCTGCATTAATAAGAATATTCATCCTCTTGTTTCAGTCTAGAGAGTTGGTGTACAGAGATCCCTGGTTTGTGAGAACCCAGGTTTTAGGGTCACACCCTATAGCAGACACATACTGACTTGGCCTGGTTAATTGGTCTACCCCTTGATATATATATGATGCCTCTAGTTCCTGCTATTACCTTACTCTGTCAGGATAAAGGAAACAGGGCATTATTCTTATTTTTTTATTGTTTAAAGTATTACAAATAGTAGTACATATGTCTCCTTTTTTCCTCATTGACCTTCCCCCAGCCTCCCCTACGCCCTGGCACATGCCCTCACCTCCGCCCCCCCCCCTCCGCCCCTACCCCAGTGTCTTGTGTCCATTGGTTATGCTTATATGCATGCATACAAGTCCTTTGGTTGATCTCTTACCCGCCCCCCCAACCCTCCCCAGTCTTCCCGCTGTAGTTTGATAGTCTGTTCGATGCTTTTTTGCCTCTGTATCTATTTTTGTTCATCAGTTTGTAATGTTGTTTATATTCCACAAATGAGTGAGATCACATAATATTTATCTTTCACTGACTGGCTTATTTCGCAAGTTTTATCAGTGATCAGAAAATTCCGCCCCCCCCCCCCCCCCCCCCCCCCGCTCCTGCCTGACTTGCCAGATTGTTCTTGGTAAAAAAGAGAAATATGGTTTGAGTTGCTGTGTTTGTTGTGATTGTTCTAGATGTTGAGCAATGTCTAAAGACCTAGACATGAACTTGCTCCTTGTTCCTTCCTCTCTGGATTGGGTTTGTTGTCCTTTTCTCATTCCTCCATGGTGTGTGTGTGTGTGTGTGTGGTTGACCATGGTTTAATGAGGTTATGTCACCAAGGGAGGCATGTGATGTTTCCGTTCTGCAACGCTGCCAGCTCTTCTATCTGGAGCCCCTCATTTAGAAGCCTTAATAAGTTATTTCAATTACTTGTCAGGCTTAAGTTGGCAGCAAATAGGGGGATTTTTTTTTTTTTTCCTTCCAGGGTGAGATTACATTTAAATGATAATAAGACGTGCCAAAGTAATGTGAAAGCATACACCAAAAGGGGTGATGCCCTTCTTGGCTGACTGGCTTGCACTGGGTGCTTGTCATAACTTATCAGCTGTAATCCTTGTGTGGAGCAGAGCAAAGGGACCCCCAAGCTGATAAGAGAACTCTCTTAAGCAGGCCCTGGGTCACAAGGCCTACCAACATGTGCAGTTTGGAGGCTTCTTTCGGTTAGTGATTGCTGTTACCTAGCTCAGGCTCCTCATGTTTTGGCAAATGGCATCGACCTTGCCTCTTTCCCTCTTTATTCTCTCTATAAACTTCCTTGTTTCATTGTTTAAAGAATATTACCTCTGCAGGGCAGCTCCAAAGATGCAGCGACTCCTTTCCCTAAAAATAGGATGTCTGTTTTATATAAAATCCCTTTCCACATAGCCTCACCCACATTTGCTTGTTTTCTTTAGCAAAGGCCAGATCTTAAAATAATTAGTCTAGGATGAGGGGAAAAGGAGGGGCAGGAATGTCAGGGTTATTTTGTAGGGGAAAAAAAAATATCTTGATGCTAATATTTCATTTTTTAAAGTTGTAAAATGAGCTAAGAGACAAGATCACTGTACACATGATTCATGCTATCTCTACATGCGGATACATAAAAAATCCTTTGTTATTTTATGTACGTGCACATACTGAGATATATATCTAGATACTTAAAATGATTGAGGTGGAACATCACTTTTGAATGTGTTTTCTCCATTCCTGAATGTTGCAAAGGCACGGTTTTAGAGTCTCTTGAGTCTGCTACCTTTCAAAGACTGTGTACTAGTAAGTATATTTATTATTTTATGTGATCAGTGTATTTACATTTTACTTTTTAAAGAAATGTATTTCATTTACATCTTAGGATATTTAAAATTTTTAATTGATTATCCTTTCTAGTGACTTCTAAATATTCTTAGATCAGGCTTTACCGTGAGGGACAATCATAGAAAGCCCCCTAGAGTTAGACATCCCGTTAGAAAGCCTGGAAATAGTAAATGGTGTCCCAGAAAACAAGATCTTATGGCAATAGGTAAGGCTGATGAAAGATGAAAGGTACTTTATTTGTGTTTTTTTTTTTACTTTTGAATATAAAAGTCTATTACTTGTGCAAAAGTCATATGTCTACATAATTCCAGCAAAGTCGAAGGAACCACATTTCTATTGGCCTAATTTGCAAAAGAAAATGCTAGCATTAATACTTTGAAGGCATTCTTAAAATCCAACTTGAAACAGATGGACTGTGTCTGTCATTCACAGTGGCCCCATGGTTGCAAACTTCTTTGCAGTGGATGCATTTACATTTTTGTAATTTCTTTCTTTCTTTTTATTGCATTGCATTATTCTTGCAATTTCAGAGAGAGGGGGTGAGAGAGAGACATAGAAATATCAATGAGAGAGAAACATAATCGATTGGCTGCCTCCTACCAGCCTCCCATTGGGGATGGAGCTGCCTTGACCAGGAATAGAACCAGGGGGTCTCCTGGTGCATGAGTTCACACTCACCCATGAGCAACACTGGCCGGGCCATTTTGTACTTTCAAGGAAACAACACTTTTCAAAATTAAGTGAAACCTCCTGGGGAAAATCATCAAAGTCCAGGGTATCTTTGGGTGTAATTTGAGGCTATACTATTTGAGTTCAGCAAGCAAGATGAATCGGTCCAGTCTGGGAGTGTTTGCTCCCACCTTACTCATAAATGAATTGCACTCTTATAGCTAACATATTTAATACTGGTTTTATGGAATATCAAATTAATGATGAGCAGGCATTAAATATGTTTGTAGTTCAAACTTGCTTCAGATGATCTGGCAAGTTTCAAGACCTCATTTGGAACAAGTAAATACACTTTCCTATAAAATTGCATAACCTCAGGAGTCATTTCTTTTCAAAGGCTAGTGGTACCTCTCAGCCAGACCACCACTTTTTTCTAGTGGCATTTGAATCTCTGTGGTTTCACTCTCAGTACCAAATGAAAACCAGAAACGTCAGAGGTCGTTCCAAATCCTCAAAGCTTGCTGGTCAGGTTGGCCAAGAAATACACTCGAAGGCAAAAATTTATGTGTGGAAGTTTTATTGGAGACTGATCTTAGGAATAGCACCTGTGGACATAAGAGAGGCAAGTGGGATTGAACAGAAGGAGCTCTGACATCATCCTTCAGAAGCAGGCTGGCCCGAGGGGCGAGCTCCTTTGGGTTGAGAGAATTCCCAGGGGAGGAGGAAGGATTCAACCCGTGTGCTGTCAGCAGTTTGAAGAAGAAGCAATTCTGTCCTAAAGGGTGATCTGATGGCGCATCCCATCATCCATTTTGGTTCTCTTTTCCAAAAAGTGTGAAGTTTCCTGAGATATCAGGTTTTTAATGTAGAAAAGCCTAAGCTTAGAAATTGAGGTGAAGGAAAGTCAGGGGAAAGGGAAATCTTTAGGAGGTATTAAATTCCATTTTCACATTTTAGAAATAATCTCTTCATGCAAAAGTAGAAAATTTTTTTTTTGATAGAACTAAGATTCATGGGTATAATAAGACCCAGTTTACAGATTATAGTGCAAAAATCCTTTAAATGAGGTAAAACCAGCCTTAAATCAGCTTACTACCCCCAAAATTTATCCATCCAGTTGGCATGATTACAGGAAAACTATGATATATTTTTAAAAATAAATAAATAAATAGAAGACACTGAGACAGAGAAAGAAGGGGGAAAATAAGTGGAAAATTTAATCTGGGGAAATATCAAAAGGTAAAAGGGACAACAATAATAATAAAGATGCTAAAGAGAATAATAATAGTGCCCAATTATAGAGCTGATAATTGATTACCATTAGTACTGTGAGCTAATCATAATCATATATTATGTGAATGATTTAATTTTGGCCCAACTCTGAAGCTCTTCACCTTTGCTGGAGCAGGGTTATGGCAAAGACTCTGAGGTTATTCAGATGTTAAATTCCTCTGTGGCACTCCTCTCTTTCTTCTCCCTTCTTCCTCCTTCTTCCTCCTCTTCTCCCCTCCCCTCCCCTCCCCTCCCCTCCCCTCCCCTCCCCTCCCCTCCCCTCCCCTCCCCTCCCCTCCCCTCCCCTTCCCTCCCCTCCCCTTCCCTCCCCTCCCCTCTCCTCTCCTCTCCTTTTTCTTTCTTCACTTCATTTCTTTCCTTTACCTATTTTTTTATTTGCTTTCTTTAATTTTCTCCCTACTCTACACATATCCCAGAAATAAGGGAATTTAGAGAGTTTTAGGGTGATTAATGTTAAAATGGGATTGTTCGATCTGCATAAACTGGACTGCATGAAAAGTCACAGGAAAGTATTTTTTAACAGTCCCATTTATCACCTATGCCTTAGAACTTGTTAATGAATAATAGAATATTCAAACTGAAGAAGAGGTAAGAGGTGATCTAATTTAATTGCATCATTTTTAGATAAGAAAAGGAAAACCCAGAGGTTTTATGTAAATTTTAAAAGGTTGAGGAGATGAATACAGTAGTTGGGGAATGGGGATTATGCAGGTACTTATATAGCAATCACTCCTACAAGGGAGTTCCTACACCAGGGCTTATCCAAGTTACTGGCTGGGAGACTTTGGGCAACTTGCAGAAAGTTATGTGTCCTTCCCTTCAGAGTGAATATTGTAATAATATCTAACTCAGAGAATCATTGTAAAGACTCACTGAGTTAATGTAACTGAAGCCCAGTTGGAAACACATGGTCAGATCATAATGACTTTTACCCTTCCCTTACTCCCTGTCTACCTTTCAATTCTGGTATCAGGACTATCCTTCCAAAGGCAACAAAGCATGCTCGGACCCTATTCTGATCATTTTTATAAGTTAAAAACAACCTATTGATCATCTCATTTTCCCAGAACTTTTAAAGTAACTTTCTCCTCCGTCATATTAAAATGTGTATGTTGATGGCTCCACCTTTGTCTTCTTACATCTTCATATCTACACATTATTTTCAGCTGAATTTTTCTAACTTAAAGTGCTTACTGTTACAGACCTCTGCTAATAAAAGTTTCAGGGACAGCTTTACTTCTCATAGATAAAATCCATACTCTCTAGGTTAGCATTCAGGATTTACAATCTGCCCCAACTGTCTTTCCAATCTTATTACTCATTTACCCTGCCTTCTTTCATTAAATACGTGATTGATAACATGCCATATGGCTAGGCACCAAAGATGCACTAACAAACAGCCTGCTCTTCTAGAACTTTCAGACTAGTAGGTGATCTAATCTTTCCCAGAAGCCTACTACCTACTTGATTCAAATTATGTGACCTCCTCTGCCTGGAATGCCTTACCTTCTTGTATCTTGTCCACATTACCTCTTTCAATTAGGATTTCATAATTCTTCCTAGCTAGTAAACTCCCTTTTTATTTTGTGTATAGCATTTAAATATAATTTCTTGCATTATAATTAATCATATGCATTTATTAGTTCTTGCTAGACTGTAAGGTTATTAAAAACAAGGTGTGTTTTGATTGAAATGTACATATTCCTTAATGCCTGCATGTTGTTCTTTAAACAGAAAAAATAAAATAAAAAGAGAGATTGTTGAATAGATATATGTATGAATTGCCTCTAATAGTAGTGTTGCTATTCAAAACTATCTTATCAGGGGATTAACTTAATGGTGTATTAGTAGAAAAGAGTTGGCCTGGGAAATAATGGTGGGTGGGGATCACATAGACATTTTAAGTGCTTTGTGTAGGAGAAATTTTATGTTGTTTTTAATCATTAATAAATTTCTGTCATAGGAGTCTGAATAAAATTTTATATCATTATTTATATACTAAATTTACTAGTTATATATTTTAAAAATGTTAATGCTATCAGTTTCATTGACATCCCCAAAAGGGGCACTTTGGGTTTTGCATTAGGGATAATATCTGGAAAGATCTGATAACTAGGTTAAAAAGAAAAAGTCTACCATATAAGTACAGTATAGTAACCATAACTTAGAAATTAAAATTAAAATAGAAATCTAAAGACACAAGTTATAAGAGCCTGAAATAAATGCAGCTGGAAATTCAGCACTACCAACTTCTTTATGAAATCATTAATGCCACCATAAGCAGTAGATAAGACCCTTACTTGGCAAACAGCTAAGAAAACCTTTTTAGTTCAATAAAATTCATGAAAATAGACTTTCAAACAAGAAAGAGAAAGACCACGTTTATATGACTTAATTATAAACTCAATACAGGAAAATGGAATTCAGGGAAACAGATGTAAGTAAATGTATGATCACAACTTCAGGTGATATAATAATTAGGCTTAAGTTTGGTAGGGTTATTTTGTCTTTATATAGATCTTAATTATTTTGAAATTATTTTCATTATGTCGTTTCAAAGAATTTTTTTTTCTTTAACAACTCTCACTGTACCTGCCGACCTTGTCTAGTTCCTGTAAACCATGTAAGATTCTCCTAGAAACTAAACAGGAAAAGTGTCTGAGTTGCTTAAGACTTTATTATTTTTCTTTTCTTATCACTACTCAAGAATCCAGCAAGAACTTTTGCTTATCTTTAAAGCCAGAACCTTATTGGTACTACTACATAGTTGCAAATGCAAACACTATCAGGCACTTGTCAAAGTATTTCAATCTTAAACACAAGCAAGGAAATTGTAAAGGGAAGCTATTCAAAACACTTAAAATCAAACCCTTCCTTTAAGGGGTTTCTTAAGAAAGAGGGAAAAAGGCAACTTTATAGTTTATAATTAGATTGGCTGATTACATAACAGGCATAAAATGCCCCCAATGTCCAACTTCACTAAAGGAAATTAGAAGAAAAAAAACAAAACAAAACAAAATGAGTTGGCCCAAATTCCAAGAACTGTCTGAGTTTGTGCGGAGAGAAGACTTGGCCATATTTTTAAAGCCATGTGGTAATAACATTAAAGCCTGCAATGGTGGAGTTTGGGAGGTTGGGGGAAAAAGAAAACATTTGCTGTATTATGAGAGGAAACCATGCAGACTGCTGTGGACAGGAATGGGCTAAAGGTCAGAAGGCTTCTCCAGGATTGTTTGACCTTTGAAGAGTCAATAGACTCTCAGGATAAAGGGTATATGCAAATATAAGACTACTACCATAGTTTCCAATTCCTAACCTTCGATAGCTCAAAACATTATTTTGAAGAATAAAAAAATGAAGTAGGCAAGAGCATTCTTCAAATTTTTGAGACCCTGGAGAAAGGGGAGTATTTATTGCTGGAGCTTTCATCATAGTGTGAAAGTGTGTCAGCTAGAGTGAAGGAACTACATGAAAAAAAAAAAAAGTATGGTGAACACAGAAATATTTTTTTTAACTCTATCATTGTACGAAGTGAATGTTCCACACATATATTTTTATTTTATTTTATTTTTTTTACTTTCTAAACTTGAAGAAGTATGGTTTAATATGGCAACTGTGTAGGTTGATTTTTTAATGCAGAAATTGATCAAAGAGAATCAAGTGACATTATTGAAACATCTTTTTTCTCCAGTTCTTGAGAGAGCTTAATCCATTTTTATAGATGATGAAACTGCAGATCATTTAGAAAAGCAGCTACTAAGTGGAGGTAGCAGAATTTAAGCCTAGTTCACTTGAGTCCAAAGAACATACTTTTCAAATATAGTATGCTGGCGGGCAGGCCAAGGAAACTATACCTGGCTATCGAAAAACAATCATCTGGTAATTAGGATACTTTTGGGTGAAGTGTCAGTAATTCAACTCAAATGATGGAAAAATAGAAATATGTAGGCATTTGGGGGGTGAATGGGATGGTTTAGGTAAAGTGGGATCAAGGGATTCTTATGGTCCCATTAGGGTGTTGCTTCTATGTCTTTTTCACAGTCTGTTTGTGACTGTGCTGTTATTTTTGCAGGTAAACTCTCTTCACTGCAGAAAAAATGGCTTTTAACAGCCTTCTTTTCTTATCTTCTAGTTTTAGCAGCACCACAAAGAGAAAAAGGAATTTCTCTCTCCCATACACCAATGCAGTCCATGCTGGTCCAAATTCCAAGTGCTGACTCCTGTGGCTCAGAAGTGTGTGCAAAAATCATGATTGACAACTGGGCCAGTTAACAATGTACCCAAATCCATTACATGCCAGTACCCACACTTGAAAAATAGAGTCGGGCCCTTTAAAGAGATTCCCTTTGTCATTTGGCAGAATGTTAATCTTTGTCAGTAGAGAGCATGGAAGAAACATTGCAGGAAGAAGAGGCTATCTTTCCTTGTTCTGTTGCACGAGCTCAGCAGTTATCAGGCTCCTACCATGAGCAGCTTTTCCAGCATCCAGATCTTGCACTACATGCAGTTTCTCCAATGCCCACCTCTTGCATGCAGATGTCTTCTCCAGCACCTCGTTGCTCAACACAGTGGTCGACACAGTGGCTAGTAATTTCCCCTAGCATCCATGTTGGAAAGTTTTATAATGAAATGTTTATGGTTAATTACTACCTATGAACAGCTTTTCCTTTCTCCAGTATCTGGTAAGGCAGTTTGTTCAGCAAATTCTACCATCACAGTGACTTCTCTGCCATTTAGTGATTGGCAGTGTCCTGGATCTCAGCCTCAGTGGTTGAGGGTAGGGGTGAGGGATGGAGGAGGGGATCTTCTATGGTCACTGGAGCAAGCTGGTGAGGATGAGCAGGAAGTGGGAGGTTGACTAAGGAGTGGGCTCTACTGTGTTCCAGGAGCACCCAGAAGGAATAATGTAACTCTCTTCGTTAGTTGACATTATAGGAGAGCTCTTAGGGGCCTGGCTAGAGTCAGGGAGAAGGACAAATAAGGCAAGGTGAGATTATGGAAAGAAAATATATTTAAGATTGAACACATAAATCTTCTGTAATGTAACCAACCACTGATAAATAATTATTATTAACATTGGGGTATACACATTATATATACTAATAAAAGGGTAATACTATATATATATACTAATAAAAGGACAATATGCTAATTAGACCAGGTGACTGGACATCTTCTGGAAGTCTGACTTTCTTCCAGACAAAGCCACGGTGGTGGGGGCTGAGGCAGAGGTGGTTAGGGGTGATCAGGTGGGCAGGGGAGAGCAGTTGGGGCCCATCAGGCCAGCAGGGCAGGGCAGTAGGGGGTGATCAGGCCGACAGGGCAGGGCAGTGTAGGGGGCCATCAGGCCTACAGGGGAGAGCAGTTGGGGGTGATCAGGCCAGCAGGGGAGCGGTTAGGCAGTGATCAGGCCGGCCAGCAGGCAAGCAGTTAGGAGCCAGTGGTCCCGGATTGTGAGAGAGATGTCCAACTGCTGCTGCCCTGCAGGATGGGGCCTAAACCAGCAGTCAGACATCCCCTGAGGGGTCCCGGATTGGAGAGGGTGCAGGCCGGGCTGAGGGAGCCCCCCCCCCCACATGAATTTTGTGCACCGGGCCTCTAGTATCTTACCTAATAAAAGAGAAACATGCAAATTAACCATCACTCTGCTACGCCCACAGCCAATCAAAGTGAATATACAAATTAACCCAACAAAGATGGAGGTTAATTTGCATATGCAGGCATGGAGCGGTGTGAAGCCTGCTATGAGGGGAAGGGAGGCGGCGAAGGGAGCTACTGGAGTGGTACTCTGGACAGAAGTGAGGACTTGCCGGATCCCAGGTGGCTGGGGAGCAGGGACTTGCCAGCTCTTGGGTGGCTGGGAGTGAAGCCAGGGGAAGGAAGGCCTATTCTTGCATGAATATCGTGCAACGGGCCTCTAGTATATATATAAGCATATCTTAAAAATTTGTTTTTATACACTACAACTACTTTTTAACTATCATCTAGCATGTAATTAAGTATTCACAAATTATTAAATCATCAGATTTTTGTATGTCAGGTCTTTAGAGATATATTTATGACAATAAAATACTATCTCCATACATTACAAAATTTCTATCTTTCACTTAAAATATGTTTCAATACCGTCTTATAGTATAAACTCCAAAACATTTAGAAATTATGGGAAATCAGTTATGTATCTTTTTATTTTACAGTTAGCACAGTATTATGGCATAGACATAGATTACTATCATCAGGGCTATTATTTACAGGCCATTTGTCATAGTGAAAAACGTATAGTTATCATGAGAGATGAGTAGTTGTTAAAATTCTGGATCTTTGTCATCTCCATGTACTATCTGTGAGAGCCTGGGTCAGTTACTTTAAGGCTCAATTTACCATTTGTGAAATGGTATAATAATATGACCTATCTTGTAGCTTTGTGAGGATTAATTTAATGCATACAGACAAAGGGCTTAGTGCTCACGGAAGCCCTATTTGTGTTCAATACATTCTAAAAATATTCCTTTTGGAAAAGAAGTACACTGAAATGGGAATCAAAATCATGTTAATTTGATTATTAGAAGAATCAACATTTTTATTGTTGTTCCTCAATCTGGTGAAGTGAAATATATCAACTACATATGTGTCAAAGGACTTAGCCAAGTCCCTAACCTACAGTGGTCACCATTGTTTCACTAAGGAAGCATAGCTTAGAGTTCAGAAAACAAGCTGGAGGTTAGGTTGGGTCAAATGAATCAAGACTGAAGAAGAGTGTCAATCAATTCCTCTCCCTTTTACCTGCTGTTTAAGATGTTTGCTTGTTCTCCCTTTTGTATAAAGGAATATGTTCCAATATTTATAATGAGAAGTCAATTGATATTTTATCATGTGTCTTATAAATCATATAACAGAGTTGAGTATATTGTCATAAGAGCATGTTTTGAATGTTATCAGTGTTTGGGGTTTAGTTCAATTTCAAAGTAAGTTTGTCATTCAATTGTCACCTCAGAAAGCTATAGCTAATTTATTTTCCATAGCTTAATGAAGATTTTTAAAAAAATATAAGACTATTGCTGCCTAAAGATAGAAATGACAGACTAAAAAGAGAAAAATTTAACTATATTCAGAAGAAATGACTCCCATTTTCTGAAGGCAGAGTAATTTTTTTTTTTTCCAAAGCTTTGGCTAGACAAATTAGAAGAAAATTTCATCACCCTTTATGGACACAAAGAAGCCTTGCAGGATGCATAGCTGTACAGTAATGTAACTTTATACCTCATAAATCGTAATCTAAAACATCCACTATTTTTAATTGCCCCCATTAGATAATTAAGTTTGACTTAAGGGGAGAGTCACACCTCATCCTGGAGGGAGTCCAGCATAGACAGGCTAAATGTTTGCTTAATGAATACCTATCTTTACAAAGCTAAGTGCTTTCAACACTTAAGACTGGGCTAATGGGTATTTTTATTCACTTAAAATAGTCCACACAATGACTTAAATTAGATTAATAAGGGGCTATAATTTCCTCTCATTAATTACAAATTAAGGGCAAAGGGCATTTTTTTCATATAATCATGAATTCAATGAAAGATTGGTCAAAAGAGTCTGCTTCTTTTTCCTCATTAGAAATGCAGACTTTTCCTTTTAGAATGTGATGAAAACTAAGAAACACCTAGGCTTGCAGATTTTGATTTTTTAAAACTGTAGAAATATTGTTTTTTTGCAAATGAAATCTTATTCAATGTCCCAATATGTAAAGAGTATATTGATGTTTGATATAGGACTGTGGCCCAGCTACAGAACCTCTGTGAAATCCATTGTGAAAACCTTCCACATGCTACAGCCTCTCTCATTTTAGCTACAGATGTCCATGCTTTTGCTGGTTTCAGAGGGGTTTTTTTTTGTGTGTGTTTTTTTTTCCATGAATCTTTTTACATATTTCCTTTTATCTTTCATCTTCACTTTTGGTGTTAGATTGCTTGCCCACCAAGCTCCCCAAGGGCTGGCAAAAGCCATGTGAAAAGATACTCTTTGCTTTTGCTTATGAGTGTTGATGTTTATTTGCAACAAACATAAGAGTTACTCCTTGAATCCTGAGGTGTGGAAAGCCGTCCCTTTCTTGGTCAACTCTTGGATTATCTTTGATGGGAGGGCCTCGATTTACCTTGGATGCTCTTCTGTGGGAATCACTGCACCACCACTGATGTCACTGATTAAAGTAACCACTTCAAAAGGTAGAGGAATTGCTTAATGCTTTCCTCTCTATCCCAACATAAGGAAGACATTCCAGAGAGAGTGGTTAGAATGGCAGAACTTTACATTCCTTCTACATATTAATTTCTATTTTTTCATCATTTTTTTTTCTTTCTCATCAATTCAGCAGGCATCTATAACATATCTTTTTGGTAGAAAATATTGAGCCAGGAGTTCTATGAATAAATGTGTGTGCAGATATGTTTGTAACAGCACTGTTTTCCCGGTAAATGGCACAGAACCTGGCATGTGAAAAGAGCTCTATAACCATTTGTTAAACCATGGAATGCATGCCTAGAGGAGGTAGGAAATAGAGGAGCAATAGCAAACACACAAAAAACCTGGCTGTTCTCTTTCCTAAAGGAAATCTCATGTAACTTTACTTGATCCCCCCCAGAAACCACATAAATTTGAAATTATTCCTACTTTAGTCATGCAGGAATTAAAGTTCATTAAGCTTGTGTGACTTATCCAAGTTCGCATACTGGGACAAGAACCCAAGTGGGTCTGAACAGGGAGACACAGCCCATCTTGCCTTAACATGGTTGTTACTCAAGCATTTTGCGATAAAACACTATTTGTATATTTAAACCAATCTATATCTATATCTATATCTATATCTATATCTATATCTATATCTATATCTATATCTATATCTATATCTATACCTATACCTATACCTATACCTATACCTATACCTATACCTATACCTATACCTATACCTATATCTATATCTATATCTATATCTATATCTATATCTATATCTATATCTATATCTATCTATATCATCTATACACTAGGGTCCTGGTGCACGACATTTGTGCACTGGGGGTGGGGGTCCCTCAGCCCCCTTTAGCAGTCCAGGAACCCTTGGGGGATGTCCGACTGACAGACATCCTGAGTGCTGCCACAAAGGCAGGAGAGGCTACTGCACTTGCCAGCCATGAGCCCAGCTTCTGGCTGAGCGGTGCTCCCCTTGTGGGAGCGCACTGAGTACTAGGGGGCAGCTCCTGCATTGAGCGTCTACCCCCTGGTGGTCAGTGCACATCATAGCGAGCGGTTGTTCTGCTTTTCGGTCAACTTGCATATTACCTTTTTATTATATAGGATACTAGTAAATAATGAGATTGAAATTAACTCAACATTTTTAGAATACAGCAGGAGACTTTGAATGCATTTGGCATGAATTGGTTTCCAAGGCTTATATACATAGATTTATGCCTTTAAATTGTACTTTCTTCTATGGTATAATTTGAGGAGTCTTGATATAACTCATTGTCTCTAGTTAAAGTAAAAAGTGGAAATGTACCCTCTGAGGGTTAAATCCAAGACACTTAGATCATGGGACCTAAGTTTTGCATATATACACAAACAGTTTACACTACACGTATTAGGTAGTCCTTCACCATTTGTTTTGACAAAGGCAAAAAAGAGATTCTGGAATGTACCTCCTACTCCCCAGGACCTCACACATTCAGGTCTGGGCATTGGAGAGATACTGAAAGTTGATTTTCCTGATTTATTCCTTCTGAACCTTCTCTGGAACTTGTAGTTCCTGTTATGTTACTTGCTTCTACAAACTTTTGCTTAACAACATTCCCAGGGACTAGAAGGCCATATGGACATTAATAAAAGGCCATTTGTATAAATTATACATAATAATATTCAACTTATACTTAGATGTTCTTGTAACTACAATGATGGTTTGTAACAATTTCTGTCCCAATTTCTCTTTTAGGGACGTAAGCACAGGTGACCAAGGGTGCCTCAGCCAGTCTCTAAACAGACACTGACACGTACGACCCAAGGTACTTACTTAATATTGGCCGAGCATAAGCTACACAGGAGACAGACATGCAATGCACGAATCATTCACGGTTTATTTACAGAGTCCTGGTGGTTTCCAGACCTCTGCAGGCCACCCTGGGATCCGCGCCGACAGACACACACACTGGACGTTAGACGTTGCAGCTGCAGCTTGGCGTCTTGTTTGAGGCCTCAGTTTCCAGCTCACTGTTTGGACTCACAGTACACGGCAGAGCTTGGGCAGATTGCAAGAAGGGGGGTGGAGAGTGACCGTCTGTGGAGGAGCAGAGCGGGCCTCTCTGATCTTCCTCTGGTGCTTCCTCTTTTTATGTGCCTAGATGGGCGTCTTCAGTGTGTCTTATCAGCGGGTCCCAGGAGCCTTGCATATCTGGTTTTACATATGGGGAACAGATCACTTTATCTATTTTCTACATATAGGCCACTCAAGGGTGTTTATCAACCTGTTTACATTACATTCAATACGTTTTAATATCACACTTTAATATCACACTGTAATTCCACACTTTGATACTTATTCTATATTATTCTTATCACTATTACTATAACAATTTCTAAACACTGTTCTAGAATGAATGTTGCTCAGTGAGGAAGTCAACACAGGAAAAAAGGCCATAACCAACCTTCTCTCTTGGTTTGTGAGTCTCCATTAGCTCAGCAGCCGCATACAAACTCATCTACTTGAATGCCAAGCAATTTATATCTCCTATTGTATGCAATTCTTTCTCACAGGAGTGGCAGCACTGCTCGAGGAGCTGCTTTATGCAGTAGGGTGGGTGGAGAACCTCAAAATGGAAACAGATTGAACTCTTTTAGCCACAGAAAGTCTTGCAGAATAAGTTTTCTATATGTCGACAGCAGGCAACTGATAAGGGAAGATTTATGTTTCTACTCATGGACACAGATACCTTTATCTGGTAGAGCTTATCTGTGCTGTCCAATATGGCAGCCACTAGCCACATGTGTCTGGTCAGTACCTGAATTGTGGTTAGTGCTAAATGTTCAAATGATAATTCTTTGAAATATTGGGTTAGATAAAGCATGTTTTTTACTTTACCTTTCTCTTTTTACTCTTTTTAAATATGTGCCTACTGAAAAATTTAAAATTGCATTTGTGGTTTACATTATCTCTAGTGGACAGAGTTACCCTAGATTATAAAGTATGTGTGTAATTTGCTAGGTTAGGGGCTTAAGCCATCACTGAAACATAGATTCACATAATTGACTATTGAAATTTGGAGTGGAAAAGCAGAACTTTTGGTAACTATGCCAGAACAATAGGCATAAATTAGAAGCTGGGGTTCCATTCTGTTCAATGTGAGATAAAAATATTTGACTTTCTAGTTGTTCAGGTTGACCCCAGCAATCAGGGGTATAGGCTCATTTTACCCATAAGCCAAGTTTATGATAACTGCTAACTTTCCAAACCAACATATATAACTGACATCAGCATGTAATACATTCTATTTGTTCTTTATTGCACACCCATAATTACATGAAAGAGCATAAGGCATATTTTCAAATTAATATGTGAGTTAATAAAACTATATTTCTTTTAAAAACTTAGTTCTGTCAAAAGTTATGCCCTGTTTAACTTTTTATATTTTATAACTTTTTATATTAAGTTTTTCTTTTTGTATTTTGGTGTTTTATTTCTAAACTCAGCAAATATTAACAATCACCTTGAAAGAATCTAAACCTGATTAATTTGTAAATATGGTAAGCCTAAGGTTCTTTTAAATGTTTCAGTATTATATATAAAATTAGCATGTGACTCAAGTTTAAATTAATTTTTCAATTAAATATATTTCAATTTTTAATCACAGGTCTGCCTTGGAACTCACAGGTTACATTCTCTTGAATATCATACATATATAAATGATCAAATATGCAAATTCTTTAAACTCTTTGATCAACTTAAGTTTTATACATAATTCTAAATTTCCCATGTTTGAAGATACTACTAAGGAAATGATTATGATATTATGAAGTATTTTTTATTTATTATTATATGGGGATAAACTCTAGGTATTGTCTTGATTTTCAAATGCTACTATAATAGACTAACATTAGGGTAATTTATGTAGCATATCAAAGTTAGTTCCTAATTTTTCTTGGTAATTATTATTGTCACATGCATAATTACTAGTATAGGAAAAGAAAGGGCTTACCGTACTGTACAAAGTTGTGCATTGACAATCTCTGTTCTTTATTTTCAATCTTAATCCTTATCTGATTCTCTTTTGCTATCAAACTAAGAATGCATATTGTTATAAAGCAGCTAAACAAAACTAAGAAAATAGAATCACTTCTTAAAAGTTAAATAAAAACATTGAGTTCAAGTTTAATGTTTTGCAATGCCCATATTTAACATCAGAACTAGTATGAGAGGACATATAGTATTAGGTATTTTCTTTGTTAAAATCTTAGCCAAGACATGATGTTAAAAGATTGACTCGAGGTAATTCCAGGGATGAAATGAGACTTGATCTATACAGTCATTTTCGTAACCTCCATCATTTGAAAGGGTGTGTAAATTCACATGCATGTGGTTGGTGGGAAATAGTGATCAGTGGTTTTTGCAGTTGTATGTGTTGGCCAATATTTTATCTTACATAGTCCCACCAATCTGCTTTCTTTTTATTTTTAAAACATGGAGGAATTTAGATTATTTAGAGAACATTCTGCCTCATCCTGCAATGTTGGCAGTGTAACACAAGTATTTTTCAATACTTTTTAAAAGAATATTTTTCCTAATTTATACTTATATTTAAATCAATTTTGGGAAGATATGCTTTCAAATATGTCATCCGGCTATAGTGCAGTTAGTGGAGTCCACCTGTCACAGTTTGTCTGGAATATAATTAGGTGAGATCTTGTAGCAAGAATGAAATTCATCATGTCGCCACTGGAGAAATCTATCAAAGTCTCCATTTGTTTCACTATATCCTTGTCTGATCAAATCCATTTGAATCTAAAATTTGTTAATTCCAAGGACTGACATGATGACAGGAAACAGCTGGTAAAAGGCCCCAAGATGCCTTACGCTCTTTCATGTAATTATAGGCAGTTTTCTAAGAATATTGCAAGGGATTACTTACAATTATAGTTCATTATGGTATCATAGATTTTTCCCCTCTGAGAAAATAGTCAAAATTTATAACATTCTTATTGTAGAGATATTAATACTAAAATTCTCTGTAAGAACAAATTACAAAAATATTTAAGGCAGTATAAATCCAACTATATTATTCCTTCCTTGTATTCAGGGCCTGCCACCATAGCACACATGCAATCAATTAAAAGTATTTTTATTTGTGCAAATGACTGTGCATGTGCTGTATTACCTCATAAGACTTTTAACTCAACCATATGAGGTGACAATAGCTAGTATTTTATTTGATAAAACTTATTCTAAGTCTTCTTTAGGCTATTTGGCCATGATAACAGATATGATCAATAGAAGTAAAGCCAGATTTTCTAACTGTACATTTTTTATTTGCCTTTAATAAAAAAAAAAAATAACATTTTAAAAGGTATTTTTTTCTTTTTAGCTAAATTTTTTTTAAAAAATATTAAGTTTATTGGGCTGACATTAATTAATAAAGTTAGTTGGGTTTCAAGTGTATAATTCTATAGTATACTATCTGTATATTGCTTTGTGTTTAACACACAAACTCAAATCCCCTTTTGTCACCATATATTTGACCCATTTAACCTTTACTTCTCTTCCCACCACACTTTCCCTCTAGTAACCACCTTACTATTGTCTATGTCCATGAATTTTTCTTCCTTTGTCTTTCTTATAGCAACATGTCCTTTAGTTCTCTGTATGTAGTAGATTACTACATGTTCCTAGTGATTGGATTTTATTAAAATTTTTATAAAAATGAGTGTCTCATTGTGACCTGCATTAAACCATGGAAAAAATATATAAATTTTATTAAGGAAGAAAGTACATGGCATCTTATTTTACTTCATGTTTATCTAAAACTAGATATGTATGGACTAAGTAGACTAGATCTTTGCTTCATTGCTGTCAAATGTTTCCTATTCTAATGAAGAATGAATGTTTTCTCCTTGAGCATCATTACCTATTTTATTTACATGGCCTTTGAACACCACAATATATTGAGCATTATTTGTTATTAATAAATATATGTAGCATCTTTGGAAAAGATAGAATTATATATATGACACCTATCTGAGTTAAGAAACAAACTTTCATGTCAAAAATAAATGGTGGGCCCTAGCTGGTTTGACTCAGTGACTAGAGTGTCAGCCTGTGGACTGAAGAATCCTAGGTTCGATTCCAGTCAAGGGCACATGCCCAGGTTGTGGGCTCAATCCCCAGTACGAGGCGTGCAAGAGGCAATCAATGATTCTCTCTATTGCTCTCCCTTCCTTCCTCTCTGAAATCAATAAAAATATATTTTAAAAATAAATAGTGGGATTTTATAACATTTAAATTAATTTAGCCTCTTTAGAAAAGAAAATATTGGAATTTTAGCAATATTTCTCAAAGGCATTTGGTTGCATGTAACAAACGGACTCAAGGTATTTTATGCAAAAAAGAGGGAAAATATTAGAATGTATAAATTTGTCTTATACAGTCTTAGGGCAGAAAAAATAAACTGCCAAATTTGAGGCAAAATTTATATCTCTGATCATCTTTTTATGTCTGTTTTGTTTTCTCTAGTTGATGACTACTTTTTCTCCACTTTTTTGTGGACAGGACTCTAGAAATTAAGCTATTAATGCATTTTATATACAGATATTAACCAACCAGAAAAGCCTATCATTCCTGCCTTTTTTTATAGGATTCATTCTTTCCTGACCATTGGTGCCATATAAATAAGCTATTCTAATTTGTTTTATATTGCATCACTAGTCACACACACACACACACACACACACACACACACACACACTCCAAACTCTCTATTTTTCTGGCAAACTTGCCCAATTTTTTCTATTTTTTCCCATGAAATAATCTTTTGCCTTTTAATGATTCCTATAATTTCTTGTCACATAATTTTGCTAGAATTTTAAAATTATACTCTTGAGTTTGGATGGCAAATTGCAATGAATACTTATAGGATGAGCTGACCCTCAGAGAGGATATTGGGGTTATCAGCCAACTAAATCATGGCTCTTTTCTCTGAAAACTACCTCTATCTTCACTATGAGACTCTTTTCCTTTACCATAGCCAGGTGGACAAACCGTTGATTAAGGAAGAAAAATAATTGGTTACTTAGCAGTCATTCAGATTGTCTCTTATCATGAGAATTTGTCCACAATACAACAGGAATTGCAAGGTGGGGCAAAAGCCTAGAGAAAAATGTCTATAATCTTTTACTGAGGATACACCCAGAGCTTCACTGATTTTTATCTTTCCTGAAACCTAGGAGTAAACATTGTCCTTGAGACACTCAATTGTATATGTGTGTTGTATGGCTGCATGTGTGTATACATGAATGACTGTGTTTGCCACTGTTAGTTCTGCATTTCTTGCAAGAAAAAAAAATCTTGTCTTTGACCATAATTAACAAAAGTTTCTCCAGACCTTCCTTTTGATCTATCTTAATTAAGCTCTTTGGGGCTAAATTTAAGTCAACTGATAATATTTAAAAATTTTTAATGTGTTAATACATTTTTCATTTACTTTTAGTAGTTTAATATTAAAAGTATTAGCTTTAATATATTTATAAATAGCATCACATAATTTATATCATTAATAAAAAGGGTTGGTTTTACCTGTGGATTTGTAGAAACATGGTAATAAAGCAGGTGATGTAGACTTGTCTTTGACATGTGCAATAATAACTCACTGTAGTGGTAGACTAAAATATATGTTCAATTTCTGTGGATAGAATTGTATGCAGTCTATTAACTTTATTCAGAAGAAGTTCATCCATCATTTTTTTTAAAGTTGATGATAGGAAAAGATAAGGCAGAAATAGAGTAAGTTTTAAAATATTTCCACTCTGTTAACTTATGGTTTAAACTTTTATGCCTTGATTCCTTTAAAACTTATAATTTTAAGTGTCATATACTGGATCTTGTAAATCACAAGTCTTTCCTTATAAAATAATACCTCTGCTTTTAGTATATTAGAAAGAAGACCGAAAATATTCTTTTTTTGTCCTCTTAAAAGACATGTTCATAAAGTTCACATGAGTATGAGTAGGCAACAAGTACTTGGGGAAAACCTGGTTAATTCCAAATTTTAAATTACTAAAAATATGTATCTACACATAGGCTATTTTAAACTATATATATTTGTTTTTTTTCTTCTGTGTCTATGAGATTGATTAATAATGATATACATTGAGTAATGAATTTATTCAGATTTTGTCTGTAGGATGAAGGAAAAGGCCCATTCACACTCACACATGATACCATGCTTCTTTTGCAGCAGATATTAAATCAGACCAATTATATTTGTTGACTTAACATTCACAGTTTCTACTAATAAAGTATGACCCTAGAGGTCCACACTTGCAGTAGTTTATAATTGAGCTGTGGCATAAATTTGAATCACACATTTTGAAAGGATGGTGAGTAATGTAGCTAATGAAGGAGCCGACTGACTACATTGCAACCACTTCAAGGAGGTATTGTTATTCCTTGGTGATTGTAGTTTATGTGGTAGCTTGTATAAAGTAAGAAAAAAAGCATTATTTTTTTTGGTTGAAATAACTCTAAAATGAAAGTCATTGCTAGTGCTCATTAAAGAGAGTGAAGAAAAAGTAAAGAAATCAAAGAAAATGATGATTCTTAGTAAAAAAAAAATGAGATCTTTTGCATCAGGATATCATTATTCCCTTGGTATTTTCTGTGAATTGGTTGTTGGATCTAGAAGCTAAATCATATTGAGGTTTGTTTTTTTGGCAAAGCTATTTCATAGGTGGTAATATTTTTCATCAAATGGCATGTAATGCCTGGATATCTTAGTTTTGGAATGTTAGAGCCATGGATGTTCACAGCAAAGGATTACCAATGGACCAGTCCTTTTTCCTATTTGAGAAATACTTTAAAATTAGAAACTTTTTCAAATTTACTAATTGGTAGTCAACTGTGCAATTTAGTTAGGCAATATATGATAAATTCTTGATTATTTCTCTTTATCTGTGTTAAAATAGTTGGTTTCATAGCATCTCCCAAAAGGATCCAATACATTTTTTGTCTGGGTTGGGTGTCCTATCCTATCTAATAAAAGGGTAATATGCAAATTAACCATCACTCCACAACAAAATGGCAGCGCCCATGGCCACAAGATGGCGGAGCCCAGTCATCTTAGCCCCGAGCTCCAGCGAAGTCCCCAAGTCTGCCCAGCAGTGGCAGTCTAGGGTGTCTAGCTGGGAGGCGCCCGCCCCACACACAGCAATCCCTGCCCAGTGGCAGCAGTCCGGGGTGTCTGGCTGGTCGCCTCCGAGCCGCGAGCGATCCGGGGCGAAGCGGGCCACAGGGCTTGGGGCCAGGGTGTCAGGCCGGCAGCGTAGTGCACCCCCAATGCACTATCTTCAGGCCAGGGAAGGCACCCACTGGGCTATCCGCAGCCAGGCTGAGATGGCAGCCTTGGGCTGGGGTCTCAGCCTGGCTGGGCTGAGATGGCAGCCTTGGGCTGGGGTCTCAGCCTGGCTGGGCTGAGATGGCAGCCTTGGGCTGGGGTCTCAGCCTGGCCAGGGCCTGAACCCCTCCAGCAGTGGCAGCCTGGGGTCTCAACCATTGAGTCACACCAGCCAGGCAGATATGGAGGAATCTTAAATGTTTCTTTTTTTATAATATATATTTTATTGATTTTTTACAGAGAGGAAGGGAAAGGGATAGAGAGCTAGAAACATCTATGAGAAAGAAACATGATCAAGTGCCTCCTGCAAACTCCCAACTGGGTATGTTCCCCCAACCAAGGTACATGCCCTTGACCAGAATCGAACCTAGGACCCTTGAATCTGCAGGCCAGTGCTCCATCCACTGAGCCAAACCAGTTAGGACTGTCCAATATGCTAAAGAAAAAACCCTATCTAATAAAGAGGGAATATGCAAGGGAGGGCATTTGGGGGTGACCAGGGTGTCAGGGGAGGGAAGTTAGGCATCGATCGGGCTGGCAGGGTAGTGGTTAGGGGTTGATCAGGCTGGCAGGCAGAGCAGTTAGGAACAATCAGGAAGGCAGGCAGGCGAGTAGTTGGGAACCAGCAGTCCTAGATTGTGAAAGGGATATCTGACTGCCTGTTTAGTCCCGATCCCATGGATTGGGCCTAAACAGGCAGTCAGACATCCCCCAAGAGGTCCCAGATTGGAGAGGGTGCAGGTTGTGCTGAGAGACACCCCTCCCCCCCATGCACGAATTTCGTGCACCAGGCCTCTAGTCCTATATAATAAAAGCCTAATATGCAAATTGACCAAACTGCAGAAGGACTGGTGAAACAACCAGTCACTATGACACGCACCGACCACCAAGGCGCATACACCTAATGCAGGATCTGCTCCCAGCCCTCAGGCCTCAGGCCAGCCAAGGTGGGTGCCAGCGGGGGCCCCCAGGTAACCCCACCAGTCACCCCACAGAGGGAGGCAACTGGTGGGGCGGGGGCAGCAAGTGGGCAGCGCCAAGCCGGTCAAGGCAGGTGCCAGTGGGGCCCCCCGATCGCCCTGCTGGTTGCCCCACAGATTGGCCCTGATAACCAGCTATGCCTAGGGACCCTACCTGTGCACAAATTTTGTGCACCAAGCCTCTAGTAATTATGTAATCATGGAATTTAAACATAGTTGATGGGTTCAAATCTATTGAAATTATTACCTGTACTGATGCTTATATAATTCCATTTTTGACCACTGGGAGTTTCTTTTTTTTTTTAACTCTCACCTGAGGATATTTTTTCTACTGATTTTTTTTAGAGAAAGTGGAAGGCAGGCAGGGGGGAGAGGAAGAAACATCGATGTGAGAGAGACACATGAATTGGTTGCCTCCTTCATGAGCACTAACCATGGCCAGGGATCAAACCTACAACCAAGGTACATACCCTTGACCGGGAATTGAACCTGTAACCTTTTGGTCCCAAGGCGGACACTCTAACCACCAGGCCAAATCAGCCAGTGCTGGGAGTTTAAGTTGCCTCCTGAGTCATATGACATTATTCTAGTCATATTTGATAGTTTCTTGCAATCTGGTCTTTGAAGATGATCCAAGATCACCTTGCACATTTTATTATCCAGATTTAAAGTTATTAATTTTTCTAAGACTCCCTGGTTTTCTTGTCCAATGGATTTCTAAGGTTATAATCTGAGTGCTGGTATAGTTGTTCATTGCTACCAGGTTGATCATTATTTCTAGGCCTTTTCAATGATCTTGGCTATACTACAATAGGAAGCAAATAAGCAAAATGCAAATCATGGAAAACTACTGGATAAACAATCTGGCGAATCAAAATTTTTCTAATGTGGACTAATCTCCAGACATATTTAATAAGCATGGTAAATCGATGTTTAATTAACTTCATCTTAATAAATTTAAGACTTCTCAATTTGACTAGGCAATTTGAAAGTATTTTATGCTTTATAAGCCTTATCATAATAGATATCTTTAGGTAATACTTAGATGTTATTATCCCTTGACTAATATTATTGAAGGATAGTTCTGTTCTATTTTATGTGTGGTTAACTGTTTAATAGGGACCAGGGGTTGAGTTTAGATAGCAATGGAATTTCACATTTTTCTGAGTTTACTACAAAATAATTTCTCAGTCACCCTGAGTCAGGGCATTTTATATATTAATTGTGCAATATAAAAAGAAATATAAAACATAGGTCTGTAATTAAAAATGCAATCAGAATCATTTCACTTTTTTAGAATTGTCTTTAAATGATATAGAAAACATTATGGGTTCCCTCTCCTCTCTCATGTCTCTCACACTAACCTAAGCATGACCTAAAGAGTTCCCAAACTTGCCCATGACTTCCTGTGTCTCTCTGAATGAGAATGATGAGAACGCTTTCTGCCCATCTCCTGCCCGCAATGGGTAGTCTGAACTTCTTGGGAGCTAATAACCCAGAAGCAATCCTTACTCAATGAAATGAAAGGATAAATACTCCAGTTTTTTTGTCCCTCCATGAGTAACTTATGCATTACTCCACCTTTTATTGGTTTCCTTCCTTCCCTGTGACAGCCAGAACAAACATGCCTACTAATGATGCAAGAGTGAGAATTTTAAAATCACCCCTATCACTTATGCAATTAAACCACGGAAAGTCTTGTGGCTCGGGTCTTTGCCTGGCTTGCACCAGACTTCTGTCTTATGAAATCAACTAATACAAAGACTGATCTCTTCCTGATGTTTCACCCTAAGAACTTCTGAGTGAAACATCAGGAAGAAGTGTTTACTGCCCAACCCATGGGCAGTAACTATTATACACTCACTTCCCTAATGATGCACTGTTCAAAATTGTCTTTGTAGTGTTCTCCTTGGTGCTGTAAGTAATTAAAACTCCATTTGCTTGTACTATAACTTTCTTTTTATTTGAAGAAGGCATGTTTTATATGCTAATCTCAAATTTTCACCCGAATCCTTGGTCCAAAATTCTTGCTTTAGTATCGACTTTTGGGGGAATTGAAACTAAGAAAAGTATGTTGAAAAAATATATTAATTAAAGATGAAGTGTTAATCACTATTATACACCATATTAACCTAAAACAGAAGTACAAGAATGGAAAAGATTGAACACTGCAGGTGATCACCTAACACTGGTTTAAGTCATTTTCTTTTTCAGGTGAATTAACTGAAGCTCTTAGATTGTGCCACTGATCTGTTTTAGTGGCAATAGGATATACTCTTATTTGATCTTACCTGTGATAAAATAAACTTTCCTTATAAAATAATACAAGAGTCTACTGGAATTAGCTATAAAATCCATGCCTTCCTAATAGAGATAAATTTCTGTAACATAAGGAATCTTGATGTTCACCACTTGCTATGAACTGAATTATATCCTTCCAAAAGTCTTATGTTGAAGGCTTAGCACCCAAAGAGATTATTCATAGATATAGAGTCTTTAGGAGGTAACTAAGGTTAAATGAAGTCATAATATAAGACTATAATGTGATAGGATTGTGGCCTTATAAAAAGAAAATGAAAAAAAAAAAGAAAGAAACAAAGATGTCCTTCTCAGTCTCTCTTTCTTGCCAAGGAAACACACAGTCAGAATGTAGCCATCTGCAAGCCAGGAGGAGATTTCTCACCAGAACCTGACCATGGTTGTACCCTGATCTTGGACTTCTAATCTCCAGAACTGTGATAAAATTAATTATGTTGCTTAAGCCCCCAATCTATTGTATTTTGCTATGGCAGCCTGAGTTGACTAAAACACCATTTCTAAACCTAGTTCGCAAAGCATGCCATACTAAATTTTCGGAGATATTTTCTTGCAAACTATGTATGGAAAGTGATAGAATTTTGAATCACCCCTAAATGAGAACCATGTTTTGATCCTAAGCACCTATTTTGGAATTTATGTGATGAATTAACTTCTGTTTACTAGGCCACTTAGATTTGGGAGTGTATCTATTATAGTAGTCAGGATTACAAACATAAATTAGCACCTTGAAGTAGTTCAGTGCTACCATGACAAATAGCAAAACAAGTGCTCAAAATAAAGTAAGTTCTATTTGTGTACATTTTAATTATGGTATATAAAATTAACACACAAAATCTAAAAGTGATGAGATACTCTGTACTAAAGAGAACTGCTTAACCTAGCAATACATTTTCTTAACCATCAAATCCTGTTTTCATATGTGCTAAGATCCCACAGAACTGATGTGCTGTGGAGATCCAGTTCAGAAATGCTTTTAGAGATTAAGGATACTCATAATGCAATTTGGAGAAGCTAGTATTTAGATCATTAGGAGAAGACACTAGGTTAGTGAGCATAGGTGTCTCAAGTCTCCCATGTGCTGTCTTTGTTTGTTTGCTTTAGCCCCCATTTCCGATGTCTTATTAAACATTCTTCTATGTGGAACCAAATCCTGAACTCCTATAACTGGGAAATATCTGATCTGGTCACTTGAATCCCATAAATCCTTCCTGTCAATGTTCAACTCTAATTTTTTTGTCCCTTCCTTTGACTCTGATCAAATCCAGTGTTTGTCACTAATAGATAATCTAATGCCAATGTCACATGTTGTCTTCTCTTTGGGTAACCTAGAAAATCTCTAAGCTAAAGGTGAGGGAGTACTCAGCCCACTCACCAGGGCATTTAGGCTGAAAACACTGGAGAGATTCAGAAAAGGTACACAGAGTAGGGGTAAACATGTATGTATGTATGTATATGCACATATGTTTTTGTCTGTATACATATATATGAAAATACACTATTCTTAGGCAGAGTGATGTTTCCTTCCCATAATGTCCCACCTTCCCTGTGGAGCTATCTCTACTACTTGCTTGAGATGATTGATTTATTCATCACACCTCCTGGTCACATAAAAGATGTCCCATAAAATCAGTCCCTTTTCTTGTTCCTTGCTCTGTGGCACATTCAGGGTTATAGGTTGACAACAGTCCTACTCTGAGGCTTGGACATCTGAACCCCAACTTACTTCATCAACTCTATATTTATTAATTCCCTCTTTACAACTTTATTTAAAAAAAGTTTAATGTTTTCTTTCCTCAATCTTGTTTCCTGCTTGAAGTTCATAAAGAGATTTAAGAAAGCAATTTTAACACTTGTACATAAATACTTACATTGACTCTGAAAGATATTTTGCTTCTAAAGGGTAATGCCAATTGATGTTCTCCCTATTTGCAACGGAGGAGACAAAAGTAAAAGAAATGCATTCATTCCCACTTGGTGGCTCATTATCTTTCCCACCCAAATTCATAGGTTGAAATCTTACCCAACAGAACCTTTGAATGTGACCTTATTTTGAGATGGAATCTTTACAGAGGTAATTAAGTTAAAAGGAGATTATTATGGTGGGCCTTTATCCAAAATAACTGACGTCTTTATAAAGGGAAACTTGGTGACAAATATATACACAAGGAGATAAAGACAGAGATTTGGGTGATGTTTCAGAAGCCAAGGAATGCCAGTGACTGTCAGCAAACCAGCAGAAGGTAGGGGAGAAGCATGGAACAGATCTGCCTAATAGCCCACGGAAAGAACCAACAATGCCAACACCTTGATCTCAGACACCTAGCCTCTGGAAGGATGAAACAATAAATGTCTGTTGTGTAAGCCACCCAGTTTGTGGTTATGATGGCAGTCCTAGGAACTAATCTACCCTCCTTTAAGGACGGACTGAAGAGCATCTTGTTAACGCAACATCATCAACACCCACAGAACAGAAACTGAGTTCTCATATCCTGTCCAGAAGCCCCTGATCTTGCATCTTATCAACCCTGAGTTGGTTAGTTCTCCTTTGTCTTTTCTTTTGTCCAACTTGATCTACTCCTCCCTGACTATGATGGTGGGTGTTAAAGGTGGGGGTGAGGATAGGTGATGGGAGTCAATAGGGAAAGGTGGAGAATTGGAGGGGGTTCTCACGGCCTCCTGTCTGCTGTATGCAGGGAAATTACACTCCATGCCTACAGGTTAGCTCATAGTGAATTCTTAACAAGGCCTCAGTATTTCAGAGGGAAAAAAAAGTTTCATTTAGAGATGTCAGTTTCCAGATAGTAGTACATATCTAGAAGTAAAAGGAAAGATATGAGACAGAAGTATAGACCTGGAAATCTAAAATCCTAGGATTAGATGAGAATTTATAGGAATTTTTTTTACTCATTAAGAAAGAAGACTGAGGGCAGAACCAAGTAAACTAACATTTAAGGACATGAGGACAATAAAATACAAACTGACATTTATTTTCTTCCTATTAACTACTAGATACTATAAAGATAATAAGAGCTTACACATTCAATATTCATTATATGTTAGGCATGACTTGAAGTGCTTTTCAAATATATATATATATATATATATATATATATATATATATATATATATAATATATTATATCTTTACTCTCTCAAAACTATACTTGGGCAAGTACTATTATTGTTTCCATTTCTCTGATGAAGAAACTGAAGGTCTGAGAAGTTATGTAGGAAGTGGAGGTCAAGTCTGCAAAGCCAGGTTCTCTGGCTTTAGAGACTGTGCTTTAGTGACCACAGAACACTACCTATGAGTCATGGCTTTAAGCTATAATTAACAATAGGGAACCTACGATAGAATGAAGAAATAGTTCAGGAAGATGCTAATAAATTATTCCTATTTTTCAGAATAAAGGTCAGACAGGTTAAGCAAAAATTTCATAGGTACAATAAATAGCAGTGGTTCAAGTGCACTGAAAACTAGTGGAATCCAAATGAGTTATGTCATTGCGTTAATAATATGATTGTACCAATGTCAATTTCCTGGTTTTGAGTGAAGTATTATGATTATGTAAAACTAGAGGTCCAGTGCACGAATTTGTGCATGGGTGGGGTCCAGCTGGCCTGGCCCCAATTGGAGCGGATGGGGTAGGGCCTATCAAGAGGAGGAGATAGCAGGAGGTTGGCCGGCTTGCCCACCCTGATCAGGGCCTGATTAGGGCTGGGCTGGCTAGGGGAGGGGCTGTGGGCGACTGGCCAGTGAGCCCTGCCCCCAATTGGGGTGGGGGTCTAATCGGGGGTCAGTGGCTGGGGGAGGGGCTGTGGGAGGTTGGCTGGCCAGCCCCACCCCTGATTGGTGAGTGGGGGGTGATTGGGGTGGAGCTGGTTGGGGGAAGGAGCCACAGGCTGATGGGGGTGGTGGGGACTGATTGGGGGTGGTGCCAGCTGTAGGGAGGGTCTCTGGGTGGTGGTCTGGTCAGTCCCACCCCCAAATGGGGTGGGGGGCTGATTGGGGGCCAGTGGCCTGGTGGAGAGGCCATGGGTGGTTGGCCAGCTGGCCCTGCCCCTGATCAGAGTGGGGGCGCTGATCATGGGCAAAGCTGGCTGGGGGGAGGGGCCGTGGACCAATGGGGTGGTGGGGGCCCATCAGGGGCGGTGCTGGCGGGGGGAAGTGGCTGCAGGAGGTTTGCTGGCAGCCCCTGTGATTGATTGAGGTGGGAGAGTCTGATCAGGGGCTGGGCTGGTCTGGGGGAGGGGCTGCAGGAGGTTGGCCACTGGCCCCTCCCCTTGATTTGGCTGGTTTGCTGGCCACAGTGGGTGTCATGCAGACCAGTTGTTCTGGTCGTTAAGGCTTTCTGGTTGCTGGCTTTTTATATATATAGATTCTATCATTACCGAAAGCTAGTTAAAGGGTACATGGGACCTATTTGTACTACTTTTGCCTCTCCTCAGGAATCTTAAATTATTTTAAAATAAAAATGTATAGATATGATTTTTAAAAACCAATGCTTGATTGCAACCTGATCTCTCCGCCTTCGAAGCACAGAAATTTATCCTCTATGACACATTTCTTTTTCAAGAGGATCAGGAGCAGATAATGAAGAAGAGAAGAGAGAGAGAGAGAGAGACAGAGAGAGACTAGAGAGAGAGAGAGAGAGAGAGAGAGAGAGAGACAGAGAGAGAGAGAGAGAATAAAAAGACAAGAAAATTTATATAAACCTATATACCATATGTGACATTCACTGTGCTGTTAGGCATTTTAAAGCATTCTCAGTACACTCACAGTGACCTTCCAAAGAAGATATCATAAATGTTTTTATACTGAGGGAAATTTCAAGCTTAGGGAAGTTAAGTCACACAGATCAATAGTGTGACTGTTCTGACAAGGAACAGTCCTTAGGTGTCCCTGACTCCACTGGTAGCACCTACAGAGAGAATGTCTCAGGAGCCATGGAGACAGAGATTTCAGGGTTAGAGTTGGCACTGAATGAGCCAGGTGAATGAGGCATTTGCCTGGTCGAGTTAGACACCTCTTGCAGGAAAAGCAGTTTCATAGCATGACTGAGGCAAAATGCAGTTTTGCAGCTTGAAAGATCAAGTGTAAAGGTGTGGCACAGTCTTCTTCCACTTGGGCAGCTATAAAAATATCATAAACTGGGTTATCTAAAAACAATGGATATACATTTATTACAGTTCTGAGGTTTCAGAAGTTGAAGAACAATGTGCCAGCATGATCAGATGCTGGTGATAGCCCAACTTTCAGCTGCATGGATGGCATTTTCTCATCCACCGAGGTTTCACATGATGGACAGGGTGGGGGCTTTCTTGAGCCTCTTTTATTAGGGCAC
Source organism: Cnephaeus nilssonii (assembly GCF_951640355.1). Classification (NCBI taxonomy): domain Eukaryota; kingdom Metazoa; phylum Chordata; class Mammalia; order Chiroptera; family Vespertilionidae; genus Cnephaeus; species Cnephaeus nilssonii. The sequence goes on along the minus strand of NC_137075.1, from coordinate 95,598,503 downwards.
TAATGCCATTCATGAGGGCTGCACCCTTGTGACCTAATCACTCTCCAAAGGCCTCATCTCTTAATATAATCTTGAGGATTAGAATTTCAACATATCAATTGAAGGGGAAACACAAACCTTCAATCTATAGCAGGGACATTCAGTGTTGTTCCTTTTCCATAAGTTTGAAGGGAAAATCCAGAGAGTTGGAGTTGTTGAAGACAAGGTCAAGGAAAGATTTCAGATTAGGGATGGGGTGGGGGAGACTTGAATCTGTGTCTGTCCTATAGAGAAGGTGCTAATGGGATGAAGAGATGGAACTCCCTGGACTCTAAGCTGCCTAATAGGCATGATGGCTATCCCAAGGGAATGCAAAGAGATATCCCCCTGCCAGGCACATAGAGACACCTGGAATAAGGACAAGAATTTGAACTGACTGTTTTAACAGCCCTGACTGTCATCACTCAGGTCCCAGTGAATACAGTTTCACCATAATCTGAAACCCTAGCTCCCTGCACAAAAAGAGCCCTGCCCTTAAGGAGCCTATAGACATTCAGCAAGGAGGGTTTCATCTCTGTGCTGATCAGACTCAACTTTGCGAGCTCTGGCAGGACCTGTGAGATAGCTGAGTACAAGCCTTGAAGTTTTAGGTTGCCTGCTGTTTCTTCTAGACAGCTGTCAAGGCTGATAATACCTGTCATGCTTGTTGGGGCTGTGGAGCCATTTGATAGCAAAAAACACATCACTCTAAGAAGCACAGTCAAGAGGCATAACATTTTCAGAGACGGATGGATGCTGTTGTTGTGTGTCTCCACACAGCAACTTAAATGTTGAACCGTTCCTTGGAGGAGACCTCATCTATCCTACCCTCCACTTCCAGGAAAGGCTTTGGAACTTACCTGCTAAGACAAGCCCAGTGTGTTTGATGGGCATTGTGCCACTTGCAGATAGAGAGATAAAGTAGCCTGGAAGTCAGGTGTGGAAATGTAAGGTAGTATATTTAGGGAACATTTAACAGCAGGGCAGTTCAGAATGTCCAAATGTGCTTGCATTTCTCAATCAGTAACAAAAAGCATTTTATTTCCTTTCAAATGTCTAAAATAATATAACTTTAAAAACGCCTTGAATGACAGAGCCAATAACTGGTTTGATTTAGGTGCTAAAACAGAATGGAGTAAAGTTAGATAACGCTGTGTTGACAACCAGTTCCTTTGGTATTGGAATGAGAAAAATCTTATTTACCAGAAGAATTGTGCAATTCTAGGGTTTCAAGTTTTTCTTAGTCAAGGGGGATTAGGCCCGAGAAATAAATAATGGGCTCTCATGGAAGACATGTAATATGAAAGAAGAGTATGTTTGATAAGTGGGATAGGCTCAGATGTACTTAAAGTCTTTAAAGTCACAAAATAGATGTGTGGAAAAGTAGTTATGCAGTCAGATACCTGTTTACAGACCTCTCTTCCAATATGCAACATGTTATCTCTCTCATCTGACCAATTCTCTCTCTCTCTAGGTATCTCTGTATGTGTATGCACTTTTATGTCTTTTCAAATCTCTACCCTTTCTTCAATTTTATTATTATGCAAATAAATATAGATTACTTTTTTATATGGTTTTGGATTTATTGTGTTTCCTAAATCTAAGGAATCACGGGTTTTACCAATTTTGAAAAATTACCAGCCATTACCTAAATTTTGCATTTTTTACATTCCCTCTGCCTTCTCAATTAGAAATCTAATTAGATATATATTACAGATATTTAATGTCTCTTGCACTCTCATATTTTTTTTTGTCTTTGATACTTTCTGAAGCATAGAAAATCATTTTTTCCCCAGCTGGGTTTTACAGTTAATTAATTTTCTTTTTAGATTTGTCAATTTAACTCACCAAAACTAGTTTTTCTATCAGTTTTGTAATTTTGCAGTGTGGACTCATTTTTGGTGGGATTTAATGTGGGGATCATGTTAGGCATAGATTGCAGTTTTTTATTTAGGCAGAATTTGCTTTTGCTTCTTCCAGGGTGCCTTTAAGTTTATTTGTCATCTTGATATTATGAATATTCAGAAAGATGTTTTTCCTACCACTCAGATCATGGGTTAGGGTACAAATACTATTTTTATTCATTGTCTCTCTTTTTTTGCATATAGAAGACTGTTTGTAGACTATTCTTTTATTGATGGTGTAGGCCTTCAAGGACCCTGGTTTTTTGTGTGTATTTGGTGGAGGACTAGAGACTATAGATCCAACTCTATATTTTATTTTTACCAAAGGTTTCTATATTCTGTCCTCTACATGATCCTTGAAACCAAAGATCCAGTTACTGAAATTGATAAATGCCATCAGAAAAATCCAAAACTTCGAATATATATATATATATATATCTTCTTCATTTTGGACACACTGAGCATTTAAAAATTTTATTGAGATTTCATGTATAATTTTAAAAAGTATGTTTACTTGCTGTGAAATTAAAACTCTAAAATTGTGTTTATTAAAAAATGATGTTTTCTCCAGAATATTTGCGTGTGTGTGTGTGTATGTAATGGAATTTATTATGAAATATTATTTCTCAGGATACTGAGTTGGAAATTTTACCATCAATAGAACACTTTCTAGTGTTTTGGAGGAAAAACAAATAGAAATGTTCAAATAAGATAAAAAGAAGATGATGCTTTATAAAAACTAGATTGAATAACGTTATTAACCTGCCTTCAACAAAAATTGGCAAATGTTGGAGTGGGTTTTGAACCAAAAATATAATAATTATTGGATGACTTGTTTCTATCAGAATTGTACTGAATAATTATTGAAACATTTCTGATAATCAAAATATTTATCTAAATTAATTAATTTTCAATTTTCATATGTGTCTCTTGAGGAACTACCTTTGAAAGTCTTAGTGTTTACAATAGGTACCTATCCTAATTTTCATTGTTACTTTGTATAAAACACCCCATTTTAAGTTTGGGAAAACATGACCATTACCACCTCCATCCCCGTCCCAAATTAAGAAGATTTTGGTGGAAACAAAGACAAAGGTTCTTTATATATTTAAGGTTCTTTATATATTTCTTTTCAAGTCTTTTATAGATTATTCTCCTCCAAATCTAGAAGTATGTGATATTCCCTATATGTTCATTTTTTTGGCCTATTTACTTACCTGTTTAGTCATTTAAAAAGCATTTGATACTCGCTGTGGATCAGAAACAATTAAAAAAATGAAAGAATCAATGGGAAATTTTCGCTCATGGGAGCAAATTAATTTTGAACTCATGGTGGAATATTTTATACAACAAATGGGAGCATTTTATAGATGGACTAGAGGCCTGGTGCATAAAAATTCATGCACTGGAGAGGGGTTCCCTCAGCCCAGCCTGCCCCCTCTTACAGTCCGGGAGCCCTCAGGGGCAGGAGGCGACCCGATGATCAGAGGAAGGCAATGCCCCATCACACCTCTGTTGCTGCCACTGCCAGCAGCACAAGCCTCAGCCAGCCCTGGTTACCTGAGCCTCAGGTGGCCCTGGGTGGCTGGGCCGCCGCCATCCGAAGCTTGCCTGAGCCTCGAGCTGGCTCTGGGTGGCTGGGGGGTTGAGGGGGCTGGCAGACTCTGGAGGCCTGCTGCCCCAGGGGGGCTGGGGGGACTGGGTGCCACCATCTTGTAGCTGTAGGTGCCACCATCTTTGAGGGCATGGCAATCAATTAGCATATTCCCTCCTTATTGGCTGTGGGCATCTCCATCTTTGCGATGGTGTGAGGGTCTATTAGCATATTCCCTCTTTATCAGATAGGATAGGCACGTGTGCTGCTTTACCAATTACCCTACGAAACTGAAGTTATAATAGGGTTTTCTTTCTCATAAGATGATGTAATATTCTGATTTTTAGTCAAATTGATATAGGTTTAAAAGTTATTTTGGAGAGCCACCTCACCACTGTGGATGTTGCTTGAACATTATTATAACTATCACTAGCCGCCCATTGCAGGAATACTCCTGCAAGAATAGGGCTTCCTGCAGTCTGAGCGAAGCTCCCGCCCATCTCCGCTGCCTCGCTCCCTCCCGTCTCCACTGCCTCGCTCCCCCCCACATCTCCACTGCCTCGCTCCTTCCCACCCGTCTCCGCTGCCTCACTCCCCCCCACCCACCTCCGCTGCCTTGCTCCATCCCCCCTGTCTCTGCTGCCTCGCTCCCCCCCCGACCCATCTCCGCTGCCTCGCTCCCTCCCTCCCGTCTCCTCTGCCTCGCTCCCTCCCACCCCTCTCCTCTGCCTCGCTCGCTCGCTCCCGTCTCTGCTTCCTCGCTCCCTCCCTCCTGTCTCCACTGCCTCGCTCCCTCCCTTCTTCGCTGCCTCGCTCCCTCCCTTCTCTGCTGCCTCGCTCACTCCCTTCTCCCCCGCCCCGCCTGCTTCCCTCTTTTCTCCGCCGCCCCGCTTGCTTACTTCTCTGCAGCTTTGCTCCCTTCTGCAGTGCTTGGCTTCCTTCTTCACTGTCTTCAGTCTTCACTCTGCGCCTGGATATGCAAGTTAACTGCCATCTTGATTGGATTAATTTGCATATCGCTCTTGATTGGCTGGTGGGCGTGGCTGGTGGACGAGGCTTGTGGGTATAGCAGAGTGATGGTTAATTTGCATATTACTGTTTTATTAGATAGGATGTTCAACAAGTGAATTTCCAGGTTTGTTCTTTAGTAGCCCATAGCCCCTTCCTTCCTTCCTAGTCTACTTCATAGCATTATTTACTGCTGAGGAGTGCAGATTCTGGAGCAAGCCTATTTTGGACTAAACTCCTGTTCCTCCTCCTTAGCAAGTTACTTAAATCCTCTGTGCTTCAATATATTTTTAAATGGGATAAAAATATTCTCTAGCACAGAGGATTGGTGTGAGGAGTTAATAGATCCCAGTATCTGGAATGCAGTAAATGTTAAACAAATGGTAACTGTTATTAACATCACCCTGTTCCATTTTATTTTTGTGGGTGTCTGGCCCATTTGACATTTGAAATTGGGATCCCTATCTTTAGAACTATAAAATTTTAAAAGACATGAAACATGGGGAAGAGGAGATGGTTAAATTACAGCAATGGCAATAAAAGCTATAAATAACATATTATGAGCACACCGAAAAGAAGCCTTTCACTTCCTGCTTGAGTAATCATGTCATGTTTGATACAAGTGGCAAGAGAACACATCTTAAAGTGTGTCAGAGAATATTCTAGGTCCAGGAAAGATTTAAAATTAGAAGAAATGGCCTAATAATAGAATTCTTTATCTCTTTCCTTCAGAAATCAAGTTTTGAATAACTTCTAGATGCTAGTGTTTGATATCTGTTAGTTGAATTTGAAAAAAAAATACAGTTAAATTAGATAGAGCTGGGTAAGAACTTGAAAGGAGTTCTCAGGTGAAATCAATGTAGGAGGGAAGCTCATTTGCTTAATGTATAGGAAATGATCTGAACAGCTAATCAATTTTCCTACTTCTGGTATCTTCTAGGCCCACCTTTTAAAAATATACTTTTATTATTTCAGAGAGGGAGAGGGGGAGAAAGATATAAACATCAATTATGAGAGAGAATCACTGTTGGCTGCCTCCCACACACTCCACACAACCCACTACCTAGGCATGTGCCCTGACCGCGGATGGAACCATAACACTCAATCACTGAGCCACCCTGGTGGGGCTGGGCCCACCTTCTTAATATTCTACAAAAATCTGTGGACCTTGGCGGAATACTCATCCTGTCTGAAACTCAAAATTTAAGTGGAAAATATGCCACTCACAACAAATACATATTGTTTCATAAGTTCCCTTTGATTCAAACTAATGAATGTCCAGATCATCTTCAGAATGCTGACTAAACTTTCCTTGCCATCATCTAACTCCTATATAGCTAAATACAGTATTTATTTTAATTTTCTCTTGAAGTAAAAGAAATACATATGTTTAAAAATAAAAGTTAACAAATATTTCCATTATTTAAAACTATCCATTGCAAATAACATACTTGAAGGCAGTTTAAAGAAACACACAAAATAAATTAAATATGCCTTTTACAATTCATATACAATATATAAGAAACATTTAAACCATTTGGAAAAATAGTTGGCTTTGGGTAAACTTTTATCCCCTGATAGCTAGTAAAGCAGAACTCTGTCTTAATTCTTTTCCTCACATATTATTTTATGTACTTAGAGGAAATCTCTGTTAATGTAAATAAATTTGACAAATGGACTTAGCATATGAACAGATGTATTTCAAATATAACAGATGGATCTCCATTTTCTTAGGTGAGATGATCTATATCCATTTTATCAAGTTACAATGATGCTGGAATATGAGGTTTAAATGTTACACAAAGAATTAGAAAATATTGATGGCATCATGCCATAGATTAAATGGACCTTTACATTTTATTAAAGTTAAAATATACATTGGGGGTATTTAAAATGTTTCTTTTATTGATAAGAATCGTATTTAATGTGAAAAGATAAGCATGCTTTCAATGTATTTGATATTTTAAAAATACCTCGTAAATTATCAGAAGATAATGTTTGTTTCTGTAACCTTCTTTAAAGATGTGTGACCTCAGTAGTGGTTAGGATTAAAATATTTAGAAGCATAAAATTAAGGAGCATGACTCATTAGAAAATGCAGGTCAAAATGATTATATGATTATATGATTCAAACAGAAAGCAACACCAGAGCTAGTTCTATAACCTGGTTTCCAGGAGTTCTTTAGAGTGTTGGCTCCTTCCTTATAGATATAGGATTAGTACTAGTTAAAATGACTAAATAGTTTAGGTGTTAATGGTACCTATGGAACTTTGCCTATGATACTTATAATGCTAATACTAGTTCCCCTACCCTCATCCTCCAACACTGTCGAACCATGAAATTAATAGACTGCCTGACTATTAAACCTTGATGAGTTTGTTTTCCACTTTTTTCTCTTATTTTGAGGTTTAATTTTATCTTCAAATAATAATAATAATGTCACTTCCTAAAATATAATATTAATTTAAGCACTTAAATCCCAATTTCAAAGGTAGGCCAAGTACTAGTAAATAGGCAGAACTTAAGGATTTGCCACAGTATCAATTTTTGCCATTTATGTTCAATTTACAATTAAGATGATTAAAGTATTTGGAGATTATAGCTAGGATAGTTTTCACCAACACTACAAAAATATTTAAAATTCATTAAAATTTGCCTATCCCTGCTTATAAAATTGTGCTAGCTATATCAAAACATAAATTTGGAGGATTTATTGGCTGATCTTTGCATGAGTTAAGGTAGTATTAGACACTGCAACAAACAAACAAGAAATCTTAGTAGCTTCATAAAACAATGGTTTATTATCTACTAGGGGCCCAGTGCATGAAGTTCATGCACTGGGGAGGGGTCCCTCAGCCCAGCCTGCCCCCTCTCACATACTGGGAGCCCTCAGGGGATGTCCTACTGATGGCTTAGGCCCGCTCCCCATTGGGAGTGGACCTAAGCTGCTGTCTGGCCTCCCTTTGTGGGAGGTGACCAGGCTGATCAGGGGAAGGCGCCAGCCCCATCACTCCACTGCTACAGCCACTGCCAGTCACCACAGCTGCCAAGGTATTTTCATCAACATGGACTCCAGTCCTTTCACCATGAAAAAATGACAACTTTCTTTAGGCATTTTCAAGATGTGTCTTTCATAAGATATGACATTTCTTTCTTTATTTTTCTTTTTATCCTCACCTGAGGATATGTTTCCATTGATTTTTTCCCCTTCCCTCTGATCCCAGGCTCGGCCCCTGCCCAAGCCTAAAGCCTCCACCTGAGGCTTTAGGCTTGGGAAGGGGGCGTCCCGCCCCTCAGATGGCCAGCTGGGAGTGACCTGGGTGCTGAGGAGGTTCCCGGGTCCCAGCTATGTGCAAATTAACCACCATCTTTGTTGGGTTAATTTGCATATTCACTCTGACTGGCTGTGGGCATAGGGGAGGTACAGTCAATTTACATGTTTCTCTATTATTAGGTAAGATTGCTGTATAAAACAGCTCTAGAACTTTGTGACTTAGGACAACTACCATTGAATTATTCAATGTTCATTGGGTCAAAAATTCCATCAGATCTCAGATGGTAAGGCTCATCTCTGATCTATATGGCTAGAGCTAGAGGACCTGTGATGGTCACATTTTATGGCCTTGTATTTGGTTACCAATTTGTGGTACCTTAATCTTCTTCTGTAGCTTCTCTTTCTAAACGGTCTCTCATCATTCGGAGATCTAGCACATACTTCTTCACCTGTTGCTTGACTTTCATGAGAGTAAAACCAGTGCTGCTAGTCCTCATAAGTTTTAGTCCCAACAGAGCATGATTTCTGTTGCTTTCTAATGACTAATGAAAGTCACAGATGCACATGGAAAACTACATTTCACCTCTGGATGGTGGAACTTACAAAGTCACATTACAAAAAGAAATGTACAGACAGAAAAAAGGAAAAATCTCCATTCAATAATCTATGCTCCTATCACACACACACACACACACACACACACACACACACACACACACACACAAAACCTTAGAAAAAATATGACCACAACAAACCCCATGTAAGCAGCAGAAGAAAATGATAAACACTAAATGTACCAGCAATTGCACTCCTGGTATTTATTTCAGAGAAATGAATAGTTATGCTCATACAAGAATCTATTAAGAATAGCCCAAGACTGAAGTTACTCAAATGTACTTCAACAGGTGAATGGTTAAACTGTGGTATATCAATACTATGGCATACTTCTCAGCAATTAAAAGGAAGGCTCTATTGATATACATAACAATTTGGGTTCATCTCCAGGAAATTATGCTGAGTGAAATACACTACTGCCAAAAGGTTGCATACTATATAAGTCCATTTATAAAAATACTCTTAAAAAAATAAAAAAATATATTTTAAGAGTATAAATACTCTTATATATATATATATATATATATATATATATATATATATATATATATATATATATATTGGATTTCAGAAAAGAACAGAGAGGGAGAGAGAGATAGAAAATTCAATGATGAGAATCATTGATTGGCTGCCTCCTGCACACCCCACACTGGGGATCAAGCCTGCAAGCCGGGCATGTGCCCTGATCGAGAATTGAACTGTGACCTGGTTCACAGGTCAATGCTCAACCACTGAGCCACACTGGCTAGGCTATAAAAATACTCCTAAAAATAACACAATTTAGAAATGGAGAACAAATTAATGGTTGCCATTGGTTAGAATCAAATTTGGGAGAGTATAGGGGTGTGTGTTATAACCAGGCAACATAAGGGATTCCTGAGATGATGGCACTGTTTTAAATTTTGACTGTAGTGGAGGTCACATGAATCTACACATGTGATAAACTGCATACACATAAATACCCACACATACACATACACATGAACACATAGGAGTTGAAAGAAAACTGTTGAAATCTGAACAATATTGGTAGATTATATTATCAGTATCCCACTTGTGTTATTACATGATAGTCTTGTAAAATGTTATCATTGGGAGAAATAATGAAATGTGTAAGGAATATCCTTGCGCTGTCTCTTACAGCTGGTGTGTACCTACACATGGGAGATGAAAGGGATCACTGTGGCCACCTTTGGAAACAATCTACACCCTGAAGTCTCTTTCTTATTCATGCCAAGTCCAAAACTGTCATAGACATTCATGATTAGCATAGACTCTTCTCCACCTATGACTTAGGCATCTTCCCTCTTGAGACTCCATGGGACATTTCCATGAATCAAGCCTAGAGGTGTCCACCTTTTCTTGCCATTTTTCTATTGTTTTGAGAAATTTGAATTCTATATCCTATATAATAAAAGGCTAATATACAAATCGACCAAAGGGCAGAACAACCGGTTGCTATGAGGCACATTGACAACCAGGGGGTAGAAGCTCAACACAGGAGCTGCCCCCTGGTGGTCAGCTGCTCAGTCAGAAGCCAGGGTCATGGCTGGCAAGTGCAGTGGCGATGGCAGGAGCCTCTCCCACCTCCTCAGCAGCACTAAGAATGTCTGACTGACAGCTTAGGCCTGTTCCCTGGGTAGCGGGCCTAAGCCATCCATCAGACATCCCCTGAGAGATCCTGGACTGCGAGTGGGCACAGGCTGGGCTGAGGGGACCGCCCCCCCCCAAGTGCATGAATTTTGTGCCCCGGGCCTCTAGTTTAAGATAATAATGATGCATGTATGGATAACAATTTTAACACTCAAATCCCCAATTCTAAAAGTGTGCCATGATTTGTCAAAATGAGAAGCACAAATATCTGATACAAAATGATTTCTAACCATCTGTGCTTAATTTAGGATTAAGACATTTGATTTTAAAGAGTGAAGTTTTCACTAATCCATTGAATGGGAACTGTGTCCTATTAAAGAGAATACCATTATTTGCCAGTATTTAACTGCAAGAAAGATAGGACACTGCAATCTTACTGTGCCAAAGAAGTTTCAGATTCCAAACATTGTAGTGAACAACAAACAGTCTCCCACACAACTGTTTTGGACATAGATCATGGAGAGGTTTGAATCTAGGATCATTTTGTATCTTCTGCCTTTTAAAGAAATTTTGTAATAAAAGATTATTACTTATGATTGGACAGTAGCCTGTTTTTTCCTGGAAATATATCTAATTTGACAGGCACAATGTGTACCTCAGAAACTCTGAACGCCCATGCAAGTGTTCCAACTTATTGCTACTATGTTCTATAGCTACATACCACATAAGGAAGCCCTCTATAAAGCATATACTTTAATCTTAGAGATAATAATTATTCAAGTTTAATACATTAAAACTTTTTAAAAAAGCTGCTTTCTAATAAGAAAAAGAAACTTCATTTTCTCAAATAGGAGGCACTTTTGACTGGACTTTTACATACTCATAAATGTTAGCTCTTGACATTTGCCTGCATCTAATACAAGAGAAATAGTTTATTAATAAGACCCATAGTCAAATTTGTATTCTCATTTTGGGCCATAGTAATCTAATATCTGTATTTCCGGTATTTGAATATAATTTACATGAGTGAGTGCTTTAATAATCTTTTTTCACTATAAACAAATATGGATGTGTACATAATTTGAAACTGCAATAAGTACCAACCAAACTGTTATTAGGTGAAAACTGTGATAATTGTATAAAGTTTTAATAAATATTATTTACATAGAATGTCTTAGCACTTCTGAAAGTTGCACTTGTTACAAATCAAGGAGCCAGGAAATATTTCAAGAGTCCAAGTAAATACTCTCAAATATGTGAACCAACAGTTAGAAAAAAATTAATGTATATTTAGTTTAAATGTTTGACAACTAGCATTAAATCATAAGACTCAGATTGAAAGAGAAAATTCCACCTAAGAAAACAAATTGGTAGCACTAAAATTTAGTTTTTATTCCAAGGACAATTCCCTTTCTAATTTATAATGCCACAATGAAATATATACAAAGCAAACTAGGTAGACACCTATGTGAAAAACAAAACATCTAACACTCTCTTAATGCCCATATTTTCAATATGTACTTCACAGAATTCAATTTCAGTTCTACCCGGTAAATGAATTTCTCCTTCCAAAGCTATCCCATTTCACATATGTCTCCAGATTTTATTATCGGGACTATCCCAAGAGATAAGCTAAATGGTCACATATTTAATATAACTTGAGATCTGATATTGAAAGACACTTTTTTCAAAATAAATCCTCCATCTGCCTTCCAGAGGCTATGAAATTGCATTATTTCAGGTGTATCCTTTACTTACAGTCTTCATGTTTCAAAAATCACAGTTCAAATGCAATTAACATTAAAGGAGATTTGTGATAATAATATTACTATATCTCTTTAGGTTGATGTCTACAATGTGCAGAATTAGGAAAGGCCAAAATCTTTGAAACACCTTGTAAAGATAATGCTTAGGCATAGAGATGCATAAAGCAAAACTATTATATATTGAAAGATTATTAACTTTATTTAAGACCTTGATATAGCTTCTTTAGCCCTTAGAGATAAAATAGGTGAGTATAATTAGAGAATTTGTATATCATATTAGTATATTTAATTAAATACATGTATAGAATTTTCTATCCAAGGAATAGAGCATTGTGCACTGTATCAGTCAGCTACTGATGACTAAGAGTCAGTCAAAAATGTCAGTGCCATATAAAAATAAAGTTATTGGTTATGTATCTTCAGATCATGTGGATCATTGTGCTAATCTCATCTGTACTGATTCCAGGCATCTTTAGGTTGGTTGGGTATCAGCAAATTTAGGATGAACTTGATTGAGCTTAGAATCTTGAGTCAGGTCTGTCTGGCATGTATGTCATTATCTTTGAATACACAGAGTAGCCAGCATGTTTTCTCATGCCAATGGTAGTAGACCAGTGGCATTAAAAAACACAACACTTGTTAATGCTTAATGTTGGAAGTGGCTCGCTCTGATTTCTACCTGCATTCCATTGACCAAATCAGACAAGGCTAAGCCCATATTCAAGAGGAAAGGTATGCATACTCTAAATAGTTTGAACCAAAGCCAGTCACGTGATTGAATCCAACATCAATGTAGTAGAGAAGTAAATGCTAATGGGAATGTGGGTTAAGAGATAGGAGTGAATATTTTTGAGCATTAGCGTATACAAACACCATTTTTAAGCATCCATGGAGTATTCAACAAGAAAATAATTATTAACTTTGTAACAAAGTCAATCTTAATGAATATCTGAAAAACAAAACTTTGCAGGTCACATTTACTGACCACAAAATGCTATGACTGGATATAATTCATAAAAATGTATACCAAAAAGTTAACATCTACAGGAACTCCATAACTGATTGCCTGTGGTAAGAGAGGGAAAGAGACAATTTCTTCTCTTAACTCTGTAGAAAACCTTAACTGAGGTGTCGGAAAATGCAATGGGTTGTTGGGGAAATTGTCACAGAAGAGGCTCTACAATGTTGGTCCAAAAGTTGCAGGAATAAAGTGATAAAGTGATATTACTTTACAACAAGCTAAAATGAACACAGTGGCTTTTCCATGAAGTTAACTTTGCTCAATTTCAAGGACTGATGATTATAGGATTCTTCCTATATTTAATTGCTAAAATATCCCTTCCATTTTAATGAAATGTTTGTGAGCCTAGATGGCAGTAATTTTCAAAATATCAAATATTATAAATGTTTTCTTGTTCCTGAAATCCAAAAGTCTGTGAGTGTTCATACAGAAATTTTAGCACTTGGTTTTTAGGCTCTCAGTAAAGAAAATAACTGGTTGGGTTATCTTGGTTTTGGATCTTTGACACTGATTATTTCCGATGAAAGCAATGACAGAACACCATGCTGGAAGAGAAGGGTAGAAGCTCTGCAGATCTGTTACAGTCTCCTAGCAACTAGGTGTGGTCAGAGACAGTGCGAGCAGCACTACAATGTGCTGGAACTGATGTTTGACCCGGCCAGAACTGGCCCTTTAAGTTCTCTCAGGCAAGAACACCTATAGCTCTCTTTCTGCCTCTCTTGGCCTGATCTGGACAATTTTCTTTCACACTTTTATTTCTTGGTTGTAAATGGTGCAGAGCCACATGAGCCAGTCACTGAATATTTATATTCCAGAGAACACTGAGATGAAGATATTGGCTCTTGTACTGATTAAGGAACCATCTTGTTGCAAGAAAAAATGATATAAAATTTTAGTGTAAGGTGATGAAGACTTACTAATGATATATCTAATGTCTCAGAACTATAGCCATGGCCGGAGGAATGACAAGACATGGTGACAATTTCTCTCTCTCTCTGGTCTTTGCTCTGAATTGCAGATTAACTTGCAATTATTCTTAAAGAAAAGAATCTTATGTAATTTAAAAAATATATGACATTAGTTATTTTTTGCCTAATAATTGATAAAAAAAGACATCGATTTCTCTATATCAGTGTGTTAAGGATAGTACTAAAAAGATTTTTTAAAACTATATTTAATTAATTGCTACAGGTGATATGTCTACATAACTGAAAATCCTAAATGGAAATGACAGCCTAATGTTTCTTGGTTCCAGCAGAAGGTTTTAGACTCAATAAAATGTCTATTTCCCCGAAACCCTGCTGAACAAATGCTTAAGTCCTCACAGTAACTTCCCTCTGTTATAGGTTTTGAGTATAAAGATTACTATTAAATTCCATAGTAGTATGGATTTTATATTATGCTAGATTTCTGTTTCTCTCTCTTTCTTTCTTTCTCCCTCTCTCTTTTTCTTTCTTTTGCTTATCAACATGGCAGGTCATCCCCCCTTTTTATAATCCATCAAAGCTAGCTCAAAGGAAGCATTTGTGAAAAAAATCACACCTGCTAAAATACTGAATATCATTTACCAAAGAATATCTGCTTTTCCTCTTATACACTTTCTGGTATGTGATTGGATGGTGATAATGTTTCAGACATTTGGTCGAATTGTTATAGCCACTGTTCTCTCAACTAATTTACCAACTTGATGTCCATTATTTTCAGGTTGAAAGATTTTCCTTTCGTTTTCATCAGATTCTAAACTCTCTCATCACTTGCACATCAAGAGAATATAGTTTTGAGTGCAGTACATAAGCTGTTTAGAGGAAATTTCTGAAAGATTTTATATCCCAGTGTTCAGATGTAAAAGATTCACTCATTTCTTGTCTTGCAGATGATCACTTAATGGTGCTGAAAAGAATAGCCTGAATAACTGAGCACTTTCCAATAATGTCTTTGTGACTCCAAAGAATAACCCTATGACATGGCCATGACTGAAATATGTGGGCTACATGTGACATTTTTCTAGCCACATCAGAGACTTATAGTAACAATAATAGCTATCATTTATTGAGGGTCTGCTATTTCTAAGTCATCTCTGATGACCTCTAAACAGTATCTCTTTTCACATGGTATGCACTGCAATTCCTGGTTTATGGATGAAGATATGAATGAACAAGTAATTTCCTCAAGGTCATAGAGGCAGTAAAGTGTTGGGCCAGGATTAAAACTCAATTTCTGCCCTTTTTTTCCTGTATGATGGTGGAGAATACCTAACAAACTCATGCAATGATAAGATGGCCAAAGTGCACTGTTGAAACAGGGTTGTTTATTTGACTGTACATAGACTTCTTTCATAGAACTGTGTGCAAAGTATATTTTTCTTTTAAAAAGCTTCAATTACCATATATTGTGGGTTTAAGTCAAACTGGCATATAAAGTGACTTGCATTTTTCTGTATAAACATTTAGGGTTGAATTTAATGTATAGGTTTACACATTCAGCTGCTCTTCAAAGCAGTGGCAGCCCCGGGGCAGAGATCAGGAGGCTCCAGCCCTCTCAGTAAATTCCTCCTTAGCTGTTAGCAGGAGCCCAAAAGCTGGTGTAGGACTGGGCTGAAGGCTTAACTGTATTTAAGTTATATTGTTAATACCAAACAATGCTAGACTTGGAAAGATATTGAAGATGATGTTATCTACTTCCCTTATTTTGGAGAAAACATTCAAGACTATATACAGATAATGCTCTATGCTCAAGACCAAACCTAAGTTAGTAGGAAAGCATGGGTCACTTAATAATTCCTAGTGAAATGCTCTTTCCATTCTCCATTGAAATATGTGCTATCTGGATACTGAAAAAAACACACAACACTTATTATTTTTATGGGAATTGTTTCATTTTGCCACCTGTGTATCATGACGGGTAAGAATCATCTGAGCTAGGAAAGATGGATATTGCAATGATTTGGACAATGAACAGCTTGATCTGAGGATGTGTTTTATTTATTTTTATTACAATTCTTGGCATTTTTAAAATAAATGAATCATGTAAATCTTTGCTGATGTATTTTAGAGTACAATTCTTGGGAAATCTTGAGATAACATTACTCAGAAACTTGTGGAGGAGTTGGATTCTTCCAGGATGTTCCTCTTTGTGATGTGGCAATGATGAAGGTGATTTAATGCAGGGATTGTTGGCATGTTGAAGCCTGAGACAGTTGGTGTCAACTTCAGTAACACTGCATCCTGTGAGGTCTGAATGGGTTCAATTTGCTAAACTGACCAAATGAACCAAAAAATAACTTCATATTGCTTGCTCATTTCCAGATAATCAGATTTGTGTTAATCTTGATAAATTCTTTCTTTTTTTTACCCCAAAGACAGACAGGCAGAGACACATACAAATTCACCTGTAGCTTGTGAGGCTTAATTATAAAATGTGTCAGGTCAAGCCATTATACAAGTATTTTCTTGGGTGATGAAATATATTTTGCATATTATTTTCTGTGCTTTTCTCCACATTCAAACCTCTCTTCTAGCAAATCCTATACTGTATCCCTAACAAGGACGAAAGTTTATTTTACTTTGTTTTTTTATTCAGGAATAAAACAACTACCATAATGAATTTCATTTACACCATCTCTTTGTATTCACAAATAACAAAAAGCCTAAAAAAGTCGCAACAAGGGAAGGCAAAGAGAGGAGCCGTTGCTACATTTTAAATGGGTTTTAGTAGAAGTCACTGGCATTGCTGATCATTTTTCTCTTCTGCTGAGACTCACAGGGGAAAATACTGAATGGACAACATGCAGCCAGCAGCCGCCGCTCATAAAACTGTTAGTCAGTGTCAGCAAATGAAACTGACAAAGGCGTCTGGATGAAAGATTGAGTAATTATTTTTCTGTGTTAATGGCCCTTTATTTGTGGTTTTAATGCCTATGTTTGTTAACAGTAATTGCCTCTCCTTTACTGTTTATTTTTAATGAGTCCCTTAAAAATGGAGCACTAACTACTGTAGGATTTATCCTCATTTTGTTTACCATAGAAAGTGCAGTGGACAAAACAGAACTCCATATCCTTAAAGGGAAAGTGAACACTGAGCATCAGAGAAAGAAAGAAAAAAACAAACCAATAACTTCATAAGTATGTGCATGGGGCTTTTAAATGGAAAAGCAGCCAGGACCCTGCGCTGTTGGAGAGCTGGGTCTCACTAATCCATGGAGATGCAGCCCAATATAACTGTATTTTTTTCTGTATCATAATTATAGTCTTGGTTTTAAGGTGTCCATGGAAGAGTACAAAATAGATTGTTTTTACACAAAATAGGTCGCATTTTCTCAAAAGAATGCAATATTCAAGATCTTTCCCCTTCACTACATTATATTAAACTCCCTGCAGTAAGAATTATCCCTAACACAGTCATTCTTGTATCATCAACACTTAGTAAGTACTTTGTAGGTAATTAAGTATTCAATATTTATTTATCAAATAACTAGCCCTAGCCGGTTTGGCTCAGTGGATAGACCATTGGCCTGTGGTCCAAAGGGTCCTGGGTTCAATTTCGGTCAAGGGCACGTACTTTGGTTACAAGCTCCTCCCCAGCCCTGGCCCTGGTTGGTGCTCATGCAGGAGGCAACCAATCAATGTGTTTCTCTCATATCGATGTTTCTTTCTGTCTTTCCCTTTCTCTTCCACTCTCCCTAAAAAATCAATGAACAAATATCCTTGGGTGAGGAATAAAAATAAAAATAAATAAAAAATAAATAACTAGCTACCATTAGCTTCTAGACTGGGTAAGTAGAATGATTATGAAAGGGCAGAGCAGGCCAGCACAAAATGTACTGTACCCTCCATCCTGTGTAACTATGTATATGACTCCTTTTTCTTAGAAAACCGCGAGAATGTAACAGTTGCATAAACCTGCCAATAGGAGTGTAGAGAAGTAGACTCAGTCCAAATTGAGCAATCTCTGTAACCCACGTCACTTCCCTAAGCCCACCCAAATGACCAGCCCTTTATAAACTACCCCTCCCCCGGGGTTCTCTCTCTTGCCCCACTGCTGCGTCAGGAGGAGGCTGGGAGCCAAACCCGGGTTTGAATAAAGACTCTTTGCTTTTGCATCAGAGAAAAGGCTCCCTGGTGGTTGATTATTGGGGACCCTGAACTCTGGGCATAACAATTACAGTCCCCAAATCAGCGAAGCACATTTGACGTAACTTGTCTAAAATTCAAGCAATTAATTTATACTGTGTATAACTTAGAAAACGATTATTTATCTATATACTGATGTATTAGTTTCTTAGGGCTGTTTTAACAAATTACCACAAACTGGTTGGCTTAAAACAATAGAAATTTATTCTCTCCAGGTTCTGGAGGCCAGAAGTCTGAAGTCAAAGTGTCATCAGGGCCATATTCTCTCTGAAGACCTCGGGGAAGAGTTCTTTCTGACCTCCTCCTGGCTACTGGGGTTTCCTGGCAACGTTGGCATTCCTAGGCTGGAAGCTGCATCACTCCGATGCCTGCCTCTGTTTTCACAGGCCCATCTTCCCTCTGTATGTGTCCTTGTGTCTCTGCTTTCTCATAAGGACACTCCTCATTGGATTAGGACCTGCCTTAACCAATCACGATGTCATTTTAACTACTAGTATATTTGCAAAGAGTCTATTTCAATAAAAGGCTGTCTCTTCCAACCTTTTTAAGGTACAATTCTTTTCCAACCTTATTAAGGTACAATTATCCTTATTCTTTTCCAACCTTTTTAAGGTACAATTGACAAATAGAAATTTAATATATTCAACATGTACAACATGATGACTTGGTCTATGTACACACTGTGTAAGAATTTCTATAATTGAGCTAACCCATCCATCATTTTATATTTTTTATTTTAGTTAATGAATGCATTTAAGTTTTTCTTTCTTAGCAAATTTCATTTGTACAAGGAGTATTATTAACTATAACCACCATATTATACATTAGATCCTCAGACCTTGTTAATTTTATAACTGAAAGTTTGTACCCTTTAACAAGCTCTCTGAATTTCCCCCAGTCATCAGCCTCTGATAAGCACCATTCTACTCTGTTTCTATGAATTTGACTTTTTTTAAAAAAAAATATTCCACATATAAGTGATACCATGAAGTATTTGTCTATCTGTGATTGGTTACTTCTCTTCACATAATGCCTTCCAGGTTCACCCATTCTATTGCAAATAATAATATTTCCTTCTTTCTACCTGGTTGAATAGTCCTTATCTTGATTATTTTGAATAACCCTGAGATGAAGATATATCTCTTCAAAATTGTTATTTCATTTCCTTTAATACAATAATTAACAAATAATAATCCAAGAATAAACTCTGTATTTTGCATACTCACAACTGTAAAGCTACTTTTGCCCCACACTATATATATACTCAGAAGTGGGATTTCTGGATAATATGTAGCCCTATTTTTAACTTTTCTGAGAAACTGTCATACTCTTTTCCACAGTGGCTGCACAACTTTACATTCTCACCAACAGTGCACATGGGTGCCCTTTTCTTTACATCCTCACCAGCATTTGTTATCATTTGTCTTTTTGATAGTAGGCATTTAACAATCTTAAGGTGATATCTCATGGTGGTTTTTATTTGTATTTTCCTGATGGTTAGTGATGTTGAGTATATTTTCATGTACTTGTATGTCTTCCTTGAATATGTCTAGTCAGGTCAGTTGCCTATTTTTATTTGGATTATTTCTACTTTTGCTGTGAAGTTATATGATTTTCTATATTTTGGACATTAGCCCCTTATCAGATATATGGTTTGCAAATATTTTCTCCCATTCCATAGTTTGCCTTTTTAGTTTGCTGGTGGTTTCATTAGCTGTGCAGAGGCTTTTAGTTTCATGTAGTCCCACCATTTTATTTGCTTTTGTTTCCTTTGCTTCTGGTATAAAACAACAAAAAATTATCTCCGAGACTAATGTCAAAGAGGTGTTTTCTTCTAGCAATTTTACATCTTCTGTTCAAGTTCTCAATCCATTTTGAGCTGATCTTTGTATATGGTATAAGATCAGAGTACAGTTTCATTTTTTTTGCATGTGGATATCTAGTTTTCCCAATATTGGAAAGATATTAAAAATATTATTCTTTCCATATTGTATATTTTTGTGCCTTTGTACAAAATTATTGATTCATGTCTGTTTTTATGCCAACACCATAGTGTTTCAATTGCTATATCTTTGTCATAATTTGAAATAAAAAAGTCCAATGCCTGAAGCTTTGATTTTCATTGTCAAGATTGTGTTGGCTATTTGGGGTGCAACAGAATATGTTGAGTAGTTGTTCATAGATTTTTCCTTCGGATAATGCATTGTTCTAATAGAAACATACCAAAAAGACATGTTACATAAAGTAAAAACAATAATAAAACTAACAAAAACAGAGAATATTTGGTGTGGTGCTTTATGTTGGGGAGGCAATGAATTGATCACTGACTTACAGTATTCCAAAGGGCATGGTTTGAAAATATGAACCCAGGGGAAGAATGGACTGCATCTCCTTCGGAGAGTGCATTGGATGGCTAAGAGCAGGTACATTTACCTAATAGACATGAGACCAGGGAGTAGCTTTAAATTTCTCAGAAAGTAAAGCAACAACAGCAGTAATGATAACACCAGTCATTTTCTGAAGGATTGTTTGTGTGCTGTTCTAAACACATTCCATCCATCATATTCCTTAATCCTCACAACCCTCTAAAGGACATACTATTTATTTCTCCATCTTTTCTGAAGGTCATACTGAGGCACAAGGAAGTGAAGTTAGTTGATAAAGTTCTGCTTAGTGAGTGATGGAAAAACACGTTGAAATTAAGCAGTCTGACACTATGGCCAGTGAGTTTTATCCTATGTGAGTCTTATTTACATTAGAAAAGTAGCAATATTTTTGTATTTTCTGGATTGTGGGACACCCAGTCACTCCCTCTATTAATGAGTAGTGTAACTTTGAGGGTGGGATGTCGCACAGCCACAAGCAAGTGCCCTAGATAGTTAAGTAAGCTTACATTTCTTCTGTCAACTTCATTTATCATATATTTATTTTGTGAATAATAGGCAGAGCTTTCTAAGCCTTGTCTTTCAAGGTGGCCACAATGTTTAGAAGACCACCATGCCTCCCAGCCCTTCCCCCTGACTGAAAACCAAAGGACATTCACCATACAGGGTCTCACTAAAAGCTAAATAGCAAAAAAAAAAAAAAAAAAAAAAAAAAAAAAAAGTCATAGAAGTGATGCAAATAACATAAAATCATTAAAGTTATATACATGACTTAGGATTTAAACTAGATATAAAAACTGAATTAAAAATATGAATTAAAGATTTGATTGAATGTTCTACTTTTGCATGCTGGGTTGAAATAGATTGTATTTTTCTGTAGAAACGATGTTCCTTTCTCGACCCACCTGTCTTCATAAAATACTGATTGAAAAAAATCCGAGATCAAATCAATGGGCAGTGTTCAAATAGTTAACGTGTTTGACTCCAGAATATATCAAGAATCAAAACTATGTTTTTGCAAATGACTCATGGAGAAGAATAGTGTGACTTAATAAATGTGTCTCCCTATTTAAGTGAAAATATTTGAGCCAAAATTAGCAGCATATCTTGTCCTTCCTCCACATCTTAGAATGAAATAAACCACAGGAGAGATAAGGTTTCTTTGTCTGATTTAATTGCTTTTGGGGAGATGCACCACTGTAAAGCGACCTGACTGGAAGGGACAAGAGTGAAGAGATAGTAGTGAAAGTGCAAAAAAAGTTGGGAAGTAACACTAATTCAGTAAACAACTTGCAGACCTAAGGATACTTTGAATTGCATTTTTTAACCTTGCCACTTCCCTTTAGAAATAAACTAAGCAACTAAAAATGAATATCCACCCATTAGATTCTTCATGCAAATAAGTTCATTAACACTATCTTTGTTGCCTTTGTCTTAGAAAACTATGCCTAGATCATGAAGATATCATTCTCTGAAACTAAGGGAGGGAAGGAAAATTGGTGCTATTTTAATTTGTTTTGCTTTCTTCACATCTAATAGATGGGGTTTTGTGTGTATGTGTGTGTGTGTGTGGGCGCGCACACACGCACAAGTGTGAGTATGCATACTTAATTACTTGAATAATTTGGAGAGAAAGAAGTGTT
The DNA here is from genome assembly GCF_951640355.1 of Cnephaeus nilssonii. Taxonomy (NCBI): domain Eukaryota; kingdom Metazoa; phylum Chordata; class Mammalia; order Chiroptera; family Vespertilionidae; genus Cnephaeus; species Cnephaeus nilssonii. Next base: position 95,576,553 of record NC_137075.1, on the reverse strand, counting down.
GGAAAAGGTTCTCTGCAGTTTTAGTTAGCCCAGAAGGAATTGTCTAATTACTTGAATAGGAAAAAAGAAAGGAAAAATGTTCAACTGAAAAATATTCATTGAGTATCTTCCATGAGCCAGACCCTATCCAATTAGCTAGATACACAAGGATAAAAAAGAACAGTTCTTGTCCTCAAGAAACTTAGTAAGAATATGTAACTGTATGTAGGCAGAATCCAAATATTTAAGCCTAGCTTACATGGCATTAAGTAGCTATGGTAAAATGTAACATAGATATGGGAAGATGAGAGATTAGAAAAATAGATTGGAGCCAATTTCTAGAGTGCTTTAATTGTAAGACTGAGAAATTAATTATCTATCCTCTCTCTCTCTTTTATAGCCAAATGAATAACAAGGTCAAAAACCTATATTAAATGATTCACTTATTTACTTTTCTTATATTTCATCTGTATATATTTTGTCTATGTTATAGATCAAATGTGTATGTCTCCCCAAAATTCATATGTTGAAAACATAATCCCCAATATGGTGGTACTTTGAGGTGGGACTTTTGAGAGATGATTAGGTCACGAGGGTGGAGTTCCCATGAATGAGATTAATGTCCTTATAAAAGAGGCTCTTCAGCCACCAGGTGAAGTTACAAGCAAAAGATGGCCTTCCAGAAAGTGGGCCTGCACCAGACACTGGATCGTGGACTTCCCAGCCTCCAGAACTATGAGAAATGAATGTGTGTTGTTTATAAGTCATCTATTTCTATTTTTATCATAGCAGCCTGAACAGACCAAGACAATCTACAACTGGACAGAGGAGAAAAATTTTATAAAGATTGTGAAACAGATAAATTCATTACAGTGCATTCATTATGCACACTGATTTAGACATTTTTATTGCAATGGACATGGCGCATTTAAAAATATGTTTTTGCTTTTCTGATCTTTAGAAGTGTTTCTAGGCTTGCCATCTTCAACCCTCTTTAACTTTTTTAAGGTTTGAGAGAGAAAATTCTAAACTGTGAGTGATAATGAGAAATTTGGCCTATGCAGAAGCACCCTGTGGGGACGCTGGGTCTCTGTGGCTTACATTTGTCTAATTGGTGGCGGATGAGTCAACAGGGCGGACCAGAGGCTGTGATGTGATCTTGTGATCTCAAACTAGGACACATGGGCCGTGTGCCTGCCTTTAGCAAGAAGCCAGCGCTGGGAGTTTTCTTTCCACAGTGCTATTTGAATGTGTAAAAATGTCAGAGCAAACCTGTGCAGCAATCACAGCCCTGCAAATCTAGACTTTTCCATTTCTCTTTTAATTTTCAGATTAAGTCCCAAGTTCAACAATGTGGGCACACTCCACGGGGACAGAGGCTGGACCAGGCTACTATGCTTTCTTTGTGCAAAACACAAGGGCTTATGTTCGGATATTTGGTTATTTGCAGTTTTTCCCTGTCGTTTTTCTTTTCTTTTTTTTTAACATTTGAAAAATAATAACAACACTACTACCTTTTGATTTTGGTTGCTTTCACAAATGAAGCTTTGCTGGAAAAGTCTAATCCATAACCAAAATGCAACAGGGGAAGAGACACTTAGATCAGTCTTTCTCAAACTATGCTAAACTAGTTTTTGAGCTTTGTTTCTGTTTAAATTTCCAATATGTTGAAGACCATAACTTCTGTAAAAATCCAATAAAAGTTACTAGAAAATGAAATAAAAAACACACAAAATATAATTCCTCAATCGCTTGTTTTAGATTCAACAGACATATTTTTGTTATTTCAAGATTCTACACAGGTTTCTAAATGCTTCCACCTCCCATACTCATATCTTCACATTTTTCAGAAAGGCTCCAGTCAGAGGCCCACACTTCGAGTGTCACAGGCTTAGAGAATTCTTGAAACAGTCAGACAAGCCCAAGGCTAATAATACAATTTAAAAAAGAAAGCTACACATAACACTCTACATTGTCAAGATGACCATTGTTTCTCTGCATTAACCCAGTTGCTTTTGGAATTATCTACAAGGAGAGAAATTGTCCTTTAGTCACTAGAGCAGTAGCTGCTGAGAGAATTCAGAGCTGAAAAACTAAGCACGTGTTCGTGTGTATGTGTGTGTGTATGGGTATGCGTCCATGTGCGGGCACTCACGCTCAGAACTATATCCAACAATGGTCCATAATCTGGGAGAAAAATGAAATCTTCATGAAATTTTCAACAGTAACATCCAAAGAAGCATATACTCTGAAACATTGGCAATTACATCTCACTGCTTCCAAATGCACCTTTGTAAAATTTACAAATATAAAATGGAATCCATCTTGAGGGGTTTCACTGAGTGATAATACTTTATCTTTAAATATATATATATATATATATATATATATATATATATATATATATATATATATATATATATTTTCTCTTTTGCATTTCTCAGCAGCAGCCTTTCCCTGTATAAATCCTTTCTTCTCCTTTTTTCAAGTTTATATTTCTTAGTGAATGATGAAAAAACTGATAGTCATTTTGATCTCCATTTCTCCCTCCTTTTAAAACAATAGAACTCCTGATTTTTTTTTATAAAAAGAAGAGTTTATTGCTTTTTAGAAAGAGAAGAAGGAAGAGGGAGAGAGAAATATCGATGTAAGAGTAAAACATCTATTGGTAACCTCCTGCATGCCACCCACCAGGATCAAGTCTGTGACTGGGCATGTGCCATGACTAGGAATCGTGACCTTTTGGTTCATGGGATGACACCCAACCAACTGAGCAACACCGGCCAAGGCCTTATTTATTTATTTATTTTTTACCTGAACAAATGCCTATTCAGAGTAAGAACTCTGTTTATAATTATCTCTTGCTGTGGTGAACAATGAGATGTGAGCAGAAGTGTTGGGGCAGGTTCTGGGAACCATACCTGAAATGTAGCTGCCAATCTATTTTCTTCATTGACTGTACCCAATTTCTGGCTTGAATGAGGAATTCCATCCATCTTGGGTTGTCCTATAATTCTGGAAGTAGGAATCACATAGGGTGGAGCCAATAGTTACCTGGAGCATGAGTCACTAACATCTAAATTACCATCCTACCCCTCTCCCCATTTCAGACAGACTTCCTCTGAAATATTTGACCTGGAAAGAAGGCCAACTCTTGCCTTGTTTAATCAACTATTACTCAGAACTAAACCTTTTCCTAACTGATAGGAGTGACAATAATGGAAGCATATTACAAGTACATTTCTGTGCTTTCCTACATGCTGGCCAGTAGCCAGATGGGTCTATTCACACTAGCACATTTTATGAATTCAGTATCCCATGGGGTTGGTGGCTGTTCTGTTGAAAAGTACAGACATTGTAGAGATTTCCCTCTTCTTGGAAATTTCCTTTGGACAGCATTGGTCTGTAGGGCAAGATCTAGCTTAATCCTCTTGGGAACCAAATAGATATTTACTGTAAGTTTTTCATTTCTATATCTTTAAAATTATTTACATTTTGAGTAATCTAAATAGATCAAACAAGTATGTGAAAAGAATACACTATATATAATAAATTTGGAAATAATCAAATGTTGAAAACAATCACAAGAAACACAAGGCAGTTACTGGGAGGGGTGAGTATAAATTTCAAGAATAAATTCAAGACTTAGAATAAGTAATTATGAGTTCTTCCACCCCACCTACATAATTTCACACTGATTATTTCAGGTGAAAGTAGGCATCAAGGATGCTTACAGGGAAAAGAAAGGATGGGGGAGGTTAAGACACAACGGTAAAATATATATCTCGGTCAGCTCTTGGTTAGCAAAACACAGTTATGAAAGGCAACTGCATTTCAGCTGTCGTTCGGATAGTGAAAGACATTTTCACAATGAGAAAATGTGGTATAATACTGAAAATTTACAAATTCATTGTTAAAAGTCATCATTTTGTTCCATTTTTGTTTTCATTTTCCCCTAAAAAAATGCCCAGACTACTGTTCCTTTCTTCATGTTGAATAGATTTGCTATTTTAATTATGCAAGTATGTCCCTGCCCATGAGGCCTGAGTTGAATTTTTGTCCAAAACCATTATACTACATTTTTCAATGTGATTATGAAAATTGAAGACTCATTTTCTTAGTGAACAAAATTATTTCCCACTTTTTTCTCCTAATTTGCAAGGGCAATCACACTGAACCTCCTTCATATGGAAATGTATTAAAAACTTATTAATATGTTACAGGCTCTGTAGTGGAATCCAGTCTATAAAAAAATTCCAACTAAGGCATGTATTTGTGATTCAAGAATTCAAAATCTTCTGCTTCAAAGTCCTTTTCTTAAGCAAAGGGTAGTATTTTAATGATCTGTCTGTGCTACCTATTGGTATTTATCAGCACTAAGCCACAATAAGCAATGGATTTCAGCCTAGAAAAGTATTGGCTTTGTGATATGATGGAAGGTACGTAGATTAAGAAGACCTGAGTTCAACTCTTGGCTCCTGTTAGTTGTGGAACGTGGTTAACTTCATTAGTCCGCCGGAGGCTCCACAAAATGAAACCTGTATTATTTACCTCTGAGTGGTATTATAAAAATGAAATGAAAAAATGTATGGACTACATTTATCTTAATCTGCTCAGGCTGCCATGACAAAATGCTGTAGGTGGCTTAATCAATAGAAGTTTACTTTCTCATAATTTTGGAAGCTGTAATTCCAAGACCACGGTGCCAGCCTGGTTTGGCTCTAGTGAGAGCTCTCTGCCTGGCTCACAGATGACCTTCTTCACACTGTGTGGTCACGTGGCCTCTCCTATGTATGGATGGGTTTTAATCTCAGGACAGCCTGCCCTGTGAGTTTGCCTTCCTAATCCCTGTGATACCCAGACTCTTACAGAGTGAAGCATTGTGTTTGGTCCCTACAGGTACTCAGCAACTTACTTTGTTGTCCACATGTTCAGGGATCAAAGACTACAACACGGTGAGTTGCAAACATAATATTTTATATGAATGTTTTGTTTTTGTTTATTTGTTTGATTTTCCCTACTTACTGTTTAACAATACTTGGACCGGCGGATAGGATTAGATATAGTTTGAAAGTGGCAAGATTTCTTTTCTGGTCCTGGTTCTGTCCTTACGTGTATGACTTTGGGAAATTTCTATGTTGCCCCCTGCCTCAGTTTTCTTTGTGACATTGAGTTACTGTATTCAGTTTCCACCTCGATGCTGAACCTATTGATTGTACCACACCATGATGATTGCAAAGAGGACTTTCTCCAATGATAAGCATTTACAAAATATTAGCTTACATGTCTAAAATCTATTTCAAAACCTAGTTAATGAGTGCGTAATCAGTGCTCACTGCTACTTACCTTCACAAATTCCTTAGGTATTGATTTCTCTCCCCTCTTTTGAATAAGCTGAAACTAACACTAGTGAGCTGCATGACTTGCCTTCAGGACCACAAGATAAAATCCCCAAATCCTGATTTATTGGGCAGCTAGATAAAATCTGGCTTCTTCCGGATTTTTGAATCAATATTTACAGGTTGCACATCTTCAATATGTTAAAGAACAAATAAAAACTGTCAGTTGATTTCAGCCCTGTGTTTTTGTATCCTACCAGATTATGCAGCTTCTAACCCAACTATCTGAAAAACAAGGCAGTGGATCTCTATGTTTATTCTTGGCTCCCATGGCGGGAGACGTGTTTTTTAAAGAAGGATTTTAGCTGTATCTCTTCAACCCCACCCCTTGTAAATGTACTGTTGCATCCACCAAGAATTCAGAAACATTAATTCTCTCTTATCAGACTGCCTGTCTAAACTCACAGTGCAAAGAACTGCTAATTTCATTTTCTTTCGGTTCAGTTTCATTTCTTCCTTCTTGGGATTTCTGTTTTAAAAAGCTTTTAACAGTCTTTGGTTGCATATGGTGCATAGGCTGATGGAATAGGCAAACTGGTTTGAATAAAACAAGAATAAAAATAAACCACATAGAACTAGACTCCAAACTTTTTGGGAGGTCCTCAATGTGTTGCTTTTTTTGTTTTGTTTTGTTTTTTTGGTGCATGTCAATTATTCTTATTCGGAAACCAGGAATGGAATCCTCCCAAATACCTAAATACAGTAAGAAAGAAGGCATTGTTCTCACGATCAAAGAGTCTAACTAGACCTACGAACTCTGGAAAGTTCTTCATATTATAATATTTGCAGGTTCTTATAATAAACAAGAAACTTCAGCAAAATATGAGAATTACTAGATGTGATTTGTCAAAGGATAAACTTGACAATTTCTTTTTGGCATTATCTTATAAAAAAAGATAGATACTAAACATAACAGGCCACATAGCAAGGCATAAAGTCCCCAAACCCAAATATTTAAATCGTAGCTACTCAAAAAGCCATGGAAATAAAATAAAAGTTTCTACTGAAATCCCTTTGGCATTGTCTTCCTGCTGAATGTTTTCAAAACACACCGAACAGTTTATATCCTTAGGGGGGTCACTTTTCTCTAGTTGCTTTGTATGTTTACACATGTCTAACTACTCTTTGTATTGTCTATTATAACAGAAAATTCACGCCATGCATCCAGGTTTGGGTTCACATGACTTACCAGATGGGTTGAGGATGGGAATACAGAATGTGCTAGTGTCTGGACGATATTTCAGTCTGTAAAGGGGGAGGAGAGGAAAAGCACAAAAGAAAGGAGAGAATTTATGCTGAGTGTCTTCACTTGGAGATCTCATCACATCTCTTCTGTTTACTTCTTAAACAGAAATCAGTCAGAAAATCGGTCAAAAATGATTGGGAATGCACAGACAGGAAAGAAGCAGAAACTGGCGCCTGTTCTCTGGAGTTTATCATCCTGGTGGTGTGATAAAACAAGAGGTTAAGTAACATGTAAGTTACCTATATGTAAGTCACCATGTTTACCACTACTTTCCAGTCAATCATGGGCCTCATCCAGGTTTCAAAGAGGAACTGGGTCATGACCTTTCAGTGAAGGGACTTGCAATCGTAAGAGGATGAAGGAAGTGAGGAGGTTGTGTCAGGAACTGAGAACTGTGTGAATAAAAGGGGAGAAATACAAGGTACACGCAGGATATGAGAAGAAGATGGCTTTCCGTGGAATTCTGGTTTAAGTAGGACAGTCTTTGCAAACTCAGATGCCTTGTGGGGCAAGAGTGGTATGCAAATGAGCAAAGCAAGATGGGAGAATACTTACCTAAAAGCACTCACTTAAAAAAAGTCGCTTATCAAACTAGTAGAAATATGTTTCATTTCTAGAAAGAAAAAAATCCTTCCCTTTTGTATTTTCTCCTTTTCCTTTGTGTAACATGGGCACAAAGTAATACTATTTCTCCTGTTAAAAAAAAAAAAAGGCAACGATGTTGGCACATGGGCAAACCTCCACTGCTGCTCAGTGTTGCATTAGGAGACTGAGGAAAGACCCATCTGTTTGGTACCATGTTCTGTCTGTGAGGGATAGCGGCTATTGTGGCTTTTTGAGGAATTTAATCCACGAGGGCTAGATCTTTGCCTTTTCCACAGAAACTCCTATCTGCATTTTAGTGTGAAAGTTCTCAATACCTTTATTGCTGTTTCAGTCTTTTTTTATATACACTGCAAGCCGAACAATAGAGTTTAAAACAAGGCATTACCCATACATAAGAATGCTCTCCTCAGCCGTGGGAGTGCAACCTCTGAGGGTGAAGAGAAGGATGCCATAGGCCTGCAGAGATAAGAACTTTGAGGAAACCAATGGAATTAGTCTTTAGGTTTTAGGATGTGGTTTCAGATCCAGGCTCCTCTTCAGAGCCCGGATTTGATTCACTCAGTAAATGCTAAACCCATTCTATTTGCATGACGTTCTCTAAAGCATTTTCAATTGGAACTGATTTTGTATTTGAGAATGAGGGAGAATGGATTGCAGCAAGCTGATGTTTCCTTCTGTGAAGAGCTGCTTTTCCAGGGCGTTGACAAATACCCGGTCTGGCCTTTCAGCATTTTTTTTCCTGTGTGCCGAGTAGTATCCAAGAGAATAGATCACTTTTATTTTAGCATGCAATATTTTGATAATAAACTTTTAAACTCTATTTATTGGACTACACAAACAAAACCGTTACTTTCTTGGCTAACACTGATAGCTTATCTAGTGGGAGAGATAAAAAGTGATGTTGGTAAGAAATTTTAAAGAGCATTTGATACTGGGAAGAAAAGAGTAATCAAATCACCTAGTATTTATTTTCTCCTGTGTGCCTGGAATTAGAATATTGATTAATACTGTCTTCTACCCATCTCATACATAAGCATGTTGTCTCACTGTGCCTGTGGTGAGCTCTAAATAATTGTTTCCTTAGCATTAGAAAAAACAGATTTTACTGCCTGAGCAGAAAATATCTGATAATTGCAGGAGATTTCAGAAGGACAGTGAAAGAAGATTAAAAAAAAACACAACAAAACAATTTGAAGCTGACTGATGATTACTAGATAATTTATGAGCTGTTGGCCTCACTTAAATATAGATCTGACAAATTGGGAGTATATTTTAATACTAGATGGGAGATAAAATGCATGTAATGCTTCTTTATTTTCCAATATAGTTTTACCTTTACTGTATCATTTGATTTATAATATATAAAATAGCCTGGTGGCAAAGTGGGGTCTGTGTGTGTGTGTGTGTGTGTGTGTGTGTGTGTGTGTGTGTGTGTGTGTGTGTAGAAGGAATAGTTCAGGAATTATTACCCTTGTCTCACAAATGTGGTCATTTAGCTGAATTTGAGTGATGTACCCATAGTTTCACAACTAGTTTGCTAGCAGAACTGAGCCTTCAGGCTTCCTAGTCATAGTGATTCCTATCACAGTAATAAATATATTTGCCTCTCTGGTATCCATTCTCTGCATCTCCCATTATATACCTGCTGATGGTTTGAGTGAAATTATCCTCATTCCCTCACTGATATAAAGTAATCTTTGGAAACAGATGCTCCATTTCAAAGTGATTGGTTCAAGATGGACACAGAGAACTCAGTTAAGCCTACGGTTTTTGTCCTGGAATTGTAGGGGGAAACAAGTTGTTTGCTTTCTTTTTAATATTAGAGGCCCGGTACATGAAATTTGTGCACGGGGGAGGGGGTATGTGTCCCTCAGCCCAGCCTGCACCCTCGCCAATCTGGGATCCCTTGAGGGATGTCTGACTGCCCATGGGATCAGGCCTAAACAGGCAGTCGGACATCCCTCTCACAATTCAGGACTGCTGGTTCCCAACCGCTCGCCTGCCTTCTGTCTGATTGCCCCTAACCACTTCTGCCTGCCAGCCTGATCACCCCAAAACCACTGCCCTGCCAGCTAGATCGACACCTAACTGCTCCAATGCTGGCCCGATTGCCCCTAACTGCCCTCCCCTGCAGGCCTGGTCACCCCCAACTGCCTTCCACTGCAGGCCTGGTCACCCCCAACTGCCCTCACCTGCTGGCCTGGTTGCCCCCAACTGCCCTCCCCTGCAGGCCTGGTCCCCCCCAACTGCCCTCCCCTGCAGGCCTGGTCCCCCCCAATTGCCCTCCCCTGCAGGCCTGGTCTCCCCCAATTGCCCTCCCCTGCAGGCCTGGTCACCCCCAACTGCCCTCCCCTTCAGGCCTGGTCACCCCTAACTGCCCTCCCCTGCAGGCCTGATCACCCTCAACTGCCCTCTGTTGAAGGCCTGGGTCCCTCCCAACTTCCCTCCCCTGCTGGCCTGATCACTCCCAACTGCCCTCCCCTGCAGGCCTGGTCCCCCCCAAATGCCCTCCCCTGATGGCCTGGACTCCCCCAATTGCCCTCCACTGCAGGCCTGGTCACCCCTAACTGCCTTCCTCTGCAGGTCTGGTTGCCTCCAACTGCCCTCCTCTGCCGGCCCAGTCACCCCTAACTGCCCTCCCCTGCAGGCCTGGGTCCCTCCAAATTGACCTCCCCTGCTGGCCATCATGTGGCAGCCATCTTGTGTCCACATGGGGGTGGCCGTCTTTGACCACATGGGGACGGTTATGTTGCGTGTTGGAATGATGGTCAATTTACATATTACCCTTTTATTAGATAGGAGGTTTTTGTTGATTTTGGAGAGAGTAAGGGAGAGGGATAGAGAGATAGAAACATTGATGAGAAACATCATTGATTGGCTGCCTCCTGCATGCCCCCTACTGGGGATCAAGCACAAAACCTGGGCATGTGCCCTGACTGGGAATCAAACCAGTGACCTCTCGGTTCATGGGTCAACACTCAACCAATGAGCCACACCACCAGGCAACAAGTTCACTGCCATTAGCAACGTAGAAATGAGCAAATGAGAAAGCATTTTGGCCCTGGCAGCTGCTTGCAGACATCCTGAAGCCAAACGTGTAGTGAGCTGGCCCCTTGAAGGCTGAGAAGAGATTAATGTTAAGAACAACAGGCAATGTATGTATTCCAGCTACTGGATAAAGCTTTGAATGGCTTATTTTTAAATATACCCTATAGATTAAATAAGTAAATTCCTTTTGTAACTGAAGCCAGTTTTGTTGTAGTTTCTATCATTCATAACTGAAAGTATCCTGAGTGAAACTCAATGCTGCATGGGAAGATATCCTCTTCTCTTTGTCAAAAGAAAACTTTAGGCTGGGAAAGGGTCTGGTACATCTTGGGAATGAAAGTGCTGGTCATGTTTTCTCTTTTTATCTGAGGGCTGCTTCTAAGAATGTTCAATTTAAGAAAACTCATCAGGCTGGACTCTCATGAATTATGCACTTTTATATACATAGTATATTTCAATAATTTCTTTTCTTAAAAAATAAAAGTTTGGATCATATTCACAGGCTGTCCCAGCATGGTTACATCACATACCTAATAGATGCTCTGGAATGAGAAGCTTTTAAACAATTAAGTTCTCCAAAGATATGTTTTAGAATAAAAGGGCACATCAAGAAAGAATAAAAGCGAGGGGTAAACTTTAGGAATAACATGGAGAATGTTGTCCTATTTTTTGAAGTAAATTCCTAATTTTAGCTTTAATTTCCTGAAATGAGGGATGGGGTATGACAGCAAATAGAGTAAGAGGGTGGGAAGTGACACATGATTATCCTTATTGGTAAAGGGTTGAACAAGTTAGAGAGAATGACTGAAGGTAATGCCTCATTCTTCTAAGGCAGGGGTGGGGAACATCCGGCCCTCGGACTGTATAAGGCCCACAGAATCAGTTGGTCTGTCTCTGCCAAGGCATTAGGGGTGAGTTAACTAAATGTTTGATGAAGTATAGCAGGCTAATTTTTAAGTTGATAATTTTGTACAGCCTGAGAATGAGGTTATAAAAGTCCAAGTGGCCCTTGACTGAAGAAAGGTTCCTCACCCCTGTCTAAAGGAATAATGATATTATAAGGGCACCACTTCTCATAGATGTCAGATGGTCCTCTTGTAGCAACAACCAAATGGTGTGTCACCATCAATCAGTCCATGTGCCTTCTTTGGCATACAGGTAATACATTAACAAGTATCATGATAATATAGCATCTACTGTTAATGATTGCTTATTCAGACAGGTGATGTAAAACACGAACTCTGGGGGCCGATTGCCTGAGTTCAAGTCCTGTTTCCACTACTTATTAGCTAGGTGACCTTAGGCATGTAAGGTAACATCATTTAGGATTAGAAATTTCTCCCCATAAAGGATTAGAAAAATATTAATAACATCTTTATAATAGTATAGTTGTGAAGATTAAATGCAAGCTCTTGATGTATTAATAATGATCATATATCAAGCCATGCAAATTAATACATTAAGTCAAAGAACAAACATATGAGAAAGTTATTTTACCACCATTTTATAATATAGGAAACTGAGACTTCGAGCCTGTAAGTGACTTGTGTAAGGTCACACAGCTTGTAAATGGTGGAACAAAATTCCATCTCCAAATGTGTGCCCTTCCACCTCACCAGTCCTATCCTAGGCCCCCAGACCTCCTAAAAATGCTTTAAACTGGTAAGATAGGCTCTTTCATCAGGGATAGCGTTCAGTCTTTTATCTTTTAAAGAACTCTGTAGCTACCATTAGGTTGCTCTTTTCAGAAAACATTTCTGATTATTTTGGGGAAGATGTACATGTTAGTTCATCGAACCCTTTATTCAGGTGAATTAAATCCACTTTTTTTCATCTTTGCCCCTTTGTGTTGATGAAAGCCAATGCTCATTATCCACAGTATAAAAGGCTTCTTGTTATGTGAAAAAGCAATTATTAATCATACAGGAGATACAGGAGATAACAACTAAATCTAACATTTCATATATTCAAGAGCTAATTAAGGGCCTTGGGCCAGGCAACTTCATTCTGCACAGATGATCTATGACTTCTCTACATCTCATTTTAAAATTATTCAAATAATTAGTCACCTTATAATATTTATCCATGGCAAATCTAGAAAGGGCATCAATTACATATTTATAAAATACTTTTTAAAAATCTTTATTGTAGAAAGTATTATAGATGTCTCATTTTTTTCCCCATTGACTTCTTCTAGCCTACACCTTCCCCCTCACCCCAAGCCTTCACCTCACTATTGTCTGTGTCCATAGGTTATGCATATATACATGCAAGTTCTTTGGTTAATCTCTTCCCACCCACCCACCCACCCAGCCTACCTTCCCTCTGAGATTAGATAGACCTTTGGGTGAATTAGTTTTCACAATATGATGAGTCTTTTCCTGCATCTTTATACTCTAGTTCTGATATACATTTGAAACTTTAAAAAGCAGGGGGGAAATTTAGATTTTATCTTCATTTATTAGTTTTGAAAAAAACAAACACTCTGTGACTTTCATTCAGGGAAGAAATAGAAGTTAAAACTGCAAAAATGTTATGGACAAGGACAGTTTCCAAATTTTTATAAGCTCAGATTTTAACTTAAGAGTTTTATCAAAAAATTGCTTGAGCACAAGAATTTGCATAGTTGTACTTTTGTAATAATTACTGAAACTTTGGTCATTATTTTTTATTATTTTGCATTATATGAGTAAATACTATTCATTGATATCAACATATCATAGTCATTTTTGTTATTGTACTTCATAAGATGACTCTTATTGCTATCATTACCTTGATAGTATAATATGGAACTAACTTTAGCCAGTGACTCCTCATTTCAAAGTGTTTAAACTACCATTGTTACTAATGTATAAAAGCCTAGAATGTTTGTTATCAATCCTGAAAGTATCAAGTCAGGATAGGTACTTGGTAATGTTACATCAGAAATAGTTTAGGACCCAGATTATTAATATCCCAGGCTCTCCTGAGAACCAAGAAGAGCTATACTTCAGAGCAGTAAAGAATGAGAGGTAGATAAGAGTCTTACAAAACCTGCAAAACTGCTTAGAGTCAGCACTGGCTTTGACTAGATTAAGGTTATCTGCTCCCATTCCAACTAATCTAAAATAAATAAAATGAACTCTCCCTGGAGAAAAATGATGCATTTCTGAAATTCTATAACACATCAAATGCAATGTCTGGCATGCAATAAAAAATTACTAGGCATACAAAGGAATAACTTCAAGAAGGAGAAAAAATAGATGATTGAGTTATTGGAGTAATTATGCATAGATATAAAAAGAACTGTTATTAAAATGTTCAAGAAAATGGGTGACATGTTGAATATTTTTTTTCAGATCATTTAAATCAGTGAAAAATGATCTAATGGAATTTTAGAAAATGTAGTTATTGATTCAAAATTCAATAGGTGAGTCCAACCATAATCTGCAGAGGTAATTAGATAATTAATTGGAAGATGAGCTGGCTGAAAATTTATAGTCTAAAGCACTGAGAGCCAAAAAGGTGAGAAATATGTAAAAGGATATAAGAAATCTGTGGGATTGGTGAAAAAGTGTATCTGCAGTCCCAGAAGTGTAGAGGACAAAGCATGGAGCAGAAGCAGTATTTAAAAACAGGTGAACAAGGATTTCTCAAAACTGAAGAAAGATATCTATATATATAAAAGCCAAGCAACCTGAATGACCATATCAACCAGAACAACCAGTCACTATGATGTACACTGCGGCTGGTCAACTGGGACCAGCTGGACAACTTCCTGTGGCCCTTTATTCCCCGATAGCTTGGCCCTGATTGGGGCTGGTCAGTTGGACCCCATCCATGCATGAATTCATGCACTGGGCCTCTAGTTAACTTATAAAATCTAAAAAGCACTTCAGAACTCAAATAGATTAAATATGGAAGAAATAATATCTAAATTTATTAAAGTAATACTGCTGATTTCCAATGTCAAAGAGAAAATAATATGAACAGCTGGTGGAGATTCATTGCTTAAGATCAAGAACAGTATGAAATGTGGAAGAGTGGAATTTTTGTTATTAATTTTTAAGTTGATACAATAATTAATGTGCTGACAAAATGAAAACATGTTTAGACATATATAAAGTGAATGAATTTGTCACCAGTAGACCTACACGATAAAGCAGATACTGAAAAAAAAAAATTTAAGCAGAAAAAAAATAATCCAAGATACAAAAATAGAAATGTAGTAAGGTATAACAAGTGTTGATAAGGCTAAAAGTGTATGCATATACAAATGAATAGACTATATCATATACCGTATTTTCTGGCGTATAAGACGACTGAGCATATAAGACGACCCCCAACTTTTCCAGTTAAAATATAGAGTTTGGGATATACTTGCCGTATAAGACTACCCCTCTTCCAACGCACACCAAATAAAAATTAAAAAAACATCAGATTTGATTTCAATATGGTAATTTTAATTCAAATGCTTATGACATGCAGGTACTTAGCAGGAAAACTGTCACTTATAAACATAAGGCTGTTTGTCATCAAACATGTAAACATAAAACAGTGCAAGTGGATTAAACTTTTCCTAATTCACTCTAAAGCTGAAAGGAAGGATAAGACAATAAACCCATGGGAGCTGTCAAGCTGTTTGCTTTCTAAGCTGTCAACCAAACTGGAACTGATGATGATAGGAGGAAGATAACAAACAATAGAGAGAGAGCAAGTGCCGGCCAAGTTCCTGGTGAGTTAGCAATGCCGCTTCACTGCAGTCCTCAAGAGCGAGATCTGAGAGGCAGAGAAGGAGGTATGGTAATAAGATACAAGGTCTGGCCAGATGGGTGAAAGAGGCGTGTTTTTCTGGGTGCAGCTTTATCTCTTTTTTCCATACCCTGGGCGACCCGGACGCCTGCAGCTTTCTCCGCCCTTCATACACCTTCCCAGTGAGGCACCCCCTCACCTTGTCATCAGGATCGAGTTAAGTCACTTCTTTCCACGAATCCTGGTGAGTGGATTTTCTTCTACCTTACTTGTATAGCACCACCCTTGCTGCTTTCATAAGGTCGCTGCATACGGTGGGGGGGAGCTCAAAAACGGCCGCGGCCGCTTCCCCGCCATATGCAGCGAGCACCCGGCCGCACTCCATTCATTTTAATGGAGCCGGACAGAGACCGTATGCGGCACATAAAGGAGCCGACTGGAGACACTTGCGGTCTCTGTCCAGCTCCATTGAAATGAATGGAGTGCGGCAGTTTTTGAGCTCCCCCCACCGTATGTGTCAACCGCAGATTCTCCAGTCCGGCTCGGAAGTTTCAGCACCCGCCCTATAAGACGACACCCAGCGTATAAGACGACCCCGACTTTTGAGAAGATTTTCCTGGGTTAAAAAGTAGTCTCGCATGCCGGAAAATACGGTAATAACAACAAAAACAACAGTAATACAGACCATAATGATAATAATCATGATGTGGTGAAAGAAGATGTCTTATGAGCTATAGTAGTTACAAAAAAAAAACAAGATAACTGATAGAAGGCATAAGGAATGAAAGAAAGGAATGAGACTTTCATTGTTTATGAACTATATCATTGTTTATGAGGAAAATTCAAAATAATTTACAAATTGAATATTATATTTAGGTTAATATAATAAGTTTTTTAAAATATATTTTTATTGATTTCAGAGAGAGAAAAGAAGAGGGAGAGAGAGATAGAAACATCAGTGATGAGAGAGAATCATAGACTGATTGTCTCCTGCATGCCTCCTACTGGGGATCTAGCCTGCAACCCGGTGGTATATAATAACTTTTAAAATAAGTCAATAAAAAAATAACTGTATTTCATATATCAGGAGCTAAAAACTTGGAACTGATATTTTATTTATTTACTTTAAAAATATATTGTTATTTATTTCATAGAGGAAAGAGAGGGAGAGAGAGATATAGAAACATCAATGATGGGAAAGAATCTTTGATCCTTTGCCTCCTGCATGCCCCCTACTGGGGATCTAGCCCGAAACCCTGGCCATGTGCCCTGAGTAGGAATGGAATCATGACCTCCTGGTTTATAGGATGATGATAAACCACTGAGATATGCTGGCCAGGCAGGAAGTGATATCTTATAAAAGGCATGATCTCCTTGGGAACCTGATTCTTTACGGTCTAAGCAGCAATGGCTCTCTAATATTTATGCATAAGAATCACCTGGTTTGTTAAATGCCAATTGATTGTCCCTACCACCAGAGTTTCTGATTCAGTAAGTCTGAGGTGGAGCCCCCAAAATTTGCATTTTCAGGTAATTCTGATGCTACCTGTCCGAGGATCAACTTTAAGAACCACTGTACTACAAAAGCCTTCTTTTCTCGGGACTCATAAGCATTTATTTTTTGTAACTCATTTTATAACTATCTTTTTATCTTTTTCCTTTCTCACAATTTCTATATGTTACCTTAAACTTTTTTTTGATCGTGAATGTCAATTTCAGCAAACGTTTTTTGAGAGGCTACAATATAACACCATTCTAGGTGCTTGAGATTTATCAATTAATCAAATAAATAAGAAAGAAAATAGCACCGAAACCGGTTTGGCTCAGTGGATAGAGCGTCGGCCTGCGGACTCAAGGGTCCCTGGTTCGATTCCGGTCAAGGACATGTACCTTGGTTGCGGGCACATCCCCAGTAGGGGGTGTGCAGGAGGCAGCTGATCGATGTTTCTCTCTCATGGATGTTTCTGGCTCTCTATCCCTCTCTCTTCCTCTCTGTAAAAAAATTAATAAAATATATTTTTAAAAAAAGAAAGAAAGAAAACAGAGCATTTTCTGCCCTGAAGGAGATTTTATTTAGTATTTATTGTGAGAAATGTTGAAACCATATTTTGTGCTGGATTTGAGAAGCTTTTCTCAAACAAATTTTTTGTTGCTGTTTATGGCAATTTTGTTTGTTTGTTTTTGGGTTTTTTTTTGTGTGTAAGGAGGCCTGAGTGAAAAAGGTGAAGGGATTAAGCAAAACAAACAAACAAACAACAACAAAAATCCAGTCATAGACAACAGTATGGTGATTACCAGAGGGAAAGAGGGTAGGGAGAGGTAGGAGAGGATAAAGGGGGGATAAATGGTGATGGAGGGAGACTTGACTTGGAGTGGTGAACACAGAGTACAACATGCAGATGACGCAGTACAGAATTGTACACCTAAAACCTATATAATTTTATTAAACAATGTATCCCAATAGAGTCAATAAAAATAATAAAATGAAATAAAATAAACAGTTTTAAAAAGAAGACACACCTTACAATTAAATGTATAAATTTTCTGTTCTGACAAAAACACACAAATGATCAAGACATATAATACATTTTTTTTCATTATTTCTTTGAATTATACTTAAATACCCTTTGCTTGTTTGTTTTGCCATATACATTTAGCAAATTCCAGAGAAAATATTGTTTCTCAGTTCATATAAAAAAAAAAATTCTCAGGTCTGCAATCCTTTGGGCTTTACCTGGTGCTTACTATTAAGCATATTAAAAAAAAAGAACTACATAAGCCCACATGGAAAATATATGGCTAGAAATTTCATTACCATTTTATTGAAAACTTGGCTTAAAGAGTAATTGTTGTATTTGTTTCTAATGTGGTTAAAGCTGGAAAGACCAAGAAAAAGCTCTTAATGTTTTTGTTCACACAGTTTTTGTTATTTTTATTTGCACACTTAGACAAATTCATATACCCTTGCATACATATGCAGTTTGTAGAGTATTGCATTAAGTCCATTATAAAATATAATTCAAAATATTGTTTAGAAATACTAATCATCTAGACAACTTTTTACAACTTTGCTAATGATTTCTTTATTAAACCATTGATACATTCACTTATATTACAGTAGAACCATAAATTAATAATATGGTAAGAAATGCCTACACGTTGTCCTATTATCAAGTGGTTGATGGAGAAAATAAGGTTAGAAAGGTGGGTGGCACAGTACAAGAACTGAAAAGTGAATTTTAGGACATGAAAGGCTTTACCTACTTTGCTAAGGAGTTTGAACTCTCACATTAGAATCTGATAGTCCGAGTGCCTATCTCTGCTCTATCTAATCTAATAATAGACAAATATGCAAATTGACCGCACCTTCGCTACGCCACAGCCACGCCCACCAGCCAAGCCAAGCCCACCAACCAATCAGGACGAATATGCAAATTATCCAAACAAAGATGGCGGCTAATTTGCATATCATGACAGCATAGAAAGAAGCCAAGAGCTGCAGAAGGGAGCAAAGCTGCAGAGAAGCAAGCAAGCCGGGGAGGGGGGGAGGAGAAGGGAGGAGCGGAGGCGGGGCCGGGGGAGAAGGAAGTTGAGCAGGCGGGGCCAGGGGAGAAGGGGCGGGGCCGGGGGAGAAGGGAGGAGTGGAGGCGGGGCCGGGGGAGAAGGGAAGAGTGGAGGCGGGGCCGGGGGAGAAGGGAAAAGCAGGCGGGCTGGCAAAGAAGGCGGGCCGGGGGAGAAGGGAGGAGAGCGGGCTGGAGGAGTAGTTAGAAAAGCAGGGGGGCTGGTGGAGATCGCGGGGCGGGGGACAAGGGAGGAGAGCAGGCAGGGTGGGGTAGAGTGCAGCAGGAAACCCTATTGCAGGATTTTTCCTGCAATGGGAACGCTAGTCATTTAATAACCTAGTGACCTTGGGTACTTCCTGTAAACCCTCAGATTGTCAATTTTCTTATCTATAAAGTGGGTTTAATCATAACATGCAAAGGATTGTTTTGGGTTAATTCAAGTAAAAGTTCTTAGCTCAGACTTCATCTCATAGTTAAGTGTGTAATAAATGTTAGCAACTATGGATATGGATGCATATTAATTACAGACAGCTAAATCTATTGCCTGAGTGAGAAAATAGGGAATGAAAAGGAGGCAGAGAGGCAAGAGGAGTATACTGAAGTGTTTTCAACCATTGTTTGGTCCAGTATGTAATAGACCACTAGTTTAGAGAGATGCTCTAAGAAGCACTGTTTTAGGATCAAATACTACTAGGAATCATTGCCTTTTATATCTCCTTTGTGAATATGCCTATTTGCATATCAATATCTTTAAGAAGTTTTGCAAACTCTTTTCAAGCATCTCCTCCTAGTCTTTTTAAAACCTGCTAAATACAGATCTCATACAATGACAATTATGTCCTATAGAACTTTTGTTTTGCAAAGCATGTTGGGAAATGCTGATCCCACACTTACCATCAATTTGCTGGAGTAAAGTACTGATTGTAGGAAAAGAAAGACAAGTTAGAATCAAGGGGGGTTACAGGTGGTGAAATACACAGGGATTTTACAAGCAGGAGGACCATCCTGAGGTGGTAAGCATTATGTCAGTGTTAATCATTCTTTGATTTGAACAGCAATGGCAGTTTAAAAACTTGTAAGCACTAAAGAACAGAAGATTTTATAAGCAATGGCATGTGTCTGATAGGGTGGGAAATGACAGTGTCAGCACATTCCACATGGGTAATTGCTTGTCATTGTGCATAGTCTCAGAAAATTGGGTCCTTTGCTCCTAATTTAAATACCCGTTTTTGCCTAATTATGTCGTGTATTTATATTTCATATTATCTTTGTTAACACGTGGAAATCCAGCTGGTGACCTGGCAGGAAGTCCCTTGAAGTCATAACTTTTAATTACATTCTCAGGAGCCAGAGTGGTTTGAATGAGTGGCTTATACGAAGGATGCTAGAAAAAATGCACAGATGTACAAGCCCTGATGTTTTGATCTGTAAGCCCTTGCTTAGTGTTTTATAAGTCAGTCGCACAGGCTTTAGACTCAGATAGAGCTGGATTCAAATATGAGCTCTGCTATTAACTAGCTTGTATAACTTTGAAAAGTTACTCAACTTTTCCATGCCTCTGTTTGCTCAATATTAAAATGGAGATACAATTATATCTAAATTCATAGGACTTGAGAAAAGAGAAAATGGGAAAATATGTGTAAAATACTTCACAAGCCTCTGAAATACAGGTCACACTCACTAAAGAGTGACTTTATTCTAATAATTGTATTATTATTGTTATTTCCTGTATATAGTAAAAAATTGGTTACATATTTGCCAAAAATTATGAGTGCATGAGATAAATGTTATTTATTAATAATTAGTAAATTATTGTTAATTTATTTTCTTTGAATCATTTATCAAATTATATTGTATCTTCATTAAAACCACCAAAGCATCAGCTTTTTATTTCATAGTTAATATTAAAAATATTATATTTATTTTTGGTGTGCTAACAGCATTTAAAAAAAACATTTGCTCAATGTTTCAGAGATTTTAAGTGGCTAGCACATATTATTAAATAAGCCATTGGCTTGAAAATTAATATGTCAGAAACACAATCACATATTTCATGATTATAAAAAATGAATAAACTTCAGCAGTGATATGAAAGCACATGGAGATGCTTAGAAAATCAAGAGTTAAGTTTGAGAAAAATTGTTTTATGATGGAATTCAAATGATGCATGTAATAGGATTGATCATTCCACCAACAATTATTTCATATGTCTCCTTTAACACAAATATAATAATAGTTACTACTTCTTGACTAATCCATTCGCCAAGAATTGTGATCATGATTACATACAATATGCCTTTGACATCTCACAGCAACTCTATGAAATGTTCCATTATTCCCAATTTGCAGCTGAGAATACTGAGGAAAAATGAAAGTGAAAATTGTCTCCATCCAGCATTTCTTTCCTACCTTTCTTCTAGTAAAAGAAGATGAATCACTAGCCACAGGAACATTGGCATCACTAGCCACAGAAGCATTTGGGGATTTAGATGGGGTTAGGTATATTCTACCTCCCTTGGAATCTTTTCAACATTGGGCTTTTGTCTCCAGCTGGATCAGTCATTCACATAGATTTTTCTGGCTTGAGTTGGAAATAAGTAGTTTTTCCCCCCTGCATTTCCAGTTGGGATTTCTATTTGTACATCTGAAGTGATCCATGGAATATTTCTTCTGCATAGAAAATGCCTTTCTGTATTAAAAGAGAGCAAGTTCCATTCAAAGGAAGAAAAAAGAAAAATGGACAGTGTGAACCATTTGGAGTAAGTCATTTCCAAATGCAGCTTCACTTGTGCCTTAGTGTGTTCTTATCATGTCGCCCAACATTTTCATTTCTTTTTTAAGCTAATTGAAGTTAAATTCCGTAACTTTTAATTAGAAAAATTCTTTCTCTTTAAGTCAAAGAGGTTAAATATATTATCCAAAATTATATGGCTGGTTAGTCATAGAGGCAGGAGTCAAACCCAGGTCAGTCAACGCAAAAGCCCATTCCTTGACTACTCAAATCACCATCACCATTTAACAAAAATATTAAGAAATCAGTGTGAGCAAGATGAATACCTTTTAAGGGTCCTTGGAGATTTTCCCTGTCTTCTAATGAGGACAAAATGAAGCTCTCAAAATCCATAACCATGATCATATTAAGGCGTTTTTAAAAATATATTTTTATTGATTTCAGAGAGGAAAGGAGAGGGAAAGATAGAAAGATCAATGATGAGAATCATTGATCAGCTGTCTCCTGCACACACCCTAGGGATTGAAACCAAACCCAGGCCTATGCCCTGACAGGGAATCAAACTGTGACTTCCTGGTCCATAGGTTGACACTTAACCACTTAGCCACATAGGCTGGGTAGGCTTTTATAATTTTTATTTTAATTATTGATTTTTCTAGAGAGAGGAGGGGAGACAGAGAGAAACATCAATTTGTTGTTTCATTTATTTATGCATTATGCATTCACTTGTTGATTCTTGTATGTGCCCTGATGGAATGGGACCTGTAAATGGCATATTGGGAGAATGCTCTAACCAACTGAGCTATCTGGTCAGGGCCACATTAAAGCCTTTTAAGACAAAGGAAATAGGTATCTATATATATAAAAGCCTAAGCGACCATTACAACAGAACTACTAGAACACCTAGAACAACTGGTCGCTATGACACGCACTGAGCAGGCAGGAAGGGGGGCAGTTAGGGGCAGGCAGGCAGGAGAGCAGTTAGGGGTGAATGGTCCCAGATTGCAAGAGGGATGTCCAACTGCCGGATATCCAACTGCAGGGATCAGGCCTAAACTGATAGTCGGACATTCCCTGAGAGGTCCCAGATTGTGAGAGGGCACAGGCCGCGTTCCCCCCACCCCCACCCCCGTACATGAATTTCATGCACCAGGCCTCTAGTGTTTGAATAAGCACCCCAGTCAAGCAATTTTCCTAAGCAGGTCATCAGTTGTGATAACACAGAGATATCATGCTCATGGAGTTTAAAAGTCTGATTTTCAAAATTATTGTCCTAGACTTGTGGTTTCTATGCATGTGCATGAGCAGAAGATAAACAGTGGACATAGGGCATGGGAAAATAGACAATCAGCTGTAGTTATCTGAGTCATTGAAAATAATATACCAACAATTCAGCTAAGAAGCTAATGATGATGAGGGACTAATAAAAGTGTATGACCTGTAATATTTTGATTTTGTGAGGAACTTCTTTTCTAGATTAAAGCTAATTGATAAATAGCTGTGAATATTAACAAATAGATGTATGATTTCCTGTTTGGCTTTGAATGTTATTTATATTACAAAGTCTAGTAGTTCATATGAACAATGATCCCAATCCTAACTACCAGGCCTGAACCTCAAATGAATGCCATTTGGTGAGTAAAACCATCATTTTTTCAGTTGCCAAGAGCACATGCAGTCTGTGGTGGCTGGAGTTGACTTCACCCCCATGGGGAAGATGTTACGATTTCCCACACTGTCCTAGAAGGCTTATGGCTGCCAGAATATTTCATGGGGTGCTCTTAAACATCACCCAACATGAGCTAATATTTCATTTTAACTGCAGTTCTGGGAAACACAAATGGAGATGTTGGGTTGGAAATATACGAGGTGCATTGGACAGGGGTTGTTTTGATTTTGAATGCAGAGGATCTCAAGAAAATATGTACTCCTCTGAAACTGTTTCCGTATGTTTCTTGATCCACAGCTTTCACTACACAAGACATGGTGTTATCTTGATTAATGCCTTCGTCGTAAAATCATGATGAATGGGACTTTCTGTTCGTTCAGGCCCTTTCTCACTGTAACAAGATCAAAGCAAATATATTTCATTTTGCTATGAATGTATTTTCTTCAGGTTGTGTGATGCAATGATGACCCATTTGTATAGCAGCTCTCTACTTTTAGACATGCCTAGAAAGGAAGAAAAATATTATTTTCTGAAGTTAAGGTCTCTTTTCTTCTGTAAGAGACTACTATTTTTTTTAACCTAACATAAATGGTTACAAAAATAATAGCATCCCTACCTTTCAATTATTTGCTAATGTGAAATTTTGGAAAACAAAATTTTATGTCAAACAAAATGTTATCTAATTTTTATTCTCTTGGGTCATTGAAAAAAATGTACTCTATTTAATTATGATAAACCATTTCCATGTTTTTCAGTGAACATCCTACCTACCTGTTTATCCACAGATTACATTCTTAAGAGTGAAAATGCTGAGCCAACTAAAATGCACAATTTAGATTTTTTGGGGTATTGTTATCTTGAACAAACTCTTGAAATGTTGTATCAATTTGAATGTTTGCCTGCATATTTTAAAAAATGACTTTGTCAAATACATAAAATTATTTTTTAAATATATTTTTATTAATTTCAGAGAGGAAGGGAGAGGGAGAGAGATAGAAACGTCAATGATGAGAAAATCATTGGTCAGCTGCCTCCTGCACGCCCCCTACTGGGGATCAAGCCTGCAACCCTGGCATGTGCCCTTGATCAGAATGGAAACCAGGACCATTCAATCCACAGGCCAAAGCTCTATCCTCTGAGTCAAACCAGCTAGGGCTACATAAAATTCTTTAAAATATTTTTATTTGTGTTATTTATTGTGAGATTGAGCATTTTTTACATTTTTTTAAGGAAATGGGTATTTTTTTTTTTTACTTTTCTTTTTCCTTTATCTCCGTTTCTTTTTGCATATTTTTCTTGGATTTATTATTTTTATATTAAGAAAATTATATCTTATGCCTCAAATGCAATGTGATTTAAAAATATAATAATTAACTAATTAGTTAACTATTCTTTTCAATTACCTTTTGGTATTTTGAGGGAAATTTTTATAACCATCAATAACTAAATATGTGTATGATTTTATCAGTTGCATTCTTTTAGGCATTTAGGCATGGCATTTGTCCTTGCTTAAAAAGACTTAATCTAATCAATTATTATTAAAGAAAAAATGATCTATTATTTCCTATTTATAGCTTCATTTTCACATGAACATTTTTACTCATAAAAAATCTATTTCTGCAT